>NC_035448.2:135947368-136547368 GCF_002127325.2 Helianthus annuus | reverse complement strand
TTTGTGGATTAGGGTTTTTTTTCCATTGTTCCTCTTCATTAGATAATCCCTCATTCGCATTCTGTTTGGAGAAAACCTAGCCGCAGTCCATGGAATCAAGGTATTCATCTTCTTTTTGTATCAATCAGATCAAGAAACTGAGCATTCGTGACCCAGATCGCACTCTGTTTCCTCTTTCAACAAATCGATCATCAAATCGGAGCTTCAACTGTTCTCCATGGGTACGTACTTCATCTGATTCACTATTGTAACCTCTATAATGATCTTATTCTTCAATTTTCAACTCAGATCAAACAATTTGTGATTAAAAATATCATCTTTTTGATTATTTATCACTGCACGAATCGGTTTTGAACAATATTGTAGGTATTTGCTGCAATCTTGCGTTATTATGTGCTGGTGGGGTTTATTTTAATTTGGAATAAAAATGTTTTTTTATATATAAGTTGATGATTGAACATCATGACAGTGTTTGCATTTATTTAACATTAAAGACTTCATGAATTCGTATTTCATCATCAGTCACACTCCAAGGGTTCATATAATTATATCATCTTTCTGTTTGCTTTCAGGGCTTTCAAGTTTTTTGTTTTTTTATGATGATTTAAAAAGTCCTTCTTAAAGTTTTTAATGTTCATGTGGCTGGTTTCTTTTATTTAATAATGTTTACTTTTTTTTAAAGTATTTTTTTGAACATGTACAGTTGCTAATATGTTTTATGTTTTTTTTTTAATTTTCAAGGTGCTTGAGCTTGCTTGATTGTCATTAACAGCTGATTTGACTAAAGGTTATTCCTAATTAATCAGGTATTGCTTTCTCATGGCTGTTTTCTGTATCTACATTGTATGTAACTGGTTAAATTGTTTGAAAAATGGCTTGAAAAACACAAATTGTTTGATCTGTTTTTATGAATGACTATTATGATCTAGATCTGATAATAATAGCGTTTTTAACGACTTTTTGAGATGTATTGTGTTGTGGTTAAGCTTGGTCTGTTTATGCGAACGGTTATTTTGATCTGGATCTGGTATTTATAGCCTTTTTTATGATTTCTCGAAATAAATCGTGTTGTGCTTAAGTTTAATATGTTTTTGTGAACGGTTATTTGATCTGGATATTGTAATTATAGCGTTTTCAACATTTTTATGAGATGAATAGTGTCGTGGTTAAGTTTTATCTATTTTTGTGAACAATTATTATGATCTGGATCTGGTAATTAGAGCGGTTTCAACGATTTTATTAGATGAATGTGTTGTGGTTAAGTTTTATGAGATCAGTTCATTTGTATGTTAATTGCTCTTTTGACATGTAGATTTCATGGGAGCTGGTGAAGGAAATTCAACTACTAAGCATTCTAATCCTACTTTAAGTCAGGTGGCATTACCATTTCTTTTTATTACAAATTTTTAATCGTGTCACACAAAATCATTACAACCTCTACATAATCTTCATGAAACACATCTGTCCTCCTATGTTGATTTGTCAGCCTCAATGCAGGTGAGTGATCATAACCTCGATTTCATAATATAATATAATATAATATAATATAATATAATATAATATAATATAATATAATATAATGATTATGCTTATAATTCTTTGGTTATGAGCATTGAGATTGATTCTTATAGAGGTTTATGTGTTTCGTGTTAGGCGTATTATGGTGGCGGAGCTCCTTCACCATTCTTTCCGTCAATCGGTTGCATCTCCTACTCCTCATCCATACATGTGGAGAGCCTAGGTTATCATCATCATCTGTAGTTAGTTGTTTGTTAGATTTCGTTATACTGATGTATGGTTATTTAATTTATTTCAGCATCCTATGATGCCACCATACGGGGCTCCAGTTCCATACCCGACTCTATATTCACCGCCAGAAGTTTATGCTCTTCCCGGCACTCCTATGGTAGTCCGCCAGAAGGGAGCATCAAGTTCAGGGAATGACGGTAACACTACTCAAAGGTGTGCATGCATCATACATATTCAGAATATGTCGCTTTTATATATAAAATGTCATTTTCATCCCTAAGGTTTGGCCAGTTTTGGCCAAACCTTTGGATGAAAAGTCGCAAAATTGCCCAAACCTCAGGGACGAAAATGACAGTTTTACTCTTTAATTTAATATACCACATTATTATCTTTCTAAATCATGCAAATCTAATTATAAGATTGGAACATTAACAGTGCTGAGAGTGAGAATGATGGTTCTTTAGATGGTAATTTAAACTCTTGGCTTTTTGTCGCTTTTAATCTATTAATCTATGATATAGAATTAGAATATAATTTTCATTTTATGCAGCCAATTTGCAGAATGACAAGTCGAGGAATCCTGTTGTTCATACGCCTCTGCTACCGCTAAAAATGTAGGGGTAGAAATGCAATCGAATCTGCCTGGTGCTCATCAAACAGCGGTCCCACCACCGATAATGGGACAGTGGCCACGCGTATGATTCAACTAATATTTTTTTAAATATATTTTATGGATGCAAAAATTTAGTTAATTAATTAATGCAATTAAGTTAATAGTTAATTGTCAACCTTCCCCTATGAAATAAGTTATACCTATGGAAGTTGTTTGAATTTAACAGTCCATTTTCATTTTTCAATTGGAGAGGTACTTAAAATAAAATTGCGATATTTTTTGGGATTTGAATTCGAATTTTTATGAGAGTTACTAAATTATGTCCGATATTTTTGGTAACTGGCCTCTCTTTCCAACATGCGGATTGACCACGTTCTTAATGATTTTCCTATTTTAGACGGCTGAGATTTGATCTCAGCATGATCATATATTGATTATAAGATACATGGAAACAGTTTTGATTAGTGGGGGTTAACAAAATTAATTCCGTTATTTTTGGAATTTGGAACCATTCAGTTTTTAAAACATACTATATAAACCTTCAATTGTATTCTTGCTTTTAGTGTTTTTTATGTTTTTACTTCGATATGCCATAATTTCATCCGACTTGACCTATTATTTAAGATTCAACTGCTCATGCCAATGAAGTAAAGACTAACTTAGTTTTTACAACTTACAGGTAAGAGAATCTTATTTTACATGGTGGAGAGAGCACTTGAAAACGGATTTGTCAGGATACCAGTCTCATATCTTACAAGCAGTAGTTTGTACCTCATATAAGTTATTATTTAAAAATAAATAAATTCTTTTTTTCTCATTTCATTATTCTTCGCCATATTAAGCATACTAATTATATTGAGTTGACTGAATATTCACGAGTCAATTGATACTGATGTCAACATATCTATTTGCAGAACATGCTTTTTTTTGTTATCTTCGGATTTGTATCTGAACATTTTTTGTTCTTTTTAAAATAAACCGACCACTATTTGCTGATTCATAGAGAAGCCCCTGCTTTCATTGAGCAAGAAACAAAACAACAGATTATTGTCACATGTATCAAGGAAATGTTTTGCTTAGTTTGTTGTATTGATCACATACTATAAACGTTCATCTTCATTTTTTACTTCATCACTGCAGGTCAAAACATAGGAAGTTGGTCAAGGATGGTTTTATCATTCGAAAGCCAACCAATATTCACTCCAAGTCTCGGGCACGACACATGAAAGAAGCCAAGAGAAAAGGCCAGCATTCTCTATTTGGTAAGTTTTATTTATGAACTATCATCTACCACTTCTATGCCTTTTAGGTACAAACTTACAACACAAGATGTTTTTTGTATTTTCTTTGCAAAGTAGCGTGTACTTGGATGGTAGTTGATCTTCAACCAACTTTGGATAATGAAAAGAAATGACTAGGTATGTTAATCTATAGAGTTCTGATGCATTTTTACAATATAGCTTAAGTAAGAATCATCATGATATGTCCCCTCGATGCCCTTTGAGCATCTAGACTGCCTCTACCATAACTGATACAAGCAACAAATGGTTTAAATTTGTTGACCTTTTTTATGTTGAATAATAGGGGGATGCTGCTTGGCGTGTCTAATACTGTGGGAGTCCTCGCTGGTGTCTTTGGCAATGCAGCCACTGGTAACATCTTGCAACATGGTACACTTTTATCCCTCACTACAATGAAAGTATAGTTATTAGGTGGCGATCTCGGCTCATTTTCTCTTGAACGAGTCTCTTTGGGTTATGTATTATCTCTAATAGGTCAAATAGATAAACTGAAAATAAGCTTTGGAGGGAATAAGATTAACTGGGTTGAAAGTCGTCCCAAGCCTCATAAATCGTTTTACTAAAAAACTAGACTATTTATATTAATAAATAGAAAAGGCAGTCAACACAACTTGATGTGCTCATATAATGATTAAGATGCTTGTTTAATATTCAAAAGGAGATTCATGTTTAATTAGTTAAAAGTAAAATGGGTCAGAATGACACACTAATTATATTAGATCCCCGTTTAACTTTTTTTAAAAGATGTAAGTTACATATCTTAGTTTTAAGTTTTTCGTTGAGTAGGGATGATGATCGCGTAGTTTGAAAAAGGAAGAACCTTTAGTTATATAGGGTTGTGTTTTTATTTACATCCGAAAATCACTTTTTAGTACCAGCTTTATCATAAAACTACAACATATTGTAAATGACCAGGTTCAACTTATTTATCTATTCCTCCGTTGTTTGTGTTTAAAAGGTAACTTTATGTAACTTAGCAGTTAGTCATTAAGTTGTTTTCAATACAATGACTTAATAACTTAGCAGTCGATTCCTTTTTCTGTAAGCAAGGTTTTTTCAGATATCTAACCACCAAACAATGATCTTAAATTATTTAAGAAATCAAACATCACAATTCTAATGGTAAGGGTTATTTGGTAGAATCTAAAAGCAAGGTAACTTTATTGTCCATTGGCACAAATTGAAGTCAAAACATTCTCTGTAAACTACATATAGATTTTATGTTGTGTTTTGGCAAAACCGGTTTCTAATTAATTCTTATGTTGATTATTTGTCTTTTAAACAACATTGTAGGAGGATTCATGATCATCTCGGGACTTTATCTGGTCACATTGGCAACCTATCGTGAAAAACGACAAGCAGTTTTGGGTGGTCAACATGTTCGGGCATCTGAGTCACCAGTGATAGGTCACATTACCAAGTAAGTGATCATATTGTTTCTGGCTTATATTGTTTCATCATTTTTTGGTATTACACTTGCTTTAATATATTTTTATCTGCAAAATTAATATTAATTAATATCTATTAATAGATCAACTGAATGCGCAGTTGAATTGAGCGTGGGCTGTTGCTATTCGCTGCTATTTGGCATTTGGGCGGTGAAGCCATTCACAATTACCACGCGTCCTCCACATATTCCCGCACCGCCATACCTTTTTAGGCTACAATCCGGCCGCCTCATACTTCAAGTTCAAAGTGACATTAGAGAGAGAAAGAGAAGGGGATGCAAGACAAAGAGAGAAGCGGGCATCGGGTTTATGGTTTAGATGTGTCAAAGAGGATGGACATCTTTCAAAGGTTAATTTCCATGTTCACATCCTTCTAATCATTTTCGATCAGGTATCCTTAATCTCCCAAATTCATGAACACGGTATGGCATCTAAGGTTTTCATTTTGGGGTTTTTTAGTTACGATGGGATTTTATAAGATATTAAATCAAAGTGAACAGGGGAAACTGTTATGGTTATCCACAACTGTTAATCATCTGATATGAATTCTTCCTCCATTCACAGTGCACAAATATGCATAATATTATGGCTTTTTGTATACACATTTTTACGACTTCTTTCTTATTGTAATTGTTGATTTTTTCTTGGGTTTTCTTCCAATATTATTGATAATGGCTATGGTAATTGCAATTTTGCAGGAACTCTATTAGCTTCTTTCTTTCAGTGACTAATCTTTGTGCTTCATCTGCGTTTTTTGGTAATGAAGTCTGGCTTAATGCACCGTAGGATTATACATCTACTCTGCTTTAGGTTTGAGTTTTGAGTGGACTGTTGCTTACTGATGCACCTCTTTTTCAAAGGTCCTACAAGTGTATGCTAAGGGTCTTGCAACTGTACAACTAGGTGCAGGTGTATGTTTCTACAATTTTTTATAATAAGAAAATAATAGCCTGAATTATTGTGGTTTACCTGTTTCGTTAAAGAAAGTGCTTAATCGATCTCATCTGGATAGAGGTAAGCAAAGAAGAAAGGTAAATTTATCATGTTATGTTATTGTTTGATGGTAAGGATTTCATCTAATGCTGTAAAGATCCATGGAGGTTGATTTTGTTTAAGTATCATTTGCAACAAACATCATTGCA
Organism: Helianthus annuus; assembly: GCF_002127325.2. Lineage (NCBI taxonomy): Eukaryota > Viridiplantae > Streptophyta > Magnoliopsida > Asterales > Asteraceae > Helianthus > Helianthus annuus. The sequence continues at coordinate 136,541,115 of NC_035448.2, read as the reverse complement.
AGCAGAAGAAGCTTCATCACAAGGAATGGATGCATTGCAGCAATGAATTCGTTAGGTGATGATTGTTTTTTCAATTGGTCTATGGGGAATGCAAAGTTATCGGTTACGAAGCTCCAGAAAACACAGGTATTAGATTATAGTAGGTTCTCCATTCTTATTTCGCACAGGAGAAACTTCATTTCACTTTATGTTTTCGTTCTAATTATATCCATATAGGACGTGATTTTTTTTACTTTATGTACCGTTTGTATTGGATAAGAATTTCGTATAAACATTTTGATATGTTCATTATAAACGTATAATGTTTTTTTTGTCAATACTTGAAAATATATCATTTCTCAACACCGTGAAATTCGCGGGTATTAGCACTAGTATATGAATAGAAAAGAAGGGAAAGGTGACACAAGGAGATGAGCAATTTAAATGCTCTAGGTTATATATATATATATATATATATATATATATATATATATATATATATATATATATATATATATATATACTAAATGGAGATTCCCTTATTGGATGACACGTTTCATTTCAAATTGACGAGTCTTTCAAATTTTTTTTATTATTATTTTATTTTAAATTCTTAATATCTCGACACCTATCTTTCTTTTAATTGTTGCATTTCATGTGTACTGTACACGTACACTTTCCATGCAAAGTTAGATTTATTTCTTTTATTATTTTATTTTAGAGTAAATTTCAAGTTTTGTCCTTTATGTTTACATCAAATTTCAGACGCTGTCCTTTAGCGCAAAAGTTGACAGGCGGTGTCCTTTATCATTCAAAATCTTGCACGTTTTATCCTTTAGGCCAAACCCAGTTAGATTTTTTGGTTAAATCTGGTCATGTGACTTGCACATGAGGGCATTATTGTCTTTTCATCTCCCCTGAGGGGCTATTATGTAAAATCTAATATTAGTTGATATAAAATGTATATACAGAACAAAAACTGACTGTTCACCTCTCTTCCTCTCCCTCTCAAGCACCACCGCCACCACCTACCACCACAATCCACCACCACAATCCACCACTTACAACCAGCCACCACCACCAGCCGACCAGAAGATGACGAAACAGAAGACGAACCTTGGTGGGGGTTGGAATGTCTGAGGGAACCGAAATGAATACCTTGGTTGATAGCTAGTACCAACTTGAACCAACAAGAAATGAATAAAAACACCAGCCACACCATCGGACCCCATTTTTACCAATCTTGAACCAACAACTGGTTCTTGAACCACAACTAGGCCCGATTCTTAAAGGGGCTAAGGTTCCGATCTGTACATCTCGAAACCAGATCTGCTTCTATTTTGTCGGCGGTTCAATAAGGAGGCGGTGGATGCAGCGGCGATTTCTTGGACGGTGGTTGCGGGAGGCGGTGGTGGACGGTGGTTGCAACAGGAGGCGGTGCTTGCAACGGGAGGCGGTGGTGGACGGTGGTTGCAATAGGAGGCGGTGGTTGCAGCGGGAGGCGGTGGTGGACGACAGGTGCAGGGGAGGCGACGGTGGACGGTGGTTGAAGAGGGAGGCGGTCAGGCATGGTGGTGACAACTTGTTTCCTTTCTTTTCTGAGTTCTGACCCCCTTTTCAACTTGCTGTGTCTCAACATTGATCTTATATCACCAACATTTAATTTTTAATAATAATAATAATAATAATAATAATAATAATAATTGTTTTATTTTTTAAATAATATTAAATAAATGACAAAAAGACTAAAATACCCTTTTGTAATTTAACTTAACTGTTGGTGCATTACGTCTATTGACTTCGTCTTGTATCATGTAATAGGATAGGTTAGGTTAGAATAACCAGTGCACGAGGTTCGAGAAATGAGAAACGGTTAAATAGCATGTTGGACCGCTTATATGGACATTGTCCATAAAAGCGATCCACACCAACTTAGTTGGACCGCTTATAGAGCAGGTCACATAGGCGGTTCATGAAAACTATGAATAGGTGATTGGTTATTTCATTTGGAATGGCTCGAAACTTGTAATGAAGTGCTGCCGAATTGCTTCCAGGTTGTAAACGTTATCAGAATCAATAAAGTGAAGCATTATATTTAGTTTGAGCATCTAATTCACTGATTCCGCCTTTGAATTGGAAAACGACTCTTCTGATCGACTCATTCAGGGTCAACGACGATCCAACAAGTGGTATCAGAGCACAGGAAGAAGAGTTCAGCTCAAATTTGATCCGTTTTCTGTCTTCTACACCTTCTTTTTCGATTTAGACAAGTTTCCACGGTTAAAATCGGACGAATTTTTCACAGGACGTGTATTATTGGACAATAACAAACCCTAGAAAGTTTTGGATTGAAATTCGGACTAAAAATGGGTAAAACAGGCTAAAAACTAAGGATCGCTTTTTCGAACATTCTGGACCGCTCGAAAGAAGTTGTTTGGACCGCTCCAAAATAGGTTTAGGACCGCTCATTTGTACAATTGTTGCATGTGGCCCGCTCAAGCGTACAAACTAGGATCGTTCGAACGGACAAACTTGGCCCGCTTATTTGAACCGCTCGAGTGTACTATCCTGGTCCGCTCGTATGATGATATCTGGTCCGCGTTTATGAACCGCTCGAACAATCATTCTGGACCGCTTGTATTACATCTTTGGACCGCTCATATAAACAACCTTGAACCGCTCGAGTGACACTTTCTGGACCGCTTGTGTAACAAGTCCTGGTTCGCTTATTTGGTCCGATCCAGATTCGCTCATTTGTCAAAGTTTTTGGTCCGCTTATTTGAACATTCTGATTTCGCTCATACGATCAATTTGATTTCATTCAAGTGTCAAGATTATTTCACGACAACCGAGTGTTAGTGTATTTCAATTTACTTGATATTGTTTGAACTGATTAAGTTTGTTTGTTTGCTTCCAGGTTATTGATTTTCAGGAGATCAAAAATGTCGAACAATGGTGAAGAATTCTACAATACATTCTACAATGCGTTCACTTCTGAATCCTCAGATAGAAGAGCTGAGTTGAAAGAGTATTCAAAAGAGATTTCGGATAATCTGAAATTCGAAAACATGTACGGAAGTCAACAGAAGCCACCAAAATTGATGAAAGTCGAAGATTATAATTGGTGGAAAAACAGGTTTGAAGGATGGGTGAAAGCTTTCGCTCCTGAAAGCTGGTTAAAGTTAGTAACTGAATATCAAGTACCAGAGAAAGCAGGAGGAGAGTTAATTGAGGAGAAAGATTTTACAGATAAAGATGTAAAGAATGTTGTTGCTGAATACAGAATGATAACTTTGATCAAACAGTCAGTTAGAGAGGATATTATTTCATTGCTTGAACAAGAAAAAACGTCAAAGAAATTGTGGGAAGCATTGGAGAGAAAGTGTGTTGGGAGTAACGAGATTGTAAAGAATAAGAAGAAATTGTTGCGTAAAGAGTTTGAAGTGTTCAATTGCATGAAAAATGAATCTGTTTGTAAGATGTTAGAAAGATTTGGACATCTGAAAATGGAGTTGGTGAGATATAACATAGATTATTCTGAAGAATTGATGGTGGATAAATTGTTTGATGCATTGCCAAATGATCAAGATTGGCAATATTTTGCTCTTATGCTGAAGAATACAATCAAGCCAGATGATCTAAAGGTTGACTTGCTGATTGAGAGGCTTGAAAGCCATGAATTGGAGTTAAAGAGATCTAAAGTCAACAGTCCAGCGTATCAGCAGAATGTAGAGATTTATTACAGAGGAAATGTACCAAATGCTGGTTCTCCAAAAACAACATTTTCTGCTGAAAGTTCGAAATCAGTCAACAATGAAAGCCTTCACAGTGGTTTTCACAGTGGTTCTTCTTCAAACACTTCAGATCAAACTGCTTCAAAGAATGTATTCCAGTGTAATATCGCAATCGATTTAAAGAATGGGCAGAACTTCAGTGAAGAATCAGCAAAACAACAAATGGTTTTCTTAGCGTCTGTACTGGAATCGTATGAAGGCCTCGTCGCAGGGAAGATTGGAAATACCAATTTGACAAAAGAAGAGTATGATCAAATAGACCCCGAAGAAATGGAACTGATGGATATCAGATGGTGCATGGCCAGTGCAGTTCGTCGAGCACAACGGTTCATGGAAATTACGGGGAGGAAGTCAATTGGAGGGCCATCTACCAAACTGGGTTTTGATAAATCCAAAGTGACATGTTTTAAATGTAAACAAAAAGGTCACTTCAAGCGCGAGTGCAGAAATTCGTATGTTGCTGAAGATTCTGAAAATCCGTTCAACGAAGACTATTACAAGAAAGCGATTTATCATCAAAATAAGTCTGAACCACCAAGGTTGAAGCAGCAGGAAGAAAAATCAAGGGCTCTTGCAGTCATTTATGAGGACGAAGGTTATGACTGGAGCAAAGAAGTTCTTCCAGAACAGGATGCTGTTGGTTATGCATTTGTGGCAAAAGATGATCATGATACATGGTGGAGAAAAGATAGTGCAAGATGGGAGATTGGCAAGCTGTATGAACCATTTCAAGAAGCACAGAGAGCCAAGAGATGGAATGAAGAGTTGGAGTGTTACTTGGATCCACAGGGGAATCCAGTGGTAGATCCGTCAAAAGTTGATTTTGATGCGGTAACTAATGTGTTTCCAAGTGAGCGTGTTTTCAACACAAAAAGGCTTTCTGATAGCAGCTATCTGCCAGAGTTGATGAACAAGTTGAGAGAAGTCTTTGAAACAAGTCTACCGAAGGTGGTAGAGATGAAGAAGAGAAAAGAAGAAGAGTTGAAGAAGATGATTGAAGAGGTAAAGACTGTTGCAAAGCTTGCTGGTGAAGAAAATCAAAAAGCTGAGGAAGAACAAAAGCTGAAAGAGATGGAAGAAAAAGTGGAGAAGATACAGGAGACAAAGGCAGCTGAGCACGTCGAGGTGTCAATTACTGAGGTAATCAACTCTTCTGGATTATCAAATGTTAAATTGGTTGTAGAAAAGGAAAACAAGTGCAGGAATTGCATTGAAAAGTGCAAAGCCTGTAATGAAAAAGAAGAAATAATCAAAACAAAAGATAATGAAATGAGCAAACTTGAAAATGCGTTAAAACTGAAATGTAAAGAAAGGATTGACACAGAGCATAGTCTAAAATTAAAAGTTGAGAAATTAACACAGAAGTGTCATGATTTTGAAAAAGAAAATAAGGTTTTGAAAGAAAAATGTGATACAAAATGTGTTGATTGTATTGAAAAAGAATCTAAGTTTCTAGAGTTACAAAAACAGTATGATTCTTTAAAATGGTCAAGTCAGAAAGTACAAGAAGCTTATGATACTTTGAAGAGCCAAGTAAAAAGTTTTGATCAGAGATTGTCTGAAACTTTAACAACCAAAGAATTGTATGAAAGACAGTTTAAAGAAAAGCAAATTGAATTGAACAAACGTGTTGATGAAATTGCTAATCTTAAACAAGTCTTGGCTGAAAAAGAAAAGATTGTTACAAAACTTCAAAGTTATCATAACTCTTCGTACATTCTTGAACGTATTTTCAATATCACACCAGATGACAAAGATACTAATGTTTGTAAAAAGGGTATTGGTTCAGAGTTTCATCAGGTACCACCACCATTGAGAGACAATTATACTTTTTATGATGAGGAAAAGGTGGCAAAGGGTTTGAACATAGCTGACCAATTACCTGAAAGTATCGATGTGACTTACACCAAATCTGATGATGCTGATGATTCAGAGGTGGTATGTAAGGTGGGTGATAGTGTTTTGAAAGGTAAGTCTGAATCACAGGATGAAGATGAAGGAAATCTGTATGATGGATATCTGAAAGATACAAAATTCGAGAAGAATTTGAATGATGATTCAAAAGGATTGGTTTATACCATCATTGGATCGGACAAATTATTCTTGGATGTGGTCTTCCCGATTCAGAATGTGATTTCAGAGAAAATTGACAAAGTTTTCAAGATGGTTGAAATTGAAAAGTCTGAAATGTCAAAGTTTGCTGGTAAAGGTTTCAAAGGGTCTTATAACAAACCTGGTTCTAAGAAGAAAACAATGAAATCTGGTTTGGGGTATAAGAAGAAACATAATCGACACAGAACTGAAAGGTCTAATTTTCAGACAAAAATGACTTTTGTTCAAGGAAAAAGCTTCACTGAAGAAGAAAAACTCAAACTTGGAACACAATCTAATGCAGAGTTTGAGGCCATGAAAAAGAAACAACAACAGCCAAAAGATGTGTCAAAGAAAGTTTGTTTTAAATGTGATCAAATTGGACATGTTGCACGAAAATGTCCAAATCCAAAGTCTGTTGATGTTGAAAAACAGAAATCTGAGAGTGTGAAACCGAGGTCAACCAGATTTGATTCGAGACAAACTTGGAGGTATCCAACAAACAAGTTTGCCTCAAATCAAAATTGGAAATCAAACCCGAACAGGTTTAACTCTAGACAGACCTGGAATTCTCACACACCCTGGAGTCGGAAAACATCGGTTGGTGTGACAAAACCTCAAAAGATTTGGAAACCTAAAAATGTTGTTCAAACTCAAAAGGTTCAGAAAGAAACAAATTTTTACAAAAGAGGTACTCCGGAAGGTCAAGTGTGGTCTGTTAAGAAAAGTATTGATTTGATGAAAGATGAGAATGTTGGCATGAAAACTGAGAAACAAAACAAATTTGGAAACCAAAAACTGAAACAATAAGTTCAACTTCTGAGGTGAAAACGTCTGAGGATTCAGTTTTGGTTGCCTATGATGCAAATTTTCCACCGCTTAAGGCTGAAAACTTTAAAATTCAGGTTGCTAGAATCAAAGTTACACCTAAGGCTCCTGAGGCCTGGGTGGACACCATGTTTGAGTAAGTGGTTGGAATTGCCGGAGCTTCCTGGATAGCGAAGCATGAATCGGCATCTATCTTTATTGTTTGAAATTTTTATGACAAATTGTTTGCGTATTTGATAAGGTTTGAATGTGCAGGTGATAATTGCTGATGAAGATTGTGAGAGTGTTGCACAGGAAGAGGTTGAAGATCCCTGGTTTTGGTCAGACAGGGAGTTTGTTTGTTGTTTTGTATAAGTTTGAATTGTGTTTGATGATTGCTGTTTGATTGTTGGTTGTTTGTTTGTTTAGTTGATGTTTGTGATGTTTGATGTTAGTTTACTTTGAATAAGTGGTGATGGACTATGCCGAAACCCTCACGGATGAACAAGCATGATTACTATCACGGGTTGAAGAACGGTTTTCTAACTGTCAAAATCAATGGGTTGTAAATCATGGGGGTACTTGATGTTATATTTTCTGCAAAACAGAGCATGAGATGCAGAAAATGGATGGCGAGACAAAGTTATCAGTATCGGTTTGTTAAATTTTCTTTAATGGTTTTGCATTTTAGGGGGAGAAATGTTGTTAGAAAATACAAAAACATTAGAAATTTTGAAAAAGTCAAAAACATGATAAAATCAAAAATTTGAGTTTTGCGTAAAAAGAGGAAATGATAGTACATTAGTAGACAGTTACAGTATGCTAAAGATTTGTAATGATTAAATAGCGTTAAACAGTCTCACTGATGATATGTCGATAGGTTTTTATACACTTAGTAAGCTTTTTCGGGATATAAACCTAAATTCAAACTTACTTATTTTGTGGGGAACACTACTTGGATATATAGGTAACCCCTGAAATCTTGTTTGAAAGGTCTCGTATTCTGATATACTAGGTGTTTATACTCTATGATGTCTGGGGTATTATTCCGGGACTTCTGCTGAACGGTAGTTCTGACCTAGTCCCTGGCTAATACTTTATCCTGAAATGCTTGAAATATAGCATAAAGCCCTCAGCTGATTAGACAATAAAATTGATAATCATCTGTTGTAGCTGAAAAGATCCTCTAAAGGGGACATACTGCAAAGTCGAAACTGATATCTCTCTGCTGAACGGAAGTTCTGACCTGAGATCCCTCAGTTCTCGCATTTAACCCCTAATTTATGTACAGACATCATTGTAGTATTCTTACCTGTAAGACTGAATATTAGGATTCTGGATACGGGAGTATATTCAAGAGGTGGGACACATGAATGAGTTTAAGTCTTAAAACATCTAAATCGTATCCTGAATCAGTTGAAATTTGTATGAAAATTTAAATGGATTAGTATATCGACAATCTAAGTGAATTGTTTAATTCTGAATATGATTTAAAGCTTAACGGTACTTGTGACTAGTCAAAAACTGATATGATCCTCTGATGCATACTCAAACAAAAATATTGTTTGTAAATATGTTTGTATATATTTCTTTACTGCTTTATATTTTCAGAAAATACAAAAAGTTTTTGATTTCTGCGTTATTTTCGATAAACCGATGTCTGAGTTGCTGAGTTTCAAAATCAAAGTATGCTGATTGTGTTTCTGAAAACAAAACGAGTTCATTAATTTGAAACTTGAAATTTCTCGATAAAAAAACTTCAAAAACAGTTTGTGAATATCTTCAAGGTCATTAATTTGAACTTGAATGATAATCTGTGGGGGAGTTGGTTTCTTTAACAGTGTCAAATTCAGAAATATTGTTGATAGGGGGAGTGTTTTAGAAAGTTGTATAGTGTCAGTTTATGGTTACTGGTTGATGATTTTAAAATGTTGTTACTTATGAATGATTGAGAATTACAGGAAAGATTCAGATTACGATCCCGAAGAGCCGAGTCAAGGGGGAGTCTGAAGATAAGTTGTAAGTGAGAAAGAGCTTGTAGTTGAAAAACAAGGTGATGATCTCTAAAAGCACGGAAGCTTGACGAGAGGGGGAGCCTTCTGATGATGAAGTTGTAAAGATGATCAAAGAGAAAGATTGAAGGATACTTATATAGTTACAATCTGAACAGGTTGGTAAAGATGATCAAGACTGAAGAGGTGACATAACAGAGAATGTTCACTGAAGACTTCGTCAATATCCGAGGGGGAGTCTGTTGGTGCATTACGTCTATTGACTTCGTCTTGTATCATGTAATAGGATAGGTTAGGTTAGAATAACCAGTGCACGAGGTTCGAGAAATGAGAAACGGTTAAATAGCATGTTGGACCGCTTATATGGACATTGTCCATAAAAGCGATCCACACCAACTTAGTTGGACCGCTTATAGAGCAGGTCACATAGGCGGTTCATGAACACTATAAATAGGTGACTGGTTATTTCATTTGGAACGGCTCGGAACTTGTAACGAAGTGCTGCCGAATTGCTTCCAGGTTGTAAACGTTATCAGAATCAATAAAGTGAAGCGCTATATTTAGTTTGAGCATCTAATTCACTGATTTCGCCTTTGAATTGGAAAACGACTCTTCTGATCGACTCATTCAGGGTCAACGACGATCCAACATTAACCAAAAAAATCTAACTGGGTTTGGCCTAAAGGACATAACGTGTAAGATTTAGAAACATTAAGTACAAAACTTGTCAACTTTTGCGCTAAAGGACAGCGCCTGCAATTTGCTGTAAACATAAAGGACAAAACTTGTAATTTACTCTTTTATTTTATATATTGATTTTAAATGAACAAATATTATATATAAAGAATAGGGGAAACGAAATTGAAAAGAGGAACATGACAGGTTCCTTTAGGATTTCATTGGTTTGATTTTTGTTAATTTATAATTAATTTAATTGGTTTACTTCTTTGGCGCGTATAACTTCTAAAATATGATGTTTTACAAAATAACGAATATGTTATTAGAACGAGAATAAATTTTATCTACAGTTTGAACCAAGTTTCATTAAAAACAAAGTAGGTTCAAAATACAATGTATTTTTATAATTTAATTATTAGATGGTTCCTAGACCCGTCTAGGTACTTCATATTTCTAAGAGTCGACTTACCCGTAAGTTACCTGTCTAATAATATAAGTTTATATACTTTTATTTTTATTAGACAGGTCACCCATACATAGGCCAATTAATTGGTATAATATTTCAACCAACTATATAAAATAGTGTTTAAAACTATTTGGGTTGAATATTTATATTAAAAATAAACTAGTTACTAGTTACTAGTGGTTAATAAATTTAACCAAACTTATTATTCTTATATAAAAATAGGAAAGTTACATCCTCCCCACCTTGTTTTAAATCTCATCCTCGAGATTTGGGTTACGATATTTCTTTTAGACTTATGTCATATTTTAGTCAATAAAAACAATATTTAAGATAAATGACACAAAATTTAAAGTATCAAAGTTTGTGAATACGAGTTGTACCATAAGTAGGATTCAATGGTTCAACTGAATTAGTTCAAGAAATCGATGTCAAACGAATGAGATGAAATGATATAATTTCCAAGGTGACTAGGTTCAAGCCGAAAGATATATGGTCAATAGATATTTAAAATGAATGTGAAGGACTTTGAGAATTTAATAAAATTCTTTTGTAAAAAGGAAGCTTACTTTGATTGGCAACTGAGGAAGACTTAGAATTGACAGGTTCAAAATGAAATAAAAGCATGAAAATGATTTGTCAAATATTGAATAATGATATGAGAAAATCAATGTGCTGAGATGAGTGAATTGCAAGGATACATGAAAAGACAATAGAGTTAATGTATTATTGTTTTAATACATAATTGCAAAAAATTTATTTTCCTTGAATAATATATATTTATATACACCTATGCCCAGTGCTTAGTCGAAATTATATTATATTAGAGGTATTGTAAAAAGGAAATACTTATATTTGGAGCCCAGTTCACATTATTCAATTCAATTATAGTAATCTATATAAAAGGAAACTTAGATCCAAATGTGTACTCATATATAATATATAGTATTTATATAAAGTGAAATTTATTACTGTGTTTGAATACAGTATATAACAACTGTTTTGTATAGATTACTATAGTAGATTACTTTTACTATTAACATTATAAAATAATGTTTATTTAATAAATATATATTATAACAAAATATGTCAAAAGTAATATGTTCTATTTTTAATATACTAAGATTATATTTTAAATCTTAGTCACGTCAACATATTAAATATTTTAATCAAAATGTTTGATTAAAGATAGGTGATATTTTAATTTATTAAATACCTTTTCCTTTTATGTTATCATAAAGTAAAATAATAATTTAATATAGATAGTTTTAAAATATCAAAACCCGTGGTAATTTTGACAAAATAATGATATATGTTTTATAAATATGTTTATCCAAATATGTTAGAACTCATGATTATCATTTTCTTTAAGATCAAGCATGTTTAACTATAAGATTTTATAACAAGATATTTTAAATCATAAAAATAAAATAATAAATGTTTATTTTAATATCAAACATACTTAAATATTGGCTTGAGTAAATAACATTTGATATTTTAATATATTAAAATATATATTATAAAATAATATTTTTATAAATAGTTGTGAAATATAAGATAAACAATTACTTATAAGTATAAAATGTCTTGTCCATGAATACTTAGACAATTATTTATAAATTTTTTTTATTCGTCCATCTAATTCTTGTATTGTTTTATGAAAATGTGTTTTCTTCTTACAGTACAAAGTATATATATTTTTATATACATTAACTAGTCATTATCATGGTTGAATATTGGTTAGCGCTGCCTTGTTTAAGCATGGGTGATCAGTCCATGCCTAACTAAGGCTAGGCTATCCAATACATGTCCCTGACAATAACCCTAATACCAAAAAATAATATTAACACTACTATTATTAATATATTCTTACGAATATTAACTACCAAAAATAATTAATAATAACTAGTCATAAACTTAAACGAGAGTATTTCTTAAAGAAAATCTTATAAAAATATAATTCTTCACCTCAATGATTTAAGAATTTTAAATATAGGAATACTATATTGTAAATAAGGTAATTACTTATGTAAGTTTCCATATATAATCAATAAAATTTATATTTTTAATGTTTTTCGATCAATGATGATAAAGCAATAAATATCACGAAAGGCTCGATTGATGTTGTAAGAACTATTAAGAGATACACTGAAATATGAAATAGATTTGTGTATCATTATCTTAGCACATGATTGTGTTAAGATTGCTTGTATAGAATAAATCAACAAAGCAGATTCAATATAAATAAATAATCAAATCCGAGATTAGCGCAAGCTTCAGATTTTGTGAAAACGTCACCACAAGGTGATCGTGATCAAAGAAATAATTCAGTGAAGTCGAAGGCCAAGAAGGCATGTTATAGTTCAAGAGAATCGAAGAGCTTGTTGGGATTATTTTGAATTTGATTATGATGGTTTAAAAATATCATATGGGACCTTGAATTGAATACGTATTGCAAGCAAGTTAACTGGGTTAGAATAAAACGATTTTTAATAAGGAAGTTTGGACATGGTCACAACAGAAACCATGTATACCATTCAAAAGAAAATCGAGTTTTTCAAGAAATTCATTGATTCGATATTAAAGAGTCATCGCTTTGTAAAAACGCGGTTTACAATGCAAAGATCAAGTATAGCGAAATGATATTTGAGTTTTGATAAAAATTGGAATGATGCCCTCCTAAGGTCTTCATAACTCAAATGAACCACATGCGCAACTAACAGTGCATGTGTAACATGTGGATTTACCAAGAAATGAAATGGATCAATATTTGCTACTATGAAAGAAATCCTCATGGTATGATGACCATTTAGGGGAAGTGGAAACGCGAAAGTCAACTCATTATAGGCAGAAGTCAGAATTGCAACGAAAGGAATATAAGAACTTTATCTGGAATTTCGTGTGACAACCGTTGTTAAGTGACATTACCAGGGAATGTCAAATAAAATGAAATAGGAAATTTGTAAAAGTATGTGACTCTTTTTTTTTTGCAACGTCAATAATTATGATTCTGATTAAACTATGTACCGATTGTTGTGAAATCTTGTTTTAACGTACCTCAGCAAGATTCGTGTCGTTTGTAGGATCGCGTGGCAAAGTGCTTCTTTTTGATTAGTAGTTCTTCTACTGACGGAATTAGTATTGGTGTCATCGTGCCCAATTTATATTTTCCAAAGGTCTTGCCTTGAAAGTCGTGTGTGACATACTTAACGTCTGTGGACGTATAATTTAAGTTTCATGTGTTTTATTGTGTAATAACACAACTTTACATGCTTCTTTACTTGCGTTAATAGTTTATGATAATGCTTTGGAACTTTTTTTTTATATTTTTGATGGTTTTTCAACTTAAAGGGTTTCCATTGTTTATTTTGTTGCATGAGTTACAAGGCATATGGCTAAACGAAATAATGTTTGACATCGGAATTATAGATATATGCGAGAGATTTCTGATAAAGAAATCTAGAATTATTATTGACACATATGCTTGCGTTTTATTCTTAATTATCAATCGTTATGTTTTTTTTTTTTTGAATTTCTTATAGATATACATATCTATATAGTTATATATTTCACATGTTGTAATATACATACCTTTCATAAGGTTAATGTATTTAACAGATTCTTATTTCCAAAAACAAGTCAGATATCAGGTCATGATATTATTTAGGGAAATCTTGTCACTGATTTGACATATTATTTACCCCATCTTATCCGATTCGCGCCGGAGAGGTAACCTCAGTATATCCGGACAAGCTGGAGAGTCTGCTACACCATACCAGTCTTACCGAGAAAATTTTCTATTTCCCATAAATAGTATCTTTCAAGATTTTTAAAAGTGCCTCTTTTATTAGGACTCTTATCCAGAATCAAGGAAATTTGTATTTCCATAACATATCTTTATTCTAGACCAAATAATATCAATAAGCAAGAATTAATAGTAATTAAGTGTTATTGCTTATTTATCATATCTTGCAATATTCTAATTACCATTCTTATGGTATATCAATATTCATTACATTATATTTATATAAGTAATTTATCTTGAAACTTATATTAAGGCAAAATTCTTAAGTTCAAGTCTAATTATCATCCCGAGTGCTATTAGATAATATTAAGTTCCTAATTCTCCGTTTAAACTTAGGTATTATTATAACACCTAACTGCTTTAAACAAGTGGCTTAGCTTATACTAAGGCATCTTTTCTTATGTTCAAGTCTAAATGCTATCAGATGTGCTACCAGTTAATAGCAATCTCCTAACTCTTTTATTTAAGCTTAAGTATTATTATCACAACACTTATAGGCTTAAAGCAGTGGCTCTGATACCACCTTTCTGTCACAACCCCCGACCCACCCTAGACGGAATCGGGAGCCGCGAGCAGCCAAGCGGTACCGGTGATTATTTTGAAAAATATTGCAGCGGAAATTTCATCAGGACCGTGAGTTAGGAAAAATATCAGAGTTTAGAAAACACCGAATTTTATTTATTAAATAGATGGGATAAATCCATATTTTACAAAGGTAGCTTTAATAAGGGATAACCCAATTTACATAAAACAATATTTCTTAATTTGATTTAATTAATAAAATAAGCCACTTCTTTATGCCTTTCAGTGCCGCATCCAACTCTTACTCCAATCTACTTTAATTGCCTGAAACGCGTTTTAAAAAGGTTTTGTCAGCGGGAAATACTGAGCGAATCATTCATTTTGATAAAAAGACACTTTGTTAGAATTTACAGTATTAAGGGAGATTACAATGTTTCTATCAACCAATTACCCCAAATCGGTATTTGTCACTCGACTCGTTTCTGTGACTATGGTCAGATAATGGTGACGGGAAATAAGTAATGTATATAAAACCCCACATACCGGCAGTAATTGAAGATTACATGAACTTAATCCCTGTAATTATAACTTTTAAACTAAACATGATTTTGAAAGCAAATTTGATAAAAAGAGAATGACTCACTTTATAAGCATGCAGTATTGATTTAACAAGCTTCCTGATTCAAATTCTTCTGAGAATTAGCATCTACTTTGATTGTAAGTGTATGGGGTAGAGTTTAGCCTAGGATAAGCCTGATAACCTAATTTAAACAATAATGCACACGAAACTAGGTAAATAATTAATACAGCCTTTACGATAACTCACGAGATTAAACCCTCACAACGAATGACCAATTGCGATACTTAAACATCCAGCAGATTCGCAACGAATGACAGAGTATAGGCCGAGTTCGGGCGACACTCAAACATCCTGTCGGAATCACGACGAATGACAAAGTATAAACCCAGTTTGAGTAGCACTTAAACATTCATTGGATAGTTCCAATCGATCGGACATTGAAACGTAATAGCGATCGAGTTAATACCCTGTATCGTAGCAGCGTTTCGTGATCGTGTGTGTTTATGTGGTATTTGGACGATATCTCAGTGCCTGAATCGAATTTTGACATCGAAACAAGCGAACTGTTCAAGCCCCAGGCCCCTGCATTTACACTCCAATTTGGACCCGCCCGCGTGTCGCGAAAGAATCTCCGGTACTTGCCGCGTGTCGCGGGGCATGTCCCCCTAGCCTAGAGTAGGCTTGTCACCTGGGTAGCCCTGCTGAGTCGACGTTCGAACGAATTTCAAGTTTGACAACGTATTTCGAAGATAATCGTCAAGTAGGGATTACCCCCCCCCCCTGAGTTTTAGGGGCCCTGATGTCACACCCCCAAATTACCACCTAGGGCGTGTCCCTGATGGAGGTGTAACGATTCAACAAAGAGCCACCAATCATATCAAACACAAATTATAATATAATAAAATACCCAATTGAAATCGATGTAACGTCTGAAAAGTTAAATCAAAACCAAGTACTGAGCGGAAGCATAAAAGTATCAATGTGTAATGTATCAAAAGCAAATTAAGATAACGGTTTATTATGACCACAACCACTCCAGCAGCATCAGACAGCAAGCTCCCAAGTTCCTTCAGTAATCACCTACAAGCATGCAACAAGTGTGTCAGACTACGCTGGTGAGTTCAAGGTTTCGTTAACGTGTTGTGTTACCAGATATATGTTAATGCGATTCAATGTTGTGTTACGATGTTGCTCATGTTAGATACCCTAGGGAGTGTGCCCATAAGTATCCGGGGAGTGGGTACCCCTTAACGACCGTTTGCTATGTTGCCATCGTTAGATACCCTAGGGAGAGTGCCCATATGTATCCGAGGAGTGTGCCTCTAACAACCATAGCCATACCCAGATAATTAGTTCACGCCCGTCCTTACGGCCCGGTGTGAGGTTTCCCACCTAATAGCGCTATCAACTAATCACCCCCATTGCCCTCCAGGCAATAACCAAAACCGATTAAGTTATTTACCCAATATTTCCCTTCCAAATGTTTACCAGTTGTCCCAAACCACCGGGACGCATGCTTGAGAAAATGCAATGAACTCACCTTTGGTTTGCTCGGTTAGACTTAGTTACTTGTATTATCGTTGGACACCCCAAACCCTAATATGGTTCCAATAATAATCAGTTTTGTTTACATAGAATTCACGTATTCAACAAACATTGTTTTACAGTCGATTTACAATTGATCAATACGTCCTATCATGGCTTACCAGTAACAATTAGTTAGGTATTCACATATAACCACATATTTCGTCTCAGGTTGCACTCATGAAACATATACACACAATATCATGCAGCATGTAATAGTGGATCATATAATACTCTTTAACCCTAGCATACATTTCATTATTACATGTACTGGATACTTGGATCACACGAAAGTTATATCACATCCCTTTTACCATTAGCACCTATCTTATCCGAAAGCTCACTAGGCCGCCACACTCGGCCCAATGCAGCTCCCTTGATCATTCGGCCCAGTAATATGCCCGAAGCCCACCAGCTAGGTTATTTGTTTTCCATGTGAGGCAGCCCAAACCAAGTCCCACAACATACCATTCATCTAATTGATTAACCCAACCCAAATCAGCCCATAATGTGTCCAGCCCACTAGACATCAAAATCCAAGAACCTGCGCGGCCCAACAGTTGGATTTCCAATTCACTGAGTTGGCTTTACCCCCACCGATCTACCCACTATTCCTATCATTCCAATTAATAACATTCAATTCATGTAGATTTCATTATTTATCAATCATCAATACAATCCGATTTATTATCTACGTGCCATGTAACATAATCATCATCCAGTTCAATCATTAAATCTATATGCATATATCATCCAGCCGACTAACATACCATATCACCTAATCGACCCTATTGGTATGTTAATCTGTTTTCAAAACCTGATCACATTCATATCATCGCATTTAAAACATGTAAATCATTCAATCAATATCCAAATACTAACCGTAATTATTTATTATAAAGCGATCATCATAATCTAGTTAATCTATAACCGAGTCAATACTAATCATACTCTTCATGTTAACTATGATACATGACGATTCTGAATCAAGAACAATTAACAAGAATTGAATGCGACTAATATAATATACTCAGCATGAGTAACAACATTACTAACCGGTATGTATGATTACTGGATACGCAACTATAAGCTTCGAATGCGGGGGAGGGGGTTACTGCTGATCGCAAGATTGAGAGAGAGAGGGTGTAGGGGTTCGCTTTGGTTTTAAATCAATCAACAACAGAGTTTGAGTGTAATACGTATTCGTGCATCCTTTATGGATAGGGATTGGGCCGATTACTTAATAGAATAAGGATAGGGGATTTGGGCCGGTTATCTAATGGGTTAAGAAACAAAGGTTGGGCCGATTATAAGAATAAATATGTAGGCCGATTACCTTTTAATTGTTCAATATTAAAACGAGGTGAGTTCGGGTTCATTATTAGGAGTGGGCCACAAGGAATTCAATATGCATAAACGGTCAAACGGTCAAGAAGTGCATAAACGGCATAAACGGTTTCGCGAGCGATTTGCATAATACTAACCTGAATGTTCGGGTTGTCACATCATCCCCAACTTGAAAGAAATTTCGTCCCGAAATTGGCAGCGTCAGGTGTGAGAGAAACGAAGTGAGAAATCAAAGTTGTTGCCGGTTTTGCTCAGTTGTGACATCATCCCCAACTTGAAGGAAATTTCGTCCCGAAATTTAGCAAACAGTCGCTGAGGAAACTAGTTTGTTAAACGTTTTCGCGGGGTGTCACAACATCTCCTACTTGAAAGAATTTTCATCCCGAAAGTTGGTCTAAAACAATGGCTTGAAGTGAGTTCCGACGAACTCGATCTATAGATACTTTACGACGCCTGGGGCTAATCTTGTGATCGGTGAAAATCATGGTATGGTGGTTAGCGTTTTGTTATATCAGTTGCCAATCAAGGGAACAGGGAGGTAATGAGGTTCGTACGAAGATTCGAGCGAAACAGGGGTCCATTAAACATCCGAAGGATTTGGCCAGCAAATTTGTTGTCAAGAAGTAATTTCCAGTAGTGGTGCATGGCGGCATGGCACAACAGGGAGGTTCGTCACATTGCGGTCGCGCGAGTGTATCATTTGTCCAAAACAGAGTTTGGTGGGTAAAGGTTAGTGTTGCAAAACGACAAACGCGTGTAACTGTGACTGCTTCACTTCTAGCGGCGATGACAAGTGAAAGTGATAAGGTTCGTCTACAGGGATGCGTGGGTATAGTTCTCCTAATCCCGTGTTCGTTCGGAAGTTCCATCTAGCGATGCCATCACATGGTTAGCTCTATTGAAACAAGGGTGCGCTGGAGGCCCTTGTGATCGGTCTAATTGGTGCATTCGGTACCGTCCAAGTAATGCCTCCCACTTAAATCCAATGACCACGGTTTCCACCGGAGGTTGTAGGTCGTGCAGTTCCTCTCCGTAACACCATCATGGTATATCGCTGGATCATCGGTACCCTCGGATAGAAGCGATGCTCCGCGTGTTGTAGGGTTGGGTTTCAAAAGCTGCAAAGACGTTCTCCGATTTTATTTCTCAGGAATTCACAACTCCCCGCTATGCTAAGGAGGTTGAAGTTGCGAAACCTTCGAAAATCCTATGATGAAGCTGTGATAGTATCTAGCGAACCTAAGGGATTGCTGTATCCCAGAAGGAAATCAAGATTAGCATAAGGTCTATTCTGAAATTCCACCTAACGATGTGGAAGTAAACCAGGTAACTCTTCAGAAGACACGTCAGGAAATTCACGAATAACTGGAAGATACTCGATCTTCCTTTCTTAAAGTGGCGAATCGGTGACAAGAGCTAGTATAGCAGAGTAGCCCTTCCGTAGACACTTCCGGGCTTTCACGATTGAGATGATGCCAACAATGGCACCACTATGATGATCTCAAACTGATAAGGATTCCCCACTGGGAGAGGGAACGCACGATTTTCTTTTTGCAGAGAATTTGCTGCTTGATACATAGATAACCAAGTCCATGTCAACGACCATGTCAAAACTTACAAGAGTATTGGGAAGTAGGTCAATGTCGAACAGTTGACCCACGAGATCAAGTTTGCATCCCAACGAACATATAAGGTTTCAATTGACTTGCCGTCAGTCGATTCGTTATCAAGAACGTGCAGGCCACCATGCTGTTGTATTCCTGGCGTCGCTCACGCCAATCCTAAATGCCCCTCCACGAGCATCATTTCCAATGTTGTTGCTATTGTTACGAGGATTTCTAGTACTTCTGTCGTTCCCTTGGTTGTTGTCTTCTTGATTTAACAATGGGCGATCCATGCCGTAGGCACCTTCATTTCCCTACTATAGACTACGATTACGAGTGCCTTGATGTTGCCGTGACTGTTGCCTCTACTATTGTTGCTCGAAACAAAGCCCTACGATCTTTCACCAACATGGTCCATCATAACACATTCCATGCCGCGTCCTAAGGCGCCGCTCGTTGCACTGGCAGTTATCCATTCCTTTCTACAGTCCATTGTCATCGTGTATGTCCCGTTTGGTTTGTAAGAGTTGACTCCCATAAGTCGCTAACTAGGGTGAATGATCCGTTTGAAGCCAATTCGCTGGTGTTCGTTGCCGGTAATCAGGGTTGTCCAAATACTGAGGTCGGTAAAATACTACGCTCACCCTTTTGTCTATCGATCTAGTAATACACGGTATGCTGCGAGGGTGTTGCCGAAGTGATCACACTTCGGAGTCTAAGACGTCAATACATAGAGTCCCAGCAAACGAAGAGAAGCGAGAAAGGTATAGACCAGCTCAAGGACGTTCGTTCAAGCACCTAACATTCTACACGTTTCGCTAGGCGTTCAGATGTGTGTTCAGATAATACTTGATAGCATCGAGATTTGTAAGGATTCAGAAAGGAGTGAAAAGATCATGTTCGAGTAGGAGACAATCACTGCTATGACTCCCATGGACTGTTGTGTTCTAACATAACGTCAATTAACAGAGCGGAACCCCTCTCACACTCGTTAAACCTCACTGGGACTCACATGCACCCCACATTATTATTATGTGTGCACCCATAATAATAAGGCAATTTGCATGCTTATCTCAGTGCCTTTTAACTCGCGCTAAAAGGTTCCCCTCATCCAAACAGCAAACGTAAGGTATCACAGGGTTAAGAATTACAATAATCAATGGATAGTGTCACACTAACAGATCACATAACAAGGGTTGGTAATATAAGGGCTCATGCTGCTGTGCCAAGTGTGAATTCACGTGTAATGTTATACATATGTGTACACTAGATATACTATGCATTAGTAGATGAGAAACGAACCTTGCACTCTGGAGCTGAGTGTCATGGTCAACGTTTGGATCAATTCGGTTATAGCCTGGTTTTATGAAAACATTTTTAAAACCGAGTTCTCTATAACCAGTGGCTCTGATACCAAACAGTCACACCCCCAAATTACCACCTAGGGCGTGTCCCTGATGGAGGTGTAACGATTCAACAAAGAGCCACCAATCATATCAAACACAAATTATAATATAATAAAATACCCAATTGAAATCGATGTAACGTCTGAAAAGTTAAATCAAAACCAAGTACTGAGCGGAAGCATAAAAGTATCAATGTGTAATGTATCAAAAGCAAATTAAGATAACGGTTTATTATGACCACAACCACTCCAGCAGCATCAGACAGCAAGCTCCCAAGTTCCTTCAGTAATCACCTACAAGCATGCAACAAGTGTGTCAGACTACGCTGGTGAGTTCAAGGTTTCGTTAACGTGTTGTGTTACCAGATATATGTTAATGCGATTCAATGTTGTGTTACGATGTTGCTCATGTTAGATACCCTAGGGAGTGTGCCCATAAGTATCCGGGGAGTGGGTACCCCTTAACGACCGTTTGCTATGTTGCCATCGTTAGATACCCTAGGGAGAGTGCCCATATGTATCCGAGGAGTGTGCCTCTAACAACCATAGCCATACCCAGATAATTAGTTCACGCCCGTCCTTACGGCCCGGTGTGAGGTTTCCCACCTAATAGCGCTATCAACTAATCACCCCCATTGCCCTCCAGGCAATAACCAAAACCGATTAAGTTATTTACCCAATGTTTCCCTTCCAAATGTTTACCAGTTGTCCCAAACCACCGGGACGCATGCTTGAGAAAATGCAATGAACTCACCTTTGGTTTGCTCGGTTAGACTTAGTTACTTGTATTATCGTTGGACACCCCAAACCCTAATATGGTTCCAATAATAATCAGTTTTGTTTACATAGAATTCACGTATTCAACAAACATTGTTTTACAGTCGATTTACAATTGATCAATACGTCCTATCATGGCTTACCAGTAACAATTAGTTAGGTATTCACATATAACCACATATTTCGTCTCAGGTTGCACTCATGAAACATATACACACAATATCATGCAGCATGTAATAGTGGATCATATAATACTCTTTAACCCTAGCATACATTTCATTATTACATGTACTGGATACTTGGATCACACGAAAGTTATATCACATCCCTTTTACCATTAGCACCTATCTTATCCGAAAGCTCACTAGGCCGCCACACTCGGCCCAATGCAGCTCCCTTGATCATTCGGCCCAGTAATATGCCCGAAGCCCACCAGCTAGGTTATTTGTTTTCCATGTGAGGCAGCCCAAACCAAGTCCCACAACATACCATTCATCTAATTGATTAACCCAACCCAAATCAGCCCATAATGTGTCCAGCCCACTAGACATCAAAATCCAAGAACCTGCGCGGCCCAACAGTTGGATTTCCAATTCACTGAGTTGGCTTTACCCCCACCGATCTACCCACTATTCCTATCATTCCAATTAATAACATTCAATTCATGTAGATTTCATTATTTATCAATCATCAATACAATCCGATTTATTATCTACGTGCCATGTAACATAATCATCATCCAGTTCAATCATTAAATCTATATGCATATATCATCCAGCCGACTAACATACCATATCACCTAATCGACCCTATTGGTATGTTAATCTGTTTTCAAAACCTGATCACATTCATATCATCGCATTTAAAACATGTAAATCATTCAATCAATATCCAAATACTAACCGTAATTATTTATTATAAAGCGATCATCATAATCTAGTTAATCTATAACCGAGTCAATACTAATCATACTCTTCATGTTAACTATGATACATGACGATTCTGAATCAAGAACAATTAACAAGAATTGAATGCGACTAATATAATATACTCAGCATGAGTAACAACATTACTAACCGGTATGTATGATTACTGGATACGCAACTATAAGCTTCGAATGCGGGGGAGGGGGTTACTGCTGATCGCAAGATTGAGAGAGAGAGAGGGTGTAGGGGTTCGCTTTGGTTTTAAATCAATCAACAACAGAGTTTGAGTGTAATACGTATTCGTGCATCCTTTATGGATAGGGATTGGGCCGATTACTTAATAGAATAAGGATAGGGGATTTGGGCCGGTTATCTAATGGGTTAAGAAACAAAGGTTGGGCCGATTATAAGAATAAATATGTAGGCCGATTACCTTTTAATTGTTCAATATTAAAACGAGGTGAGTTCGGGTTCATTATTAGGAGTGGGCCACAAGGAATTCAATATGCATAAACGGTCAAACGGTCAAGAAGTGCATAAACGGCATAAACGGTTTCGCGAGCGATTTGCATAATACTAACCTGAATGTTCGGGTTGTCACATCATCCCCAACTTGAAAGAAATTTCGTCCCGAAATTGGCAGCGTCAGGTGTGAGAGAAACGAAGTGAGAAATCAAAGTTGTTGCGGGTTTTGCTCAGTTGTGACATCATCCCCAACTTGAAGGAAATTTCGTCCCGAAATTTAGCAAACAGTCGCTGAGGAAACTAGTTTGTTAAACGTTTTCGCGGGGTGTCACAACATCTCCTACTTGAAAGAATTTTCATCCCGAAAGTTGGTCTAAAACAATGGCTTGAAGTGAGTTCCGACGAACTCGATCTATAGATACTTTACGACGCCTGGGGCTAATCTTGTGATCGGTGAAAATCATGGTATGGTGGTTAGCGTTTTGTTATATCAGTTGCCAATCAAGGGAACAGGGAGGTAATGAGGTTCGTACGAAGATTCGAGCGAAACAGGGGTCCATTAAACATCCGAAGGATTTGGCCAGCAAATTTGTTGTCAAGAAGTAATTTCCAGTAGTGGTGCATGGCGGCATGGCACAACAGGGAGGTTCGTCACATTGCGGTCGCGCGAGTGTATCATTTGTCCAAAACAGAGTTTGGTGGGTAAAGGTTAGTGTTGCAAAACGACAAACGCGTGTAACTGTGACTGCTTCACTTCTAGCGGCGATGACAAGTGAAAGTGATAAGGTTCGTCTACAGGGATGCGTGGGTATAGTTCTCCTAATCCCGTGTTCGTTCGGAAGTTCCATCTAGCGATGCCATCACATGGTTAGCTCTATTGAAACAAGGGTGCGCTGGAGGCCCTTGTGATCGGTCTAATTGGTGCATTCGGTACCGTCCAAGTAATGCCTCCCACTTAAATCCAATGACCACGGTTTCCACCGGAGGTTGTAGGTCGTGCAGTTCCTCTCCGTAACACCATCATGGTATATCGCTGGATCATCGGTACCCTCGGATAGAAGCGATGCTCCGCGTGTTGTAGGGTTGGGTTTCAAAAGCTGCAAAGACGTTCTCCGATTTTATTTCTCAGGAATTCACAACTCCCCGCTATGCTAAGGAGGTTGAAGTTGCGAAACCTTCGAAAATCCTATGATGAAGCTGTGATAGTATAAAGCGAACCTAAGGGATTGCTGTATCCCAGAAGGAAATCAAGATTAGCATAAGGTCTATTCTGAAATTCCACCTAACGATGTGGAAGTAAACCAGGTAACTCTTCAGAAGACACGTCAGGAAATTCACGAATAACTGGAAGATACTCGATCTTCCTTTCTTAAAGTGGCGAATCGGTGACAAGAGCTAGTATAGCAGAGTAGCCCTTCCGTAGACACTTCCGGGCTTTCACGATTGAGATGATGCCAACAATGGCACCACTATGATGATCTCAAACTGATAAGGATTCCCCACTGGGAGAGGGAACGCACGATTTTCTTTTTGCAGAGAATTTGCTGCTTGATACATAGATAACCAAGTCCATGTCAACGACCATGTCAAAACTTACAAGAGTATTGGGAAGTAGGTCAATGTCGAACAGTTGACCCACGAGATCAAGTTTGCATCCCAACGAACATATAAGGTTTCAATTGACTTGCCGTCAGTCGATTCGTTATCAAGAACGTGCAGGCCACCATGCTGTTGTATTCCTGGCGTCGCTCACGCCAATCCTAAATGCCCCTCCACGAGCATCATTTCCAATGTTGTTGCTATTGTTACGAGGATTTCTAGTACTTCTGTCGTTCCCTTGGTTGTTGTCTTCTTGATTTAACAATGGGCGATCCATGCCGTAGGCACCTTCATTTCCCTACTATAGACTACGATTACGAGTGCCTTGATGTTGCCGTGACTGTTGCCTCTACTATTGTTGCTCGAAACAAAGCCCTACGATCTTTCACCAACATGGTCCATCATAACACATTCCGTGCCGCGTCCTAAGGCGCCGCTCGTTGCACTGGCAGTTATCCATTCCTTTCTACAGTCCATTGTCATCGTGTATGTCCCGTTTGGTTTGTAAGAGTTGACTCCCATAAGTCGCTAACTAGGGTGAATGATCCGTTTGAAGCCAATTCGCTGGTGTTCGTTGCCGGTAATCAGGGTTGTCCAAATACTGAGGTCGGTAAAATACTACGCTCACCCTTTTGTCTATCGATCTAGTAAGTCGATTGAGTAATACACGGTATGCTGCGAGGGTGTTGCCGAAGTGATCACACTTCGGAGTCTAAGACGTCAATACATAGAGTCCCAGCAAACGAAGAGAAGCGAGAAAGGTATAGACCAGCTCAAGGACGTTCGTTCAAGCACCTAACATTCTACACGTTTCGCTAGGCGTTCAGATGTGTGTTCAGATAATACTTGATATCATCGAGATTTGTAAGGATTCAGAAAGGAGTGAAAAGATCATGTTCGAGTAGGAGACAATCACTGCTATGACTCCCATGGACTGTTGTGTTCTAACATAACGTCAATTAACAGAGCGGAACCCCTCTCACACTCGTTAAACCTCACTGGGACTCACATGCACCCCACATTATTATTATGTGTGCACCCATAATAATAAGGCAATTTGCATGCTTATCTCAGTGCCTTTTAACTCGCGCTAAAAGGTTCCCCTCATCCAAACAGCAAACGTAAGGTATCACAGGGTTAAGAATTACAATAATCAATGGATAGTGTCACACTAACAGATCACATAACAAGGGTTGGTAATATAAGGGCTCATGCTGCTGTGCCAAGTGTGAATTCACGTGTAATGTTATACATATGTGTACACTAGATATACTATGCATTAGTAGATGAGAAACGAACCTTGCACTCTGGAGCTGAGTGTCATGGTCAACGTTTGGATCAATTCGGTTATAGCCTGGTTTTATGAAAACATTTTTAAAACCGAGTTCTCTATAACCAGTGGCTCTGATACCAAACTGTCACACCCCCAAATTACCACCTAGGGCGTGTCCCTGATGGAGGTGTAACGATTCAACAAAGAGCCACCAATCATATCAAACACAAATTATAATATAATAAAATACCCAATTGAAATCGATGTAACGTCTGAAAAGTTAAATCAAAACCAAGTACTGAGCGGAAGCATAAAAGTATCAATGTGTAATGTATCAAAAGCAAATTAAGATAACGGTTTATTATGACCACAACCACTCCAGCAGCATCAGACAGCAAGCTCCCAAGTTCCTTCAGTAATCACCTACAAGCATGCAACAAGTGTGTCAGACTACGCTGGTGAGTTCAAGGTTTCGTTAACGTGTTGTGTTACCAGATATATGTTAATGCGATTCAATGTTGTGTTACGATGTTGCTCATGTTAGATACCCTAGGGAGTGTGCCCATAAGTATCCGGGGAGTGGGTACCCCTTAACGACCGTTTGCTATGTTGCCATCGTTAGATACCCTAGGGAGATTGCCCATATGTATCCGAGGAGTGTGCCTCTAACAACCATAGCCATACCCAGATAATTAGTTCACGCCCGTCCTTACGGCCCGGTGTGAGGTTTCCCACCTAATAGCGCTATCAACTAATCACCCCCATTGCCCTCCAGGCAATAACCAAAACCGATTAAGTTATTTACCCAATGTTTCCCTTCCAAATGTTTACCAGTTGTCCCAAACCACCGGGACGCATGCTTGAGAAAATGCAATGAACTCACCTTTGGTTTGCTCGGTTAGACTTAGTTACTTGTATTATCGTTGGACACCCCAAACCCTAATATGGTTCCAATAATAATCAGTTTTGTTTACATAGAATTCACGTATTCAACAAACATTGTTTTACAGTCGATTTACAATTGATCAATACGTCCTATCATGGCTTACCAGTAACAATTAGTTAGGTATTCACATATAACCACATATTTCGTCTCAGGTTGCACTCATGAAACATATACACACAATATCATGCAGCATGTAATAGTGGATCATATAATACTCTTTAACCCTAGCATACATTTCATTATTACATGTACTGGATACTTGGATCACACGAAAGTTATATCACATCCCTTTTACCATTAGCACCTATCTTATCCGAAAGCTCACTAGGCCGCCACACTCGGCCCAATGCAGCTCCCTTGATCATTCGGCCCAGTAATATGCCCGAAGCCCACCAGCTAGGTTATTTGTTTTCCATGTGAGGCAGCCCAAACCAAGTCCCACAACATACCATTCATCTAATTGATTAACCCAACCCAAATCAGCCCATAATGTGTCCAGCCCACTAGACATCAAAATCCAAGAACCTGCGCGGCCCAACAGTTGGATTTCCAATTCACTGAGTTGGCTTTACCCCCACCGATCTACCCACTATTCCTATCATTCCAATTAATAACATTCAATTCATGTAGATTTCATTATTTATCAATCATCAATACAATCCGATTTATTATCTACGTGCCATGTAACATAATCATCATCCAGTTCAATCATTAAATCTATATGCATATATCATCCAGCCGACTAACATACCATATCACCTAATCGACCCTATTGGTATGTTAATCTGTTTTCAAAACCTGATCACATTCATATCATCGCATTCAAAACATGTAAATCATTCAATCAATATCCAAATACTAACCGTAATTATTTATTATAAAGCGATCATCATAATCTAGTTAATCTATAACCGAGTCAATACTAATCATACTCTTCATGTTAACTATGATACATGACGATTCTGAATCAAGAACAATTAACAAGAATTGAATGCGACTAATATAATATACTCAGCATGAGTAACAACATTACTAACCGGTATGTATGATTACTGGATACGCAACTATAAGCTTCGAATGCGGGGGAGGGGGTTACTGCTGATCGCAAGATTGAGAGAGAGAGGGTGTAGGGGTTCGCTTTGGTTTTAAATCAATCAACAACAGAGTTTGAGTGTAATACGTATTCGTGCATCCTTTATGGATAGGGATTGGGCCGATTACTTAATAGAATAAGGATAGGGGATTTGGGCCGGTTATCTAATGGGTTAAGAAACAAAGGTTGGGCCGATTATAAGAATAAATATGTAGGCCGATTACCTTTTAATTGTTCAATATTAAAACGAGGTGAGTTCGGGTTCATTATTAGGAGTGGGCCACAAGGAATTCAATATGCATAAACGGTCAAACGGTCAAGAAGTGCATAAACGGCATAAACGGTTTCGCGAGCGATTTGCATAATACTAACCTGAATGTTCGGGTTGTCACATCTGATCCTATTTCTGATTGTTCTGAAAATTTTAGGGTTTGTGCCGGATTAATTGAGGGTCTCAACTAGGGTTTCCTATTGGGTAAATAAAATAATAGACATGACTTTTGATGAGAGTTGTTTACAAAATAGAATAATAAATAATAGTTTTGGGTAAATCACAAAAAGGAAATAAAACGGTGAGAAAAGAGAATGAACCCACTTTATAACTTTAGGGTCCAACTAGAAAGTCTCCTGGTATAAGTTTTGGGTATAACTTCTGAGTTATAAAAAAATATATAATGCACTCGTGATAAGTATAGTACCCCTTATTCAACCTTGTCCCTATGTCACGAGACAGAACCCTAAACGAACTTAGTCAGGCAGAGCCTTGACATGCGTTATGGGGCTCAGATCAATCGGAAAGGGTAGCGGTGATCGGGAGTTAAAAACACTTAAACAGGGTATGACTTTAAATAATAAAATATATCTACTACTTCTAATAAAGCAAAACAAGCTTAAGCCACATGGCATTAGCTTAAGCCATTACTTGCCACATGGCATTTGCTTAGACCACTTTTTTTTGCTTTTTCCGCCAAAACCATCCTCCTTAGCTTCTTTAATACGCTTCACTTCACTCCTAAACTCTAATACCAATCTCCTGCATCCGGTTCTTCCTTCTTCATCGATTGAGCTTCAAAAAACATAGGTATGTTATTTTTCTTTTCCCTCTTTGATTTTTCTTTGTCATTGTTAAACACTATCTATTTCTTCCTTAACCCTAGATATCATCTATCGATCTTTAATATGTTATTTGCAATCTCCTGAACCCTAGATTTCTTCATCTTCAATCGCGAGTGGAAGCAACCAGTCCTTATTATGCGGCGTATAAGGTATGTATCCGTGTTTTCAAATTTCTTTTTGCGGCGTTGTTGGTGTCTGGAAGACCTAGCCGCCGCCTCTTCTTAGGGTTTCAGTGATTTCTAACTTATGCATTCATCAATACCTATATTCATTTCTTGAGTGCTTCTGTGGTTTTTCAAGATTTGGTGCTTTTTGAAAGATGGGATCCATCACTGTCTTCTCCAAACGATTCAACAAATAGGTAACAATTCTTCAAATATCGATTCATGTTTGATAATGTCGCTTCCTGTTTGATGTTCTCTATCATATGTTCATCTTTAGGTTTTCCGATTAAATTTACGTATTGAAGTAGATTTTGAGCAATTGTCAGAGGTGACGTTGTTTACTGACACTATTACAGTTCAACAATTGGGAGTGATGATTTGGTATACCAGAAAGGTTATAGTACAAATTATTGTTTAAGCTTAAGCAATATTTCATCCATCATTCTCTATTTAAATCCTTAAAATTGTGATGTCTTTGTTGACAACAGGTCCTTTAGAGAGCTGATCATTCTTCCAATCGATTGCAAGCAGGTTCGTTTTCCATAGATTTGGTGTTATTTTGAGTCTTCTTTATCGTTCTTTAGGTAAATTGTTTCGACTGATTATTTCAAAATTTGAATTTTTGAAATTTATATCAATTATGGATACTTATCAAAGTTGTCTAAATTGTAACGTATTTCCAAATGTATCAAGATAACTTATATTTAAGTTTTAATTGCTTCCAAATTTTGTGTTAGTTTCCATAATTTTCGACAATCACATTAATTTTCAAGTTTCTCAGAATTTGTTCTTCTTCTTTTTTTTTTTGTAGATCATTCCACTTATTCTGCAGGTATGTAAACTAGATTAGATTGTTATGTATTTTAAATGCTTAATCACACTTTTTTTAATCATTTTTCTGTATTTTTTGTTATTGATTTTTTTTTCACAATCATTTAGATATTGATTATATTATGAATATATTAACCTTATTGGTTTTGAATTTAAGTTTGAATAATATTTAACTATGTAGGTAAATTGTTTTGACTGATTATTTCAAAATTTGAATTTTTGAAATTTATATCAATTATGGATATTTATCAAAGTTGTCTAAATTGTAACGTATTTCCAAATTTATCAAGATAACTTATATTAAAGTTTTAATTGCTTCCAAATTTTGTGTTAGTTTCCATAATTTTCGACAATCACATTAATTTTCAAGTTTCTCAGAATTTGTTCTTCTTCTTTTTTTTGTAGATCATTCCACTTATTCTGTAGGTATGTAAACTAGATTAGATTGTTATGTATTTTAAATGCTTAATCGCACTTTTTTAATCATTTTTCTGTATTTTTGTGATTGATTATTTTTCACAATCATTTAGATATTGATTATATTATAAATATATTAACCTCATTGGTTTTGAATTTAAGTTTGAATAATATTTAACTATTTAGGTAAATTGTTTTGACTGATTATTTCAAAATTTGAATTTTTGAAATTTATATTAATTATGGATACTTATCAAAGTTGTCTAAATTGTAACGTATTTCCAAATTTATCAAGATAACTTATACTAAAGTTTTAATTGCTTCCAAATTTTGTGTTAGTTTCCATAATTTTCGACAATCACATTAATTTTCAAGTTTCTCAGAATTTGTTCTTCTTCTTTTTTTTGTAGATCATTCCACTTATTCTGCAGGTATGTAAACTAGATTAGATTGTTATGTATTTTAAATGCTTAATCGCACTTTTTTTTAATCATTTTTCTGTATTTTTTGTGTTGCTGATGATGATTTAAATTTTTCGAATCTAATCTTATTAATGGATCTATTCTTGATGTCTTTGAAAGAGTGATGCTCTTACTGATTTTTTTTATTTTATTTTTTGTTTTTTCATGATAAACCCTAATTTTTATGCAATTGCAGGAGTCTGAATCTTCTTCGAACACAAGAGGTAAGTTTAATGTTATCGTTTTTTTGGTATTTTTTTTATCCGGTATAATGATAGTTTTCATCATTTATGCTAATCTCTATAATTTTTAAGTTATTTTGTTTTTTTTTGGGCAAATCAAACTATGATATTTTTTGAAATTTGAAAATCTTTGTTTTTTTACTAATAAATTTTGTATTGTATTAATATGTATTAATGATTCTTTTGTTTTGTTTTTTTATTTTTTCATGGTTAACCCTAAATTTTATGCCATTGCCGGACTATTAAACTTCGTCGGACATGTTAATCAAAAATTTTAGTTTTATTGTTTTTTTTTCCTATTTTTTTATCCGATATAATTTTTGGTTTCATACTTTATGCTCATTTAATTTTGACTGTATTTTTTAGTTACTAATAAATTTGGTATTATATTAATTTTCGGAAAATTTGTAGTGTTTCTATAAATAAATTCATTTACGTTTTTTGAAACCCCTCCTTTTGTTTGATTTATATTTTTTTCCCTCTCATATGAGTTTGTTTCTATGTCGGTTGGTTTTGCTTGGCAAGGTTAAACTTTCTTAATAAGTTTGTTTGATTTACGGGATTGGATATTAGTGATTTGATTTTCAGATTTTAAATTTTAAATTTTGAAGTCATTCATTATTTTAAATTTAAATTTTGAAGTAAACCATTATTGTGTTTGATTTTAAATTTTCAATTTCGAAGTCAATTATTATTTTAAATTTAAATTTGAAAGTTTGCCATTAATGTGTTTGATTTTAAATTTCGAATCTGTAAATTGAATTTAAATTTGAAAAGTTAGACTTTCCTAATAAGTTTGCTTGATTTACGGGATTGGATATTAGTGATTTGATTTTCAGATTTTAAATTTTAAATTTTGAAGTCAATCATTATTTTAAATTTAAATTTTGAAGTAAACCATTATTGTGTTTGATTTTAAATTTTGAATGCTTTGAAATCTTGATGTTTTTATGAGATGCTTTGACTATATTATTTGTAATTTTAGGGATGCTTCGAGTCTTCTTCGAATATTGTTTTTGTACTCGAGTTGCATATCTAATTCAAGTTGTGTTTTGTAATTTTAGGTGATGAGCTTCTTTCAGACTCCTTCCTCTACAAGGAACTCTTAAATGGGATCCTATGAGAAGTTGAAGGAAAGGTATATCTTGCACCGTTCTTTATCTATATCTATATATCTTAAATGGGATCCTACGGGAAATTGATCTCTATTCGATTCACTGATGTATATTCTTCTCCTCATCATTTTGTTCCATTATTCAACTCATGTGTGCTCTTATGTTTGATACCCGATCTTATTCCAGTGATTAATATCCGCTTGAGTAACCCAATCTGAGTCTGATTTTTTTCGTTAACGATTCAGGTAAACTTTCCCGATTTGGGTTTTCTGCAAGGCTAATCATCTAAATTAATTTGTTATTTTTATGGTTTACATCCTAAACCCCAGTTTTACAGTATCTCATGATAATCTTTCTTCGTTTTTTAGAATCTGATCAAATTGGGCCATAATCTGAAGAAATGTGTTTAAGCTACGACAAGGTGTGTATAGCAGTATGATTGATATTATAAAAAAATAACTATCACAGTTTCTCTTCCTGTAATTTTGTATTGCATTATTAATAAAATGATTACAGGTATGATAAAAAAATATAAAAGCTGCTCTTCCTGTCTTTTGTTCACTTCATGTATCTTCGCTAAATCAATATGTTGGAAGGTTTGTGCATGTCGAATTAGTCTGGATACGCCCACGAGAAAAAATGCCGATTTATATTGTATTTGTCATAACAGGATGAAGGCTATGGTTAAGGATAAATGATAAGATCTTCCAAGGGGTCGATGCTTTTCAAACTAAAATAGTGCAAGACATTAAGGAGGCTACTCTCTGGTTTGTTACAAGATAAGTAGTGGAGTGTAGCAAATTATTTTTAAGTAAGAATCTATTTTTTTCAAATTAATTTCATGTATATAAAACAGTAATTAACTGTTTTGAGTTAATTACTGTTTCATCCTGTGGTTTGTTAAAAATCACTATTTCAGTCCATTAGTTTAAAAATTGCGATTTCAGTCCGTGTGGTTTCACTTTCATGACCATTTCAGTCCCTGTGGTTTCACTTTCGTAACCATTTCAATCCATTTATTCTGTAAGTACAGGGACTGAAATGGTTACGAGGTGGACTGAAATGGTTACGAAAGTGAAACCACAAGGACTGAAATCGCAATTTTTAAACTAATGGACTGAAATAGTGATTTTTGACAATCCACAGGGACGAAAACAGTAATTAACTCTTTTTAATAATCTAGCAATAGAGCTTTAAATTCTAAGTCGTCCTGATTGGAATTGATAATGTCAGAGGATGAATGCGATAGTGGAGTTAAAGAAGACATCATGAAAACATCATGAAGGTTTAGTTGACAAAAACTTAATTTGTAACGAACATTATGTAGATGTACTATTGGGACGTGCTCAACTGTCTCAAAATATTAGACTTAACAAATCACACTTTAACGCTTCTACGTTTAAATTATTTTATGTGTTTAGTTGGTGTTTAGCCACCTGCGAAGCTCGCGGGGTCTTAGGCTAGTATATATATGAATAGAAAAGAAGGGAAAGATGACACAGGAGATGAGCACTTTAAATGCTCTAGGTTCTATATATACATACTAAATGGAGATTCCCTTATTGGATGACACGTTTCATTTCAAATTGATGAGTCTTTCAATTTTTTTTATTATTATTTTATTTTAAATTCTTAATATCTCGACACCTATCTTTCTTTTAATTGTTGCATTTCATGTGTAGTGTACACGTACACTTTCCATGCAAAGTTAGATTTATTTCTTTTATTATTTTATTTTATATATTGATTTTAAATGAAAAAATATTATATATAAAGAATAGGGGACACGAAATTGAAAAGAGGAACATGACAGGTTCCTTTAGGATTTCATTAGTTTGATTTTTATTTAATTTATAATTAATTCAATTGGTTTACTTTTTTGGCGCGTATAACTTCTAAAATATGATGTTTTACAAAACAACGAATATGTCATTAGAACAAGAATAAATTTTATCTACAGTTTGAACCAAGTTTCATTAAAAACAGAGTAGGTTCAAAATACAATGTATTTTTATAATTTAATTATTAGATGGTTCCTAGACCCGTCTTGGTACTTCATATTTCTAAGAGTCGACTTACCCGTAAGTTACCTGTCTAATAATATAAGTTTATATACTTTTATTTTTATTAGACAGGTCACCCATACATAGGCCAATTAATTGGTATAATATTTCAACCAACTATATAAAATAGTGTTTAAAACTATTTGGGTTGAATATTTATATTAAAAATAAACTAGTTACTAGTTACTAGTGGTTAATAAATTTAACCAAACTTATTATTCTTATATAAAAATAGGAATGTTACACCTGACGGCTCGCGAGAGAAATAAAGGGCGTCTTCGCGCCCTGCGAGCTAGGCTGCCTAGGGCCTAGCCTTGGCCAGTCACGAGATAGCTTTGACACCGAGTGGGACATGTGGCGGCCTAGGGTTGCGCCTGATGTCCACCTGGTCGCGGCCCGCGATGAATATAGACAAGGGGGTCGCGCCCCGCGAGCGCCCCCTAAATCTTGTGTTTGGGGCCCACTTTTCGTATACGGGGTGTATTTTAGGGCGTATAGAGGTGTTATAAGACTTTTAGGAGAGTTGTTATAGCGATTCAAGACCGAAACCGATGAAAAAAACATGCCTCTGCTAGAGTACTTAAAAACAGTAGTAGAAGGGATAGTGCTTTTGTCTAAAAGGTAAACAAGTTTTTAATAGATTATCAATTGATTTGTTCAAGGTTATAATGAACGACTAAATTTTCATTAAGGTTGTTGGAAATGTGAAGGGGACGACAGTAGTGTGTCTTGGTATTAACATTCAGAAATGCATTTCAAAGCTATTGGGAAGATTAAGTTCAAAGCTTTTAATTGGGAGAACTGAAAAGCTTATTACATGAAGGTATAATATAACTTTACTGTTATAGTTCTGTTATGGTTTTTTTTAATCCAAGAGTGATTGTTGTCTTTAGGTTTATTTACATCATAATTTTCATTATCTAAAGCTTTTGTTGGTAGTGAAATTTCATTTTCTATAACTAATATTTGTCACATGGAATACGTATTCGAAACTTTACTCCAGTGAATGAATGGCAAGTTGATTCGGATCATGTATTCTCACAGGGAACCAAGTATTCGGAAAAGTGGAACTGCAAATATCTTTATCAAGGTAAAATGTGGAAAGGTCTTTACCCTCTTCATCGACTTTGATATGAGCAATCTGCATTTATATTTTATAGTTATTTTTGATTTATCGTTTGGGGTCATTAAATATTTGATCCGCTTGTGCATTCAAGAAAATGATCATCTTTAAAATTGTAACTTGCTCATTCATGCTTTGGCATTTGCTTTTTTGTATCACTACTTGCTTTTCTTTTGAATCCTTTGTTTGGAAACAAATTTTATGGAAATTATCAAATAAAACATGAATTGCCAGGGATTTTTTTTAAGAAAAAAATGTTCTTTTATCAGCTTTAATAATTAATTAGAAAATATAGTGTGGTGGAGTTGCAAGCGTTTTATTCTTTTTTTAGTAATATATTCTCTTATAACTTAGGTTATGCTTTTATAGTATCACAACTGTTAAGAAACCTATATTTTTATTGAACAACTTGAATGGAAAATAACGGGTTGGATTCAAAATCACCTGTCGTGTTTTTATGGTATTAGGTGACCAAAAGCTGGAACTAAGAAAAATGAAAACCCTGAAAAACGCTTGCATTATCTATATAAAGCATTTCCTATGGATAGAAATGTAACTTTACTATCCATACAATTTTTAAAGCTACATGTATAAGAAGTTTAAACCATTTGAGAGGGGGTGAAATAGCAAATTATACAAACTTTTAAGACGCTACAGGGATAAATATGAGAAATCCTTCCGTCTTTATGATCCAGAATACCAACTGTTGGCTTATGATGGGGAGCGGAACTCATCAGCCGTTAATGCTTTATATGTCTTTTGGCATGCTTCTTCAAAATAGAGAGAGATAGAGAGTGTTTACCGGAGAGAGAGCGTCGGAGAAATGGCGGAGCTGGTCAATTAATAGTAGAAAAAGTGCAGCCAAAACCCTAAATTTCTGTACTTGTCTCTTTATGGAGGAATAATTGTAATTGTAAGTCTCATAATGCTTCGAATTGTTCTATTTCTATCCTCGATTTGTTTCCGGGTATGTTTGATTTTTCAGATTCTTATTAGAAATTGTTTCGAGGATCCTTTGTTTCAGCAAATGATATTATAATATTTATAATTTTCGAAGTAATAGTTTATCAGTTAATTGAGTGAATTAGACCTGTGATTAGGTTTCGAGGATCCTTTGTTGTTCCGTTTGTTCTGCTTCTAATTGCAGGGTAAGGGCTGACATTCGAGGACTTAGTCAGTCTTATGGGTTATAAAAATATGTGGCTTTTATTTAGAATATAAAGCCTAAATGTTTGTATACATAGAATTTGCTACAATTTAAAGAGATTTCCTCAAAAGGATACAGAAATTTCCATAGTTTATAGTGGATGTTTAGTTTGTTTGACCTCAAAAGTCAACTGACGCTTTGCATTGTGCTTTTTACTCGATAAGCAACATCGTATGTAGTTAATCTATACAAATATACAACTCAATGATGCATTCCTTTGTGCTTTTCAGGCACATCCATGGCTGACCGGGAACTAATCTGCAGGCTCATGGACTGCCTGAAACTGTCACTAGAAGCCAGCACCCACGCAGCCCAAAATGAGAGATTACCGCTTATACGTTTCTGACAATCACACCTCACAACCTCACATGAGTAGCAGCAAGGTGCTACCGAAAAGTACACCGAACAGCCTCACCTGAAGCAGCAACAACTCACGGAATTCATTTTAAATTAAGAAAATGGTAATAATTCTGGTATCGAAAGTCTTGGGATTGATGGAAGTTGATGAACTACGAATACAGGTCTGCTTCTTTGTTATTATTGCAGTTGTTGTAATTATTTATGCTCCTAGCATATTTGATTTATTATATGTAGCAAAGTGGCCATGATTATCACTTATAATACTAAGTTTTGTTATAATATATTATTATACAGGTTGATAAAAAGTTTTTTATAATTTTCTGGAAGTTATTATGTAATTTTCTGAGGGCTTCGGATCTTGATTCTTTGAAAACCGCATACGTTAGAGCTTGATGGTGCGAAAGAATCGTTGCAGAAAATGGTTGATGAAGAAAACACGTATTACATTCAAAATACGACTTTTTATAAAATTTCGAGTGTGTCGTTACGACGACGTGGTTATTTTTTATCTACATGATGTACATTTGCGAAATTTTCAGAGGCGTTGCTGGTGATCTTACGGAGGAGGTATAAAATTGTCTTTGGTTCTTTCTATTATTTATTTATTTATTTATTTTAGTATGAAATAACACTCAAGTATATATTCAGGTACAATTGATTGACCACTTCACCAACAAGAAAGGAATGACTAGCCATTGTTACAGGATCACATATCGCTCCATGGAGCGTTCTCTTACAGATAAGGAAATAAATGAGCTACAGGTGGATTAACATCTTTTGATCTAAACATGTTTCATTTAATTAATATCCAATTTTATTAATAAAAGCATTACGATTTGATTCAGGTAATGATTCTAACTTATTATTATGTCCGTATACGCTCAAAACTCAACCCAATGAACTGACCCGTGCAACCCCTTGTACAGATTTGGAATGTGGGATCTGGACAATTAACGTTGACACTAACATGGCCTATAGAACAAGTTCAAGGTATAGCTATCAATTGCTATCAAGTTAAATTGTTATTTCTGGTAGTTTTTGTCACGGCCCCCGACCCGGTTTGACCCGTTTCAGGAGCCGCGGGACAGAAATCCTGCGGTATTTTAATTTAGGCGACAGCGGAAGTCTTTTAAAACAGGATCTTTAGTATTAAAACTGCTCATTACATAATTTAGGGATAAAATCCAGTAATTTACAATAATGTGATTTCCATGGAAATCTTTATTTTTAAAACATGTTCCTTTATTTATTTACACTGAGCCACTTTTCTAAGCTGGTAGTGCTTCCTGGCACTTTTCTTTGCTCACAACAGATTACCTGAAACATGTTTGAAAAAGGTTTTGTCAGCGGGGAAATACTGAGTGAGTTCATTCAGTTTTTAGGAAATGACCCATAGTTATAAATTACAGCATAAGAGCGATTACAATGGTTTACATCTTTATCTTTATCTGGCTTTCTGCCACAATGGTGACAAGTCACAATGGTGACGATGGTCATACCACTATTAGGTTAATGAACTCTAATAGTGACGTTTCTCCCTAGTAGGTCAATGAACTCTAACTGAGAGAAATAGTAATGTGCACAATACCCCACTAACCAATAAATCAAGATATCTACGACTTAGTCCCTGTAATTATAACACTTTGAAAATAATTTGGAGTATTGTAAAACAGTTGATAAAAAGAAGAATGACTCACATTGCAGATTTTAACGAGCAGTGTATAAGCCTACTGATTAGCCTTGATTATTTCTAATTTAACAATAATGCACACAAAACAGGATTAGTGATCAATACAGCAGTTACGATAATTTCCCGAGATCAAATACTCGCAATGAATGACCAAGTGCAATACTTCAACTCATTTATCAAAATGACAAACGACAAAGTATAGTACTTCAACTCATTATCGAATTATCGACAACGACAAAGTACAATGCTTCAACTCATTTATCGGATTACCGACAAACGACAAAGCATAGCCCAATGTGGGCGGCACTTAGACATTCTTTGAATGTATTGATTCCGGAAACTGAATCGTAATAGCGATCGAGTAATTACCCTGTTATTGCGGCAGAATTTCGAGATTATGTGGGTTTTTGTAGTATTTCGACGATATCTGAGTGTACAAATTGAATTTTACCGTCGAACCAACGCAGGAAATCAAGTGCCAAACTCCTCTATTTATACTGGAAATTTGACACCGTCGCGTAGCGCGAGGGGGTACCCCTATAGGCGTCGCGCTACGCGAGTGACCACCCTACTTTCATAGAGTAGCCCTTCATGCATGTAGGCTTGCTGTGTCGACAGTTTTCAAATTTTCGAATTTTATAATTAGTTATGAAGATAATCGTTATTAGGGTTTTGCCCCCCCTGAGTTTTAGGGGTCCTGATCCTGATTCTGATTGTTCTGGAAATTTTAGGGTTTGCGTAGAATCACTTGGGTGTCTCAATTAGGGTTTCCTTAATAGCTAATTACTATCCTAATTAGGGGTTTTAGTGACAGTTGTTACATCCTCCCCACCTTAAGAAAAATCTCGTCCTCGAGATTCACTAAAATAGATGAGAGTATTTTCACTTCATCTCTGATTCCAGTTCCCAAGTGTACTCTGGTCCTCTTCTGGATTCCCATTTGACTTTCACTAGCACTAGTCGTTTGTGTTTGAGAAACTTAATTTTCCGATCTTCTATTTGTAGGGGTTTCTCTATCATTTATCTCTATATCTTGAAGAGGTACTACCAAGGATTCGCCTGATAGACGTTTCTTGAGATTGGATACATGAAACACATCATGTACTTCAGCTAATTCTTCTGGTAGTTGTAAATGATAAGCTACTGGTCCTATGTGTTGGATTACTGGTAATGGTCCTACGTATAAGAGACTTAGCTTCTTCTCTTACCGAATTTATAAATTCCTTTCCAAGGAAATACTTTCAATAGCATTTTGTCTCCAACTCGGACTTCGACGGCTTTTGTTTATTATTTGTATAGTTCTTCTAACCGTCTTCAGCCTTTCCTTCGTGATACTGAATATCACAGTCGTAATCATCGAGGATTTCCCTTTTTCCTCATGTTTAATTCTTGTTGCTCAAATATGTATCTTAAATTCTTATGACCCATATGGATAGTAAGCTTGCTTAGATAATGTTTCCTAATCTTAAGGATAACTTGTGGTTTCTAATTTTTTAGGCTTACAAGTGGTAAGGCTTTCTTCGTGCTTTTGCAATTGCCTTGATGCATACTCAATTACCTTTTTGTGTCGTATTACCATATATCCAAATTTTAACTTTGAAGCATTACCGTATACTTTAAAATCTTCTGTTCCTTCTGGTAAGGCTAGCTAGAGGCTTCTTTTTGTTTAGGTTCTTATTTAGAATTAACTGTGTTAACTTAGTTAAGGATGTATCTATCTAAAAGAATCCTTAATAAACTGTCTATAGTATCCGGCTAAATTTACAAAATACCTACTTTCCATTTAAAGATTGCGAACTCTTCCATTGCTATCTTAGCAGGATCTAAGTGAATATCTTCATGATTTATCATGTGACCTTACGTGGTTTATTTCCTATAATCATAAATACTTCTCCGGCGGTTACCTGGATTTTCTATAAAGTTCTTATCACAGAGAATTCGAGTAGGGTTGGCTACTAACCAATCTATTTCTAACACAACATTAAACTTGGCTAATTTCATAGGAATTAGGTTAGCGAAGAATTATATGACCTGAGAGTTATATTTTCCTTTTTGCATGTTTTGACTGTAAAGATTTGTCTAAGTTAAGAGTTTGACAGAATTAAGTATTTATAAAACTTTGGTGTGCATCAGAGTCAGTTAATACTTTTTGTGTAAATGTTGTAACCTAGGACGTACCGGCTATTACATCTGGAATGAGCTCTGTTTCCTGAGCAGTCAATTGAAAGGTTCTTGCATTCCTTTTTGCTTCTTCTGCAGGTTTGGCTTTAGTGTCAGATGGTTTGTTCAGTTTTGGACAATTTGGCCTAAGATGTCCAGTTTCTCCACAGTTGTAACAAACTGAAAATTTCTTCCTCCTGCAGTCTTCTTCCTGATGCCCCGGAATTTTGCAAAAATTGCAGTATCCTTTGCATCTTCCAAAATGCTTTCTTTTGCAAAAATTGCAAAATGGACTAGTGGAAGATTGTCCATTCCCTCCTTTCTTGAAATCGTTATGGTTATCCGAACGGATTACCTGGGTAATCTTTTGGGCTACTTCCTTTCTTCTATTTTCTTCTCTTGTCCGTACTAGTTCGTCAGTCAGAGTATTGGCTAAATCTACCGCATCATCAATCGTGTGAGGTTTCGCAGCCTTGACGATGTTACGGATTTCAGAAATCAATCCCCAAATATATCGAGAAATAAGTACTGGCTCTGGTGAAGCCAGGGTTGGTACTACTCGAGCATATTCGAAGAATGTCGTAGTATACTTTCGACAATCTACATCAACCATTCGGTGGGTTAAAAACTTGTTTGTCATTTGTTCCTTTTCATATTCGGGACAGAATTTTCTTTCTACCAAGCTTTTAAATTCTTCCCAGTTCATAGGTTACGCCATTCTTCTTCCTTTTGATTGTAACACCGTATTCCACCATTCTAGCGCTCCTTCTTTGAAAAGATTTGACGCGTACATGACCTGATCATCCTGAGCACATTTACTTATGGCAATTACTGCCTCGGTTTTCTCTAACCAACGTAGTGCCGCAGTCGCTCCTTCGTTGCCTGCAAACTCAGATGGTTTACAAGCAAGAAATTCCTTGTAAGTGCAACCAGGTGTTGCAACTTTCATTTTCTTAGGGAGCGGCGCTGGTTGTGGTTCATTGTCATGATTAACATGATCATTGCCTCCGTTTACGCTATTACTGAAGTTATCTTCAGAAATACGTTTGCTAGGAACGGGTTGTTGTGGTTCTATTGGATTTTTAACAACAGCAACGATGGCTGGAATAGCGTTGGCTATCCCTTAAGCTATCATTGTTGGAATAGTGTTGGCTATCCCTTGAGCAACGATATTTTCTATATCCTGCCTAGTCATATATTGATCTCCCGATTGTTGCTCAGAATCATTAACCTCATTAACTGGTTCATTATTAGCGTTTTCCATTTGACAACTAAGTTATAGATAAATAATTAGTATACAAGAAATAATCCAATATCATACTTAATTGCACATAATCACGTATACGAACAAAATTTGTAAATTTTCTAAAATTTCATGCTTCTATATACAATCGTTTTATTATTTATCTTACACATACTGATTTTACTATTATTATCACATAATAACAGTTTCATAAATCCCCTATTCTTTTTGTCAACGATATTCTAGTAACTGTGTTCCCTCTTATCGTAGTTCCAGGAGATCTGTCCCCCAATCTCTTGGATCCTATTCCCAGTATCCATTAGTTCTTCACCAAAGCGAAGTTCAGTCTTATTCTTGTTACTCATTGGTGGATTTGGTAAAGGTTCTAGATGGAACTTGAGGAAAAAGCTTATAGGGATAGTTTTGTAACTGTATTTCATTAATTAACCATTCGTTTATTTGCGAGTGGATTGAAGGGTTTGGAATAGATGGTTCTAAGTTCATTGGTAGTTGTGTTTTGAGAGAGCGATTAAAAATATTTTTATTAACATGCTTAATAGTATTATGGCTTGCCATTATAGAATCTAACTCTTCCTGAGATGGTAACTTTTCAATTTGCCTAGAACTTTCCCCAATTTCTATTTCCTTAGGCTTGGGTTTCTCGAGAGGTAAAGCATCGAACTCTATA
This sequence comes from Helianthus annuus, assembly GCF_002127325.2. Classification (NCBI taxonomy): domain Eukaryota; kingdom Viridiplantae; phylum Streptophyta; class Magnoliopsida; order Asterales; family Asteraceae; genus Helianthus; species Helianthus annuus. The sequence continues at coordinate 136,498,485 of NC_035448.2, read as the reverse complement.
GGTTCTTCTATATCTGGTATATACCTATTGAAATCTCTGGAAACTTCTACTCTTACTGGATAGAGATTTAAATTTTGAAGGGCCTCAGACAAGTTACTCATGCTGTTTAGCAAAAATAGACATAGTCAGAATTCATAAAATTTATAGAAAACTTTTTAAATATTAGTTCCTACTGGGTACTATTGAAATTTACATCATACGAGGTTTTATTTGAAAATTTTATGATTTTCTTGATAAGACTTCTAGATTGTAGATAATAAAGGTACTAATACTTGAGTCAAATTATTTAAGAATTTGCATGACTTACTACATTGACTAGCATATAAAGATCTGCTCATACTGTACACAATTAGTCAGATAAATAAACAAATAATCACAAAATAGCAATTAATGGAAATTAAGTATTTTCTAAATACTTAATTGGCTTAAATCAGTGGCTTGAGAAGTGGCTCTGATACCACCTTATTTCTGTCACGGCCCCCGACCCGGTTTGACCCGTTTCAGGAGCCGTGGGACAGAAATCCTGCGGTATTTTAATTTAGGCGACAGCGGAAGTCTTTTAAAACAAGATCTTTAGTATTAAAACTGCTCATTACATAATTTAGGGATAAAATCCAGTAATTTACAATAATGTGATTTCCATGGAAATCTTTATTTTTAAAACATGTTCCTTTATTTATTTACACTGAGCCACTTTTCTAAGCTGGTAGTGCTTCCTGGCACTTTTCTTTGCTCACAACAGATTACCTGAAACATGTTTGAAAAAGGTTTTGTCAGCGGGGAAATACTGAGTGAGTTCATTCAGTTTTTAGGAAATGACCCATAGTTATAAATTACAGCATAAGAGCGATTACAATGGTTTACATCTTTATCTTTATCTGGCTTTCTGCCACAATGGTGACAAGTCACAATGGTGACGATGGTCATACCACTATTAGGTTAATGAACTCTAATAGTGACGTTTCTCCCTAGTAGGTCAATGAACTCTAACTGGGAGAAATAGTAATGTGCACAATACCCCACTAACCAATAAATCAAGATATCCACGACTTAGTCCCTGTAATTATAACACTTTGAAAATAATTTGGAGTATTGTAAAACAGTTGATAAAAAGAAGAATGACTCACATTGCAGATTTTAACGAGCAGTGTATAAGCCTACTGATTAGCCTTGATTATTTCTAATTTAACAATAATGCACACAAAACAGGATTAGTGATCAATACAGCAGTTACGATAATTTCCCGAGATCAAATACTCGCAATGAATGACCAAGTGCAATACTTCAACTCATTTATCAAAATGACAAACGACAAAGTATAGTACTTCAACTCATTATCGAATTATCGACAACGACAAAGTACAATGCTTCAACTCATTTATCGGATTACCGACAAACGACAAAGCATAGCCCAATGTGGGCGGCACTTAGACATTCTTTGAATGTATTGATTCCGGAAACTGAATCGTAATAGCGATCGAGTAATTACCCTGTTATTGCGGCAGAATTTCGAGATTATGTGGGTTTTTGTAGTATTTCGACGATATCTGAGTGTACAAATTGAATTTTACCGTCGAACCAACGCAGGAAATCAAGTGCCAAACTCCTCTATTTATACTGGAAATTTGACACCGTCGCGTAGCGCGGGGGGGTACCCCTATAGGCGTCGCGCTACGCGAGTGACCACCCTACTTTCATAGAGTAGCCCTTCATGCATGTAGGCTTGCTGTGTCGACAGTTTTCAAATTTTCGAATTTTATAATTAGTTATGAAGATAATCGTTATTAGGGTTTTGCCCCCCCTGAGTTTTAGGGGTCCTGATCCTGATTCTGATTGTTCTGGAAATTTTAGGGTTTGCGTAGAATCACTTGGGTGTCTCAATTAGGGTTTCCTTAATAGCTAATTATTATCCTAATTAGGGGTTTTAGTGACAGTTGTTACAGTTTTTAATACTTTCTTCTAGGAAATTGATATACCATGTTATGATTCAAGCATTACATGTTTGCGGGTGTTAGACTTGGCAGGTAGACGCTGCTAGGGACAACAAGTAGAACAAAATCATTCCAAGGTGTGTTTAACCAAGGCTGGTTCTATTGCTGAAGAAGACCGCGCTGCAAAGGAGCTACTTAGAATAGATTGTTAGATTTGTATATTTTTGTGTTAGTTTATATGATATTGTTATGATGAGGTTGATTGATTCCAGGAGTGAGGTTTCCATTTCATATATTTATCACTTCAACATCCTTGATTTTGCTTTTCACTTTCTCCACTTAATTGACATTACAAGTTACACAGAGGTGTATTAAAAGTACTAATGAAAGAAAGGTGCATAAAGCTTCGATAATTTGTTCTTCCTGGTGGTATATATACTCACATTAAATTGATCAATAGATTGTTTTCCTTATCACTAGCATTACTCATATCTCCGTCAGTCAGTATCTTCCCAACATGATTAAAACTAATGCCACATAAAAGCAAACAAGGTATCAACAATGAATCAAACAATTAAATGTAAAATACCATGTTCCTATATTCACAAATAATCACCCACACCAGATCCTAAAAGTACCACATATAACAGTAGTCTATAACTAACCACATAAAATTTGCTTTTATTGTGCACAAACGATTCTGAATCAGCTATAAATATTGGATTTGAAGATTCAAATGATTCGTAACATGAAAAGACATATGGAACTTGACCGTGAGTAGTAGTTTTGCGTGTTCTTGAAGAAATTGAAGTCAATTTTGCTTCAGGATCGAAGGGCTTGAATGATGATTTGACACAATAGATGATTTGGTCGCGATTATTGAGGAATTTGAGATGGATATTGCAGAAAGGATATGCTCAACATTTTAGGGTTGGCTCGTAGGAGGAAGAATTAGAAAAGGAATTGCAAAAGGGTAAATGAGTAATTTCATAAAAACAGGGGAAATATGTAATTGATTTTGAGAGTTGGGTAAATATTTAATAAAGCCTTTTAGTAAAGGGATATATGTAAAAATCCCTAATTTTGTTAGCAAAATTATAATGTTCAGCATATGTACTTATGATTGATTTGATGGAAAGATTGGTAAACTAACATCTAAAAAAATTAACAAAAGTATATATCACCAAAGAATCGATAAACCAATAGAAAAACGAGTGCCAACATATCACAAATAAGAAAACTAACTTGAGTACTATACAATATATCACGAGACGACGGATAAACTAGCGGTAAACGAGTACCCTATTGTAAATCAACACTCCCGCCGCATCGCGCGGGTAAACGACTAGTATCATTTAAACAGCATAAAAAAATATTCTTGAAAATTAAACTTACCGCCATGTATAATAATCAATCTTTCAGCAATTGAAACAAAAAAAAAAAACTCAGGAATTTGAGATCTTAATATAATTGTTGAAAGCTTAAAATTAAATTTAGTGAGAGAGAGAGAGAGAGAGAGATATAGAGATAGGGAGAGATGAAACACCACCGGAGGTTCCACCGTTACCGGCAGGCTCAAAATCGTAACTCACCGTTGGAATCTCATTTGCACCGCCGGAGACCCATGTTTGGCGCGTCCACCGTGTCTCAGCCGCTGCTCGTCGGTTGGGGTCGTAGACGCGCCAGAATCAGGTGGCGCCGGCGTGGCTGCGCCACCGAAGGCGGTGGTCACTCCGTCACGATTCTCTCTTTTACTCTCTTCTATCTGTAGACATCTGTATCTTTCTCTCGCTCTAATGTGGTGGAGTCCTTGGGCGTTTTTGCCAAATGAAGATGATAAACAGGGTGTGCCCTTTATTGCCCTGATTTACTGCTGATTTACTGTTTCAGTTACTGTTCATTTCGTTTCTTTTTTAATATAAGGGTAATTAGTGGATGAAGACTGCGTCCACAGGTGTATGAAATCTTCTCCGAAAGAGACATCTTGTGGGCGAGATGGCCTTCGGTCCCAACACCTGTTGGACGTTCTTAGCGGGGAGGGGTCGGCGACTGTCTCGGGACTGCTTACTGCCATCACTGAAGGGGTTAACCTTTGGCTAGGGGTTATGTCCTAGGATGCTTGCGGATTTTGTTACTTCGGCCCCCTAACCCCTTTGCTGTGGGGGCAATTTGGAGAAGATTGGTCTCCAAAGTAGCCATGAAGAAAGTTGGGAAAGAAGCTGTGACAACTCGTATAAAACCCTATTGCGTTTCGCTTTACCTTGAAATTACACGTACGTTATATGAATTGAATGTGGTGTTTGATAATTTTTGAATGGTTTTGAACTTGGTAATGGGCAATGTGAATTACGTGAAACCGAAAATACTGTGTTACGCTATTTTGCGAAACGAAACATTGTAATATATTACTTTGCGAAACGAAACGTCTTAATTAGTTATTTAGTGAAACTCGCGAAACCACCACTTAATAAACCCAACCCAAACCCACCCCCTTTCCCCGTGCGCAACAAATTGGCCCAACCCCACCCCATTACCTCCCCCCCACCCCCACCCCCTTGTGCGAAATAATAAGCCCAACCCGGACCCTCTTGTTCTTTGCAGCCATTAAGCCCAAACACCCCTATGTTTAATTTGTAACATCTACAAAAGGAAGTTCGAGGAATAGTGCCACGCAGCTGCGTGGCGCTTCCTCATTGGACCAACCGTTTTACTCTTTTATATTCGTTTTAAAATTACGGTTTCGTCCTTAATTTAACATAAAATTACGTTTTCTCCTCGACTTCAAAATAAAATTACGTTTTTGCCCCTCGCTCAAAATTACGATTCTACCCTCGGCTCAAAATTATGCTTTTATCCCCATATTACAATTACAATTTTGGCCCCAGTTCAAAATAAATTTTTGCTTCTGGCCCAAACTAAAAATGACGATTTTGCATTTTCACCCCGTTTCAAAAAAATATGATTTCGTCCTCAGTTTAAAATTATGTTTTTGCCCGGTTCAAAATAAAAGTATGCTTTTACCCCCCAATTCAAAAAAACAATTTAGCCCCAGTTCAAATTAAAAATATAGTTTTGTCCCCAGCTTAAAATTACGATTTTGTCCTTAGTGCAAAGTTATATTACGATTTTGTCTCCAGTTCAAATTTATAGTATTGCCATCACTTTAACTTTTATAGTATTATGATTTTACCCAACTCAACAAATACAATTTTGCCCTCAGTTCAAATTACAATATTGCTATCGTTTTAGTTTTTTTAGCAAAACTATAAGAGTGTTTTTTTAATTGGTTGACTGGATTTAATTTTTTTTTTTCATGTGAAGGAGTTGCCTAACACTCGCTCATTAATCCTGACAAACTACAGTTTTGCCCTGAGCTCAGAACTACGGTCTTGTCATCGTTTTAGTTTCTATCTTTCCTAACAAAACTATAATAGTGTTTTTTAATTGATTGAGAATTATTCGGCCGATCGCCCCGCAACACGGGCGGGGCATCAACTAGTTATATACATACATGGCATGAGAAAAAAAAATATAACAAGAAACCCTACCCTACCCCCTTGGTGCGTGACGGCAGGAGACCCCCACCCCTCGGTTCGCAAATCAGCTTCTCACTCGCCTTTCTCTTCCTCGTTTGTTCTTCTCTCCGCTCCAAGGTTAGTGTTCTTGATTAAGATTGCGGTTCATGGTGTGTTTTTGTGTAGACATGGCTGTGATCTTGAGTTCTTATGATAGGTTTGTGCTGATGCATGATTAGTTTCGTATTACTGTTGAGAAAATCGATTATATACATGAATACACGAGCATAGGCTGCGTTTTGCGACAGTCATGTTGTTTTATATCTAGGGTTGTGTGGTTCTTGATATGGTTAGGTGATAATTGATGGGTTAATCTTCTGTTAGTCGATATTAGGAAGTGTCGTGAACATTTAAATGCGTTTTGGTATCGTTCAAATGGAAAACAGGTTGCTGATTAGCGAAAACAACCAACTTCAATTGGCTGTAAATGGGTCGTTATAGATCGAAAAATTTATTTTCTGAAGTCTAAATCATACGTTTTCGAAAAACGCTTCAAATGGCGCTGGAATAAAATTTTCTTGAGGTCGTTTGCTATTTTTAAAGAGCCTTTTTTACGTAGCAGCAAAAGCTGCGTTTTTCTGCAGAAAATATGTGTTACTCTTTTCGTTATAACTTGTAGGGATTTTTACATATTTCCCCCTCCTAAGCTGGCTTATTACGTATTTTTTCAAAAAAAAAAAAAAACAATTACATATTTCCCCTCCCTAACCCATATATATTACATATTTCCCCTTTTCATTAAAAACTCTTATTAGATGACTATTTTACCCTTAATAAACTATTAAATAAAGAGTTAAATGCTATTTTAGTCCCTGTGGTTTGGGCCATTTTGCAAGTTTAGTCCAAATGTTTCTTTTTTAACCTGTGGGTCCAAAAAGGTTTCACAGTTGCCATTTTAGTCCATTGGGTTAACTTCATCCATTTTTTCTGTTAACGAGAATGCCAATTTGGTCATTTTGTATGTAATTCTGTTAACTAAAAGGGAAATTCAGCCATATAAAATGACCGAATTGGCCTTCTCGTTAAAAGGGAAATTGAGCACAAACTAATGTTCATGAACATAAATGGAAACAAACGAACACAAACAATCGTTCATGAACAGAATATATAAAATACACTGACACTTATTAGATATATAATTTGTCGGAATTTTGAAGTATTTAAATATATATAAAAACTAAAAACACAAATGAACTATCGAACACAAACGATTACGTTACCAAACGTTCACGAACATAAATGAACGAACACGGCCTCTGTTCATGTTTGTTCATTTAACTAAACGAACGAAATGTCCTGTTCGTGTTCGTTTGTTTAATAAACGAACGAACACAAACAGACTTCCCGCCGAACGGTTCACGAACTGTTCACCGAACGTTTGGTTCGTTTGCAGCCCTATACACAGGTACATGATTGAAAAGAAACTATAGAAAAATAGTATAATAACAGTTTAGAAAAAAAAAAAAACAAAAAAAAAAAACATGGATAAGGCCAGAGATGGACAAAAAAACCGGTTCGCGAAAGGAAGCTGATTGAAACAGATGGCTGAAACCGAAGCAACCCGTTGGTTTGTAATCGGCCCAAGAGCGAAACCCATTAAAAAGGAACCGAAACTTTCTCCTTACTGACCCAAAAGCCCAACACCCCATCCCTAACAAAAGAAAGAACAGAACAGAAACGAAAAGAAGCAAGAAGACACAAGAATGGCGATGGCGATGGAGGAGGAAGCATATATACCAGAAGAGTGGTCCGAAGCAGCCGCCACCATAGCTTCAGCTTCTGCTTCTGGTGGTATAACGGCCTTCATATGTGGCCCCAAAAACAGTGGCAAGTCAACCTTCTCTCGTCATCTCCTTCAACTTCTCCTTCCTCGGTACTTTGTTTTATTCTTATTAGGCGGGTTTGGTTTATATACCTCATTCATGCCCCAGCTGTCCGGTAAATATATTCTTTCATTTTTACATTATATTTCAGGCACAAGAGAGTTGCTTACTTAGATTCTGATGTTGGACAACCTGAATTTACCCCTCCTGGATGTCTCTCACTTACTATACTCGACAGTGAAGCCACTGGTACATAATTTGTAATTTATACCCCTAAATTCCACCTTGCTGACATTCTTTTCGCCTGCTGTCTTTGTTGCATCACAGATATGAAACCTCAGCCAGAAAGGTATTATTATTATTATTTATACAATATCTCACCTTCAAACAAACAATTTGTAAAGATTTCTTGCTACTACATCTCATGGCAAACCAAATTTCTCCAGATGTTTTTTCTTTGGTGACATATCTTCCAAAAGAGACCCCCAGATTTATCTCACATATATATTTGCCCTATACGATCACTATTCAACTACCAATAGTGGGGTGCCCCTAATTGTCAACACCTCCGGTTGGGTTAAAGGTATGCTTTACATGTGTACTGCTGCTGGCTTCTCTTTCTTTATAAAGCTTCGTTGCATATACCAGATTCCTTACTTGTGTGAGCAGAGGCGATGCTTTGAAGGGGCCGGGAGGGGCGCCCGACCCCCCGAACTTTTCGGCCAGTAGTGTTATATATGTAGTTTTCGTATAGAAATTTTTGGGTATATATGTTTTCGACCCCCCGGTTCTATAGAAATTTTTGGGTATATACGTTTTCGACCCCCCATAAAAAAATTTCAAGCTTCGCCACTGTGTGTGAGTGACAGGTATCGGGTATGATGTACTTGTGGATATGCTGAACCACATTGCTCCTAGTCATGTGGTTAATATTCGTATTTCTGCTAAAAGTAAGAACCTACCCTCTGGAGCATTTTGGTCACAAGATGGGGATGCTCGGGCCATAACCCTACTTGAAATTAATTCTGCCCGCCAAGACTCCTTAAATAGATCGTATGTATACAATTTTGTCATCTCATTCAAATTTAGCCAAATTTCACTTCTTGGTTATTACTTTTTGCTGAAGCTTCATTTTCTTTTTCAGGGTTCTGGTACATAAGAAGGATTCAAGCCACATGCGGGATTTAAGTATAGTGACATATTTCAGACAGTGCTTTTGTGGTGACATGAATATGAGCTCAATTAAGGAAATTGCTCTAGCGTTGGCTGCTCACTCTCCTTATGAAGTTTCCGTGTCAGCTGTCAACATTAAGCACCTTCATTGTGAGGTTACTTATGTCAACAGCTTTTATTCTTGTTTTTTTATGGATAAATATCTTTGATGCATTTTACATTCCTATCTTTTTGTTTCTTCATTCTTGTTCATCCAACTGTTAGTTATTTTTCACATGTGACATATCTACCTGAAAAAAACAATTACATTTACCTGCTTATTTGAACTTATATATCTACCTGTTAACCGGTCAATTCAGTACTTCTTACAGTGAAGGAAGATTGCTCATAATATATAAAGAAACCTACCAGGCATATAATGTATAAGATGTGGAAACTCAAAACTTTTTAGGCTTTTGGTGGGAGGGTGAATTTAGGTTTTTGGGGGTGTCGGTGGGGGGTGGGTTAAGTGGTTTAGGCTTTCTGTATTATAGCACATGTGCAGTACAATTTTTTTTTTTGAAAACTTTTTTAATATATAAAAACCTGCGAAAATAAATAATAAAATTGTAAAAAAAAAAATTTGGTATGTTTTTTAGTTGGTTTTTTGGTTTTCTCATTTAAACTAGTTTTCTCATGATCCATCCCCTATACTGATATGCCACATAGTTTCACTGTGGACCCTTTAGAGCTGTAATCAGAAGTGAGAAAAATGGGAGGGTTGGGTAAGGGGTTAAAACAGGTGCTTTTAGGCTTGGCTACATGGTCTTTAACTTCTGGTGGGGTGTAATCTAAGATAACTATTATTCTGTAAAATTATGGAAGGTCCAGCCAGCAAGCAAACCTGTTAAGAAATAAAATCAATCTTTTATATACATGGTTTGCTGCATCCTGATTCAACTTGTGTAAAACAGGTGCCAAAAGCTGAAATTTTCTACAGTTTGAATGCAAGTATAGTTGGATTGGCAGTTAATTCTGAAGGTTCTGAGCATCCACCTCGCTGTGTTGGCCTTGGTAGGTTATGTTCCAATAACAGGCTTCTAGCTTAACATATGTGTGTGTATAGAAGGGGGCCTATAAAATGAAATCGTTTAGAACATGTGCTTATCTTCTTTGAGTGGCATATACATAGACGTCTCAAAATGAGTGGGTTGGGTCGCAGGTCAATGCGGGTGTACTTTTTTTGTGCCAGGGAATGGACCCAAAAACGCTTTTCTTGCAAAAGTTTCAAACAATATCTTAACTTTTTGAATGTTTCAGTTGATTCATGTACATTCTGTTCTAACTAATATATAATGTATATCAGTAAATCAAACTTCCTCTTAAATGATACGTGGGTATTTTTTTTTTTTTTTTGTCAGGGATTGTTCGAGGAATAGACACTTGGAGACGGGTTCTTTACATAATAACTCCTGTTCCATCAAATGTTCTGGAGGAAGTTGATGTTCTACTACAAGGGTTCATTCAGATTCCTGCTTGCTTGCTTCAGGTACACCACCTACGTCTCTCATTCTCATATGAAATATATTCATGAATCATCTCCTTTGTCCTTCCTTTAAATAATTAGTGTGCCAAGTAAGGTGCTTACCAAAAATGTGTTATTTCAATAACATTTTTATTTTTTGAATAAAATATATGCATTATAAGGAGAAAAATGCTCGGATAGTCCCTGTGGGTTGCCCATTTTCACCTTTAGTCCCTAACTTTCTACAATTACAGCTATAGTCCCCAACTTTTGCAATTTTGTTCCCGGATAGTCCCTGGCGCGGATGGGGGTTTCTTTTTGGTGTTAAATGGATGTGAAATTACTAAAATGCCCTTGATATTAAATTGATAACTTTTGTTTATCATAAAACACCCCACCCCCACCCACCCACTCTCTCCGGCCAAATCATCAGCACTTTTATTTCAACTGACTCAATAACTTCAGCAGCAACATTAAACCTCACCTTGGCATTTGATCCAACATGTGATGTACAGCACCAATCACCACTACTGCCATGTTCATCATAAACCTGTAAAGTGAAATCAAAAGGCAATTGAATCACCTTTAAAGTGGAATGAACCTTGTGACGTGCCTTTTTGGCTTTCTTTTTGCTAGAAAAAGGAGATACAGGTGTTTCCGGTTACCGCTAACCACCATCGGTTACCATCTCCGGCAACCTGCAACAATCTCCCCTTTCAAACAACCACCACCGTTGACCACCGATTCACCCCCCTTTCAAACAATCACCGATTCAGGCCAGCTCCGCCATCTTCTCCGGCCGACCACACCCACACCTGCAACATTACTCACCCACCACACTGCAAATTCAACAATTTTTTTTCGAATCTTCACAGTATGAGCAATTCAAGACTCTAAAGATCTCCACTTTAGCAACAATATCATGAAACAGAGAGACTTAGTGGAGAGAGAGACACCGCCACCGCCGGCGGTGGCCAAGCCGGCCGACAACGGTAGTAAGGGTGGCCGATGCCGGCAACGGTGGTGGTGACGAGTTAGCGATGGCAGGAGCCGGAATGGACAGTGGTGATACTCGGTTCGATTCAAGTTTCGGGATCCAAGTCAACTTGGTTCAGTTTGTGGAGATGGTGGTGAAGGGTGGTGAGGGTGGGGAAGTTGAAGTGGTGGTGGTGGTTTGATTCTTGCAGACAAAAAAAAAGGAAGAGAGAAAGGGGAGAGGGGGTTTAAATATATTTCTTTTTACCTTTAAGTTATTTTTTAATAACAAGGGCAATTTAGTAATTTCACACCCACTTAACTGAAAAAATTAACCTATCTGTGTCAGGGACTATCCGGGAACGAATATTGAAAAGTTGGGGACTATAGAGGTAATTTTAGAAAGTTAGGGACTAAAGGTGGAAAAAGGCCAAACCACAGGGACTATCCGGGCATTTAACTCGCATTATGAGTAAACCTTGTATGCCTTTCTAACCATTTTTTCGTAAATCTATTTTTTTAATTTTTTTCACTCTACCCATTAGAGATAAAAGACAACCCGCAGGTCACATCAACCATTTTATCAGTAAATGGATGATCCAACTTATTAAAGCATATTGCTGGTTAGAGAAGTCGATTTCAACCAGTTTACTAATGAGTTGGTTGATTTGGTTTTTCTTCATCTATTATTATTTAAAATATTGAATAATTATGGTGGTAATATCTAGAAATAATTGACAAGTGTTGGCGAGCTGTCAAACTGACCTGGTGCAACCCACCCTAAAAATATAACCCATCGTGACATCAACCCATCTTAACCAGTTACGTGCCCAGTTTGCCACACCTTTATCGTTGGTAGGTGGATCATTCCCATGCCCCATAATTGTTTTTTACTTTCTTTTGTTCAGGTACAGGGCTGTGTTTCACCATACATGGCTTCAAATGTGCTGCCTGGGATTTGAAGTAGAAAGACAATGACATACATCGTTTATTGTTTGCCCAAATTTTTCTTAGTCCTATGTTTTGCGTATTATATTTATTTTCCTCATAAAAACCTCCTTTTTTTTCGGATTTATGATCAGGCTAATATATGGTTTCTTTAGTTCCTAATCATTTAACGCTTCTTATTTTAACTTGTTCTACATGCATGTATCATCAAGGTGTTAGGGAGTTCTTGTTGTGGGGAGAGAGTATATTTTTAGTAGATGTTCTCGCAACACGTGCAATGGGGGAATAGAAGGACAAATGTGTCATTTTGTCCTTGGTTTTAAAAAGGGTTGAAAAAGATTGTGTATAACAATAGCAAAAGCAAAACTTAGGGACGTAAGTGCCATTTGCGTCCTAGATTTTAAGTGTGCCATTTAAGTGGTTTGAAATGGCAAAATGAACTTATATATCTACCTGAAAAAAACTGTTAACCGGTCAATTCAGTACTTCTTACAGTGAAGGAAGATTGCTCATAATATATAAAGAAACCTACCAGGCATATAATGTATAAGATGTGGAAACTCAAAACTTTTTAGGCTTTTGGTGGGAGGGTGAATTTAGGTTTTTGGGGGTGGGCGTAGGGGGGTGGGTTAAGTGGTTTAGGCTTTCTGTATTATATATAGCACATGTGCAGTACAATTGTTTTCATGTTTTGCGAAAGAGTGATCCTCCTCATAGTTACCTAAAACCCCTTAGTTGTCAAACAATATAACGCTTGACAACTTCGTCAGGTAACCAGTAACCGATTAGTTAGAAATCTGTTGTGTAATCGGTGGTAAGATTTGGTTAATGCTTGACAATGTAAGTTGGTTTGACCTTATAGAGGTCATCAAGTGGTCAATGATTGGATTATAAGAAGGTTTAATCTTATGGATCAACTTTTATAAACATCCAAAATATCTTCATATACTTGACATGCTTGGTACAGTAAAGGATAATCAAGAACGTATTAGTGATGCTTTGTATAAAAGTTCTTTTTTTACTTTACATTGATCTTTTGTTCAGTCCCTTATCTTTAGCATTTGTGTACTTCAGATTAGGAATCAGTTTTGACTGATTATGGCTTGATCATATGAATTATGATTTTGATTCGTGAAGTCTCAATACTCGCTTTTGAAATGTATGCTTCTGTGCATATAGTTATTGAATAAATGGTGATGAGAAAGTATAATTAAATGGGTGGCTGGTGCAATTCTCATGAATGCAGATGCCACTTCAACATTGCATAAGAAATGGGTGGCTACAACAAACGATAGTTTCAAGTTTACATGGCTTATACAACACTCTGGTTGAAACTTTTTTTTGATTTTTTAGAATTTTTTGGATTTTTACTTTTTATTTTTTAGAATTTTTTTTATTTTTCTGATTTTTTGGAAAATTTTTATTATTTTTAAATTTTTTATTATCTTTAAAATTTTTATTATTTGTGAAGCCAACATGTACGAACACTCGAATGGGATGAAAAATCTGCCTGTGATGCTCTTTTTGAGTTATCCATGTATCGTGCGTAATACCCATCATAACCCACGAATTATTTTAAATAGATATCATATAACCCATCCTGACCCATCCTTAGTTATTTCTTAACCCATCCTAACCCATTCTCATTTTTAAAATGACCCAAAAAACCCAAATGGGTTTTATTTGCGAGGCCTACCTAATATCACCAACCTAAGTGTTGTGCTCCCGCCACATAGGTCTACACTTAAGTTAATGATTTTTATCATCTTTTACTTTTAATGTAATTTTTCTTTTTCTAACTTTGTTATAAACTTATGATTAAGGTCTAACGCACTTATTAGAATTTTTCATATTTTGTGGTTTCATAAGTTAACCTAATAATATAAAACGATATAATTAATAAACTAACGAAAATTTACGATCCCGCATATCGTAATTCACAAGCCTTGCCCGAAAGGCGCGCCTCAGAAGCGCAAGTTTCATTTTAGAATTTCATGACAGTGGTAACTTTTAACTTTTATTTGATTTGTTAAATTTCAGATTGTTTGGAACCATTGTGAGATGGATGATGGTGAAGAATCGGCTAATCGCCTAGGCTGCTCAGTTTGTCTTTTATCCTTGCTGTGTCCTAACATTATTTCCTGTGTAGCTTAGCTGATTTCATAGCACAAGGCTTCACTTTAAGAAAAGGAAAACATGTACTGGCCGTAAGAATATCTCAACACCATACTTAATAATAATTAACGATCAAATTATTAATAACTTTCCTTTCAGTTCTGTTATTCAGTTCTGGTCAAACTCTTTTACTAAGGAAGGGGGTGTTTGGATTAAGAGATTAGGAATATTCTATATCTGGCGTACGATATGTAGCACTACAATATTCTATATCTTTTTCTGTTACACCGATTTGGACTCTCACTCTTCAATATTCAATATTCTATATGTAGCACTACAATATGTCGTTATAGCTGGCGTACGAAAGTCATGAGCAACTGATAATACAAGTGAATGAAACTACATCTGTACAATGTGGTTTCTACAGTGAAGATGAAGGTTTTACAATATCAGACGAAGACAAAAGTTACACGCAAAAGCAAAATTCATATTAATTAACCTATTGGGATGTCAGATACATCAATTAAGAAGGTCTGCATATTCAAATGCAAAATTCATATTAATACAAGTCTCCTTTTTAATAGTCTTACATGATAGATTCATGCAGGTTTCGTATGTAGCGTTTTGGGATGAAATTACTCTTGCAACACATGAAGAACAGTGGCATGTATTTAACGAAGATCGTTTTATTAGCAAAGGGTGCATTGTTATTGTTAAAATATTCCATTTAGAAACCGAAGACTGAACGTGAAAATCCTGAAGGTAATAAATAATAGTTTTGAAGATCTTCTCTCCCCTACCGAACTCGCACCATTTAAAAACTTTTCTTCTCAGGTAAATAACCAATCTTTATCATCTTTAAACTAAAGTTATTAAATTAATAACATTTTTATTGCGTGTGCCACTGCAGACGTATTTGCTATAACGGATTCAGGAAGTCAGTTATCTTCACTGGTCTCTGGCTTTAGAACATACTACGGTCGATGGCATGCACCGACGTTAAGACAAAGCAAGAAGAGACTTGCAGAAATCTTGTCGAAGAATCAAACTATAGATTGGAAGGAATTTGAAGCAAGAGTGACAAAGACGATACCTGGAGCACAAAGTGTACGATTGAGGGGTTAGGGCCGAAGCATTTATAGACAACTGAGATGCCCTGAATGTATGTGCAAGTTCCAGTAATGTTTATTCAAACTGAGATGCACATAAGAACATTCTTTTGTTGTGTATATTTTTTTTTTTTCAGAATTCAAACAGTGGATAATGAACATTATTCATAGTTGGAAGATGGAATAAGGATTAGAGATAGCAAGATGGGCATGTCGATTTTAGTACGGGTCAAGTAAGTCGAGTTGGCCCGCAAAACCTTTTTTTTGTCCATTTCTAAGATTACTAAAATATATTACTGCATTAAAACTCTAGACCACTTTGAGTGACTTTCAACCTCTTCTTACCCGTTTGTGATGAAATACCACCCAAATCACTAAACGGGTCGAAAGTGTAGAAAGATTTAGAATCATATAAATTTGAACTAGACCCTGTACATCTTTGATGACTCATGTATGTACACGACCGGTCAAAGTTTTTTCTGTTAACCTCGACTCAATAGATAAAAGGCTAAACTTGGTTACAACTCGAGTAGCATCTCATTAACAAAATAAACTAACAAAACTTGAGGCGAAAAATTTACAAGAAACTTAGAACACCATGCTATCTCATGATCTCATGAAAATAATACAACATAAACTAACTCTTAGCTTAGCTGCCCACCCTCTCTTCCCAACCAAAAGGGATTGTGATCAGCACAATCTCAATCTTGCAAAATGACAAAACTACACTTAATCTTTAAACTCATGATGGTGGAAAGAACCTGTCGAGATTGAACGGGAGGGTGTAAAACTCCTCGTTTTGACTATCGCCTTTAAACGTTCTAAACTTGGCCCACCATGGCATCCCTCGGTCTTTAGCACTGTCTTTCAACTCTAGCGCGTTGTCAAGAAACGACAACACCATCAATGCCACCGTTGGGGATGAAAAGAACATGGTGTTGAATTCATTTAATTAATTTTGCGGGGCCCATTTTATTGAATATTCACCTCAACAAGGGAGACCAGAACCGCAGCCATCATTCCAAAAGCATGCCCTGCTTCAAATGTTGGTGCACCCCATTGAAGAGGGTAAGGTATCTTTATCCTGCATCAAGAAACTTACTTACAATTCATTTCATTAAAAAAGAATTCACAAATGACAGATTCTTGACTCAAATTACTATCCATGGTGCAGCAGATATGAGGTCAGCTTTATCAGTTCTACAATGCATTTGAGTCTGTTCTGGATGATGTTTATATGCACCATACCGCTGCAACGCGCGGGTTTCCCACTAGTTTGGAAGACAAAAAATAGGACAGAGTGGTGAGTGTTCTTTTGATTAAGTATTTGCAATGTGTGTCGATGCTTCTCTTTACCATTTATTTCACAGGGTTAATTTTCTAATAAGAACAGATTAGTGTAATTTTCAGATAAACCTTTATTAACTTTTATGATTTCTAGGATAAGTCCCTGAATCTTACTCGTTTTACAAATAAACCTCATAACTCTCTAATCTGTAACGAAAATGCCCTTTTGCAATTTGGAGTTCCAATAATATTACATATGGAACATGTCCAAAAAATTATGTAAATTTGATGAGGCTAAGCTTTCCTGTTGTAGATACTTGTCTGATGTGGAATTACTACCTATCATTGGAAAGCTTTCCTCCATACTAACGGCATACACAAATATAAACAGCCTAAAATCTCTCTTAAAACATCGCTTGCACAAAACTCTATGAAGCTACCTACGCCATGAAAATTAGAAGCATCAGATCAGTAGTCGTTGAGTGTCAACCCATATTCAGCTTTCAAACGCTGCACATTTCCATCTGCTTGCGCACCATCAATCAGCTCATACTTCTTGTAGTTTGTTTTCAGGGTCTCGCTTTGCTGTTTATGCAGCTTCTCTTCTTCTTCAAGTTGTAGCTGCACAAAAAAAAGAAATAAACTTCATTTACTTGACATTTATACAATACAATATTTCACAGTTTAAACCAAAATACCAATTAGTACTTAGGGTAAAATGTCATTTTCGTCCCTAAGGTTTGACCATTTTTGCGACTTCCGTTCAAAGGTTTGTTTTGCATCTGGATCCAAAAGGTTTGAAATCTTGCCATTTTCATCCGGTTCGTTAACTCCATCCATTTTTCTCCGTTAAGTCAGGAGTCTTTCCGTCTTTTCTGCCAACTTAAAAGAGCAATTTGGTCTTTTTCAAGGGTATTCAGTCTTTTTACATAAAGTGAAAAAGACCAAATTGCCCTTTAAGTTAGAAAAAAAGACAGAAATACCCCTGACTTAACGGAGAAAAATAAATGGAGTTAACGAGCCAGATGAAAATGGCAAGATTTAAACCTTTTGGATCCGGATGCGAAAAAACAAATATTTGGACGAAAGTCGCGAAACTGGCCAAACCTCATGGACGAAAATGGCATTTTACTCTAGTATTTACCTTCATTATATATTGAGCCTCAGCAGCATGTTTCTTCGTCAGATCCTTAATCTTCTTCGCCAGCTCAAAGTTTTGCTGACTTGGATCCATCCAACGGCACACAATAGTTCTCTGATGCTTCTTGGGCCGGTCCTCAAACATTTCAACTCGGGCTTTTTGGGCTCTCACGGGCCTGGGCATTCCGGATATCATAAGAGGAGAATCACCCATCTCACAGATGATTTCTTCAGCCTGTTTGGCTGATTCCATCTCCACCAGCGCAGCACAAACACCGCAAGACGCGAAATACGTGGGAATGAACTGAACGTCTTTCACATTCCCAAACTGATTGATTGCATTTTCTATAACGGCTTTCGTGACCTGAGGGGATAAGTTGTCGATGTAAATCGTCTTCTTCACCTTCTCTTCAAACGCCACGTATTCAGTCGATGGCTCCATTAGGTAGTTATAGTACCAGATATTATCTAATGTAAAAGATATTACCGTATTAGAAACCAAATTTGCACATGGATGTAAAAGCAACCAAATTCGGTGAGTACAAAAAACAGGTTTCCAGATAGATAACAAAATTCACAGAATCACGACCACATATTGTTTAAAAAAACACCATAATTGAAACAGTGATCATGTAATCAAGTCCTGAAAACATAACAAGTTACTTATCACCTAAGATCTGAGGCATTAAAGACCACGCGAAAACCCTAACTACAAACGTATATAATCTTTACACCATATATTGATTCCTGAGGTTGAATATAAAGCTCCTACTTTAGAATAAACCCTAATTTAACATGAATCTATGAATTTTCAACCGTAAAATCAAAGTTTACTGCCAAATTTCTGTTCTCGCATAATTGTAAAACAAAACAATGTGCAAGAATCCAACTCTCACAAGTCACTACCGTTGATAATAATACATTTAAGAACATCTAAACCCTAATTATATTTGTACCCCTTCGTTTAAAAGTCAACTTGGTTAGAAAATACATATATACTTACATTATTCATAATACGAAAAGCTAGCACGAAGCTCTAACAATGCCGCACCCAAAACGACTTAACTGCATTCCGCTTCACGTTTTAAATCAAGAATTATTTAATTAATATTAACCCATCGTCACATTTTCAATTACCCATGCCCAATCAAATTACTTAACTAATATCACACCCCAAACAGCTTACTGCATTCCGCCTCACAATTTTAAATCAAGAATTATTTAATTAATATTACCCATACCAAATTATTTAATTAATATTAACAAAACAAAAAATATTAAATTCTTACGAACCGCTTCCACGCCTCCATTTTAGCAATCTCTTCATACCCCTAAATTCTCACACCACCACTCACAGCCCTCAATCTCTTGTAAACTAAGAAGAACCAATCATCCCATCAAAGGTAACAATTGAACTTATGTTCCTTCAATTCAATATGGTTTGTTTATATGATTTTTTTTTAATTTCCTACTCGCAGCACGATCACCATGACATCAATATTAATTCTTGAACATGCGCTCCAACATCCTGAAGAATATACAACAGAATTTGCACTTTGTTTTGTTTTAGATTATTTATTATTGAACATGCCTTCTGCACCCTTAGGAATTCATACCATATTCTGTTATTATTTGTAATCTGTGATGTTTCCTATGATTTTTGTATATAAAAATAAAAATTACCAGATTGTTTGTTGTTTTCTGAAGAATATACAACAGAATTTGCACTTTGTTTTGTTTTAGATTATTTATTATTGAACATGCCTTCTGCACCCTTAGGAATTCATACCATATTCTGTTATTATTTGTAATCTGTGATGTTTCCTATGATTTTTGTATATAAAAATAAAAATTACCAGATTGTTTGTTGTTTTCTGAAGAATATACAACAGAATTTGCACTTTGTTTTGTTTTAGATTATTTATTATTGAACATGCCTTCTGCACCCTTAGGAATTCATACCATATTCTGTTATTATTTGTAATCTGTGATGTTTCCTATGATTTTTGTATATAAAAATAAAAATTACCAGATTGTTTGTTGTTTTCTGAAGAATATACAACAGAATTTGCACTTTGTTTTGTTTTAGATTATTTATTATTGAACATGCCTTCTGCACCCTTAGGAATTCATACCATATTCTGTTATTATTTGTAATCTGTGATGTTTCCTATGATTTTTGTATATAAAAATAAAAATTACCAGATTGTTTGTTGTTTTCTGAAGAATATACAACAGAATTTGCACTTTGTTTTGTTTTAGATTATTTATTATTGAACATGCCTTCTGCACCCTTAGGAATTCATACCATATTCTGTTATTATTTGTAATCTGTGATGTTTCCTATGATTTTTGTATATAAAAATAAAAATTACCAGATTGTTTGTTGTTTTGATTGTTAGTGTCAAAAGGCATAAAGTATTCAAAGATTTTTGCTCTGCAAATTATTTTCAACATTAAGTTTTTTAATTAAATTATCCTTTTTAATATTGCAACTTGCAAGATATACCCCAAGAATTAAAATGATTATTAATCCAATATATTGTGCATTTATGAGAAAATTAACACTGTATCTCACCGACTGTATACCTGTTTAGAACTGAGATAGTTTTGGAAAATAGAAATCTATACCAGTGTTCATTGTCTATTTTGGAAAAAAGATAAGATAGTGAAAAAGAAAAAAAAAAGATTAAAAAAAAAGTTTCTTAAAATTAGAAGCATAGTCACAGGATTCGCAGCCCCCCCCCCCCCCCCGGTACCGCGAATCAGATCGCCCGTACCAAAATCGGGTACATAATCGAACTGAACACTACGGGTTCGCGATCCGGATCGGAAAAAATTTTGTACCCAATTGTCACTAAATTCGTTCCGAATCATATAAAAACGTGTTTCCAATTGACTAATTCTGCGTTTCGGAACGCTACGATACACGTACCGGAAATGAACAGGTTGATTCATACTAGTAATTAGACTTTTGGAATGCGAATTAAAATCTGACTATTCGATTACGTCGTTATAAAATGTGTTATTTTAAATTGGATTCTTTTTTGAAGAAAATTTATTAACTGTTTTGCATACGATACAACGTACCAAACTATATGGCACACCGTACCGTGTACCGAATTGGCGTTCCGAATGAACCTACCCCGCTTCGTACCGAATTTTAGAAATGCACAGACAGCGTACCCGTTTTCGTTCCGGATTCCGGAGCGAACCGCAATCCATGTGACTATGATTAGAAGTACTTTGGTTAGATGTCTATGACTTCATAATTATGCCTATTATTATCACTGCTTAAACCATCGATTAATGTTTTTTTAATTCTATTATTTTTGCTCTGATGAATTTTGTTTTCAAAACTTTAGCATAACCTTAAAAAATCTCCAAATTTATGATCTTAAAAGAAAGGTGATATACTGATATTATTTAAATGTTGAAGCCGGTTGTTTGTTATAACGTTTTGATGTATGCCAATGCCATATATATAGTATCTGCATGAGTTAAACATGTATAGAAAATAAAACACAAATAGATTCTTTTAAATAAAACCTATTTAACCTTACATTTTCAACATCCCGTGCAACACACAGATTGCATCAACTCGATTTAGAACAAAGAGCATCTAGTTCATACTTCATACACACTGTGTTTAAAAAAGCGAGCTTTAAGCGCGCTTTAAGCGTGAAGCGCTGAAGCGTTTGGAAAAGCGCTTTTTTTGGTCTGAAGCGTTACAACACGTGAAGCGTTTTGAAGCGAGCTTTAAGCGCGAAGCGATGATGGTTTGAAGCGACGCTTCAGCCCAATCAGGTCACATTTGGGCCATTTTTTAGGCCCAATAGTCTTTAAATAGGGTTTGAATGAGGCCCTACTTCTTTACCCTAATAATCAGCCGCTGTCTTTTAACATATCAGCCGCTGTCTTCCTCTTTCTCCTTCTATTCTCTCTGCAACTTGATTTCTGTTTAGAAATCATAATGGCCTCCGGATTAAGTGTGTTTTTTAATCATGTTTTGATGGAGATGAATACGTACTTGATTATGATGATTATTGATTAAAGACTATTTTTATGTTTATGTTTTAAATGTGTTTCGACTTTAATTTATGTTTTAACTATGTTTTTATGTGTTAAGTGTGTTTTTAATCATGTTTTTGTGTTTATTATTGATTAACAAGTAGAATAGGTCATATTGATGTGTACAATATTTTTTTAAATTTTTTTTTAATTTTGAGTGCTTCGTATACGTGAAGCTCTCGCTTCGGGCTTGAAGCTTCGCTTAAAGCTTTTGGAACCAAAACGCTTCGGAGCGCCTTGCGCTTTTTTAAACCAAGCATACACAAACCAAATTTGCACGTAAATGTAAAAGCAACCAAAATCGGTGAGTACAAAAACAGTTTTCCAGATAGATCACATAAAAAACTACAGTGATCATGTAATCAAGTCCTAAAAACATACAGAGTTGCTTATCACTTAAGATGTGACTATGTGAGGCATTAAAGGCACCGCGAAAACCCTAACTACAATGTATTTAATCTATACACCAATTTTTCATTTCTTGCTCACTAAGGTTGAATACTAGAATGAACCCTAATTTAACATGAATCTATAAATCTCAACCCTAAAATTAAAGTTTATTGCCAAATTTCTGTTCTCACATGATTGTAAAAGTAAAACAAAAGAATGTGCAAAAATCCAACTCTCACCAGTCACCACCATTGATAATAACACATGTACGAACATCTAAACCCTAATGTTAGAACAAAAAGCCTCTAATGCATTCTTTCCATTATATTCTCCTACCAGTTCATTTAAAATAAGGCATGAGAACGGAACAGGCTACAAATGCAACCTATTATCGTTGAAAAATACCTAAATAAAACCGAAACCGAAACCCTAACCCTAGAAAACCGCAAACAATCGGAACAAATTAAACGATTCGATAGATGAAAATTGTACCTGAGGAAGTTCGATCGGTGATGGTGTGACGTCAGCAGCGGCGATACCGGCAATGATTTTCCGGCGATCTACTGTTCAGATCTGAATCGTAATACTAAGAGTAAAATAAACCACGGATAAACACAAAAGATATTCGTTGTGTATCAATGTTTAAAAAACATCAAAACCAAACAATCCATAAACTATTTTTAATCGGAGAGATTGGTAATCTAACCTTGAATCCGAGCGATGATTTGAAGATCTATGAAGATCCGTAAAGAGCAGAGCGAGAGAGAAAGAGGGGAAACCCTGGAGATAGATGGATAAGTGATTTTTACGTCGGGTTAAAACTATATATACGGACAACAAAATTGGATCCATATTAGATAACCGGGTCTGCATAGCCTCATGAGTCCCCTAGGTAATTGCGTTATTAGGGTGTACGGTGTGGCATGCGGCAAGGGGCGTCAAATTTGTTTGCCGATCGGCAAACACCGCCGTCAACGTTTTGGCGACGCGGCAAAGCTCACAAATCGGTGACATGTTACCGACTCGGGAAAGTTGGATTGTTTGAAGGTGGGGGCCAGCCTAACGGTAATATTACCGTTTAAATAAAAAAAATATTTTTTCTTTAAAAAATTAAACTATAAATATCAAAACAAACCATTTAACCAAATACCTTCAAATATATACCCAACCAAACCAAAAAATACCACCAATTCTTCCCAAAAATTTACCATACAAAATGGCGGATGAACTCCCGTTATGGTTCCCACCCATGAGTAGCGACGATTCATCCGATAGTAGCATTCTTTTTTTTTCAAAATCTCATCGAAGAAGCCGAACTTCAAGATACCGGCACATCTAACCGAAGGAGATATATTGAACGTCAACGTGAGGAGGGGCATGAGACACTCATGGCGGATTATTTTGTCGAAGACCCGAAGTACAACGAAGATATCTTTCGGCATAGGTTCCGTATGTCGAAACGTTTGTTTCTAAAAATTGTGGCCGATGGGGAAGAGAACGACCCGTGGTTTGTAGAGGCCCCCGATGCGCGAGGTAAGAAGGGCTTTACGCCCTTGCAAAAGGTGACATCGGCTATTAAACAGCTCGCAACTGGAAACACTCCAGACGAGAACGATGAGTACTTCCATATGGCCGAAAGAACTTCCCGCGAGTGCCTAGAATATTTTTGTGACACGGTTTGCAAAATATACGGTCCAGAGTTCTTACGTAAACCGACAAGCCACGACATGGCACTTTTATACCAAGCTCATGAGGAAAAACATCACCTTCCAGGTATGTTCGGTAGCCTTGATTGCACCCATTTCGTTTGGCGTTTTTGTCCGACAGAGTATCGAGGCCAATATATGCGAGGAGATCATCGATACCCGACTGTTATGCTCGAAGCGGTTGCTTCTCAAGACTTATGGTTTTGGCATGCTTTTGTCGGTCCACCGGGTTCTCAAAACGATATCAATGTTCTACAACAATCTCCGTTATTTTTAACGGAACGAAATGGAACCGCGCCAAAATGTCCATTTTACGTTAACAACCATTTATACAATCGTGGTTATTTGCTCGTGGATGGAATCTACCCTTCATGGTCCGTGTTTGTGAAGTCGATCCCTTACCCTCACGAAGTAAACGAAAAGAAATTCAAGAGGCAACATGAGGCGGCAAGAAAAGACGTCGAACGGGCTTTTGGTGTTTTGAAGGCGAAATGGGGTGTATTGAGTCGACCGATGCTGTAACACCCCCAAAAATACCACAAGCAGAAACACCGCGGGAGGTGCGACACATCAGAGTACGAGCCACCAATCACATTGAACCACACAAGTATTTAAATAGACATGTCATTAATTAACCAAGCAAGTTTAATTCCAAGCGTTAAACCCAAAAGATATGTTTAGCGGAAGCATAAGTGAAATAATATTCAATTGTTTAAAGTTTCAAAACCACCCAATCAACTGTTAATTAAAGGCACGACCCATGACCACTCCAGCACTCCCAGATAGCAAGTCCATGTCTCCAACCCTAACGACCTGCAAGCATGCAGACAAGTGTGTCAGACGACACTGGTGAGTTCAAAGTTTTGTTAACGTGTTTTGTTACCAGATGTATGTTAATGTGATTCAACGTTGCGATACGATGTTGCTCATAACATGCTAGATACCCTAGGGAGTGTGCCCATATGTATCCGGGGAGTGTGCCCCTTAACAACCCCAATGCTCCTAACCAAGCATTGGTAATGATGCCCAGATAATTAGTTCACGCCCGTCCTTACGGCCCGGTGTGAGGTATCCCACCTAATAGCGCTATCAACTAATTACCCCATTGCCCTACAGGCAATCCAATAATGATAGATTCCATGTTCAATAACAAAAACCCGATTTAACTGTTTACCCAAGTTTCCCTTCCAAATGTTTACTAGTTGTCCCAAACCACCGGGACGCATGCTTGAGAAATGCAATGAACTCACCTGGGATTGCTCGGTATGATACACAACAGTTCAATTAAGCTACGAAGTGATCATTCACGTCCTATCACAGTTATCATACCAAATCAGATTCGTATACTAGTAGGGTACGTATGTTCCACACATATTGTAACAAGTTGTGTACAAATATTGATCATCATATTCACGTATAGGTATCAGCAGAACAATTATGTAAACAAGCAGAGTCCAAGCATCCGGCCCAATCAGTTAGGCTCATAACAGTGTGCAGGCCCAATAACAAAGTGTACGTGTAAAATGGTCTCGAGTCGAGACCAAGCTCTCGAGTCGAGACTAAGTGGTCTCGTGTTGTACTGGTTTCAAAGTCTCGAGTCGCAACAAGGTGGTCTCGAGTTGTCATGTTCTAGTCGAGACTACACGGTCTCGAGTCGCAACCGGACCCGCAACCGTGGTCTCGGTTTGTGTTGTTTTGTGTCGGTGTGTTGGTTTTGAGTCGAGACAGTGAGTTCTCGACTCGCAATCCACGTTGTAACTGATTTCCTTAGTTGCAGTTTATGATTTCCGTGATATCAGCTAACATCTTTGGCAGTTTCACAAATCAGATCAAACACAATTATTTCAATATTCAAGTATGTTCATATCACCGAAAATAACATCAATCCAAGAACAGTAATTCAATATCATAAGGGACATACAATCGGATCGTATGATTAACGAATTTCGAGTCTATTATGCAACCCTAAGTCATGTGTACAATAAACCAATCAATACCACAAATCATAATATCACAACCGGTTATCATGCATACACCCTAACCGAATTAGATCATCATATGCAAATACTTAATCATCTATCAACAATCATGTATCATTTAAAATCCATCATGTGAGACATGTATAACCACATATGATAACCCAACAATTAACAAATACTAACCGGTTGAGAGGGATAGAACGATCCGAACACGAGGATCTTCGAGAGTTTCGAGATTGCCGCCGGTTCCAAGGGAAACGAGAGAGAGAGCTTCTAGGGTTTGTGTGGTTTCTAATGTTGCAAGTTGTGAGAATGTTACTAACATTCTAGGTACAATTCGGTTAAGAGAGGGATGGGCCGAACCCTCACTTGGGCTGCCCTAAAGGTCTCGAGTCCAACAACATGGACCGAATGGGTTTGTGTAGTCGAGTAAGTCATGTACGATCGGGTCATTTGTATACATTCATACATTACACAATTTACACATAGCACGTATTATCATAACATATTATTCAGATAAAGTCCACGTAATCACGTAACGTTACACAAAAATCGGTTCGGAATACGAGTTGTCACATCATCCCCAACTTGAAAGAAATTTCGTCCCGAAATTTGATAAGCACGCCACAAACGGAAGTAAATCACAAAACGGTGCGATGCTAAATCAGGATGGCTGTGCATTTTCCGCGGGTGTCACATCATCCCCAACTTGAATGGGAATTTCGTCCCGAAATTCACTAGTTGCATTAACATTAGATTCGCTAGGTTTTGTCTTGTCTTTGGGGAACAAATGTGGATACTTAAGCTCCATCTGGTCCTCGCGTTCCCACATGAACTCTGGTCCACGTCGCGAGTTCCAACGGACCCTCACAATTGGGATACGACTATGCTTACGAACTTTAACTTCCCGATCCATAATCTCAACTGGTTCTTCGACAAACTGTAACTTGTCGTCTATCTTCAGCTCTTGAAATGGTACAACCAGTGTTTCATCAGCCAAACACTTCTTTAACTGCGATACGTGGAACACATCATGGACATTACCCAACTCAGCAAGTAATTCCAACCTGTAGGCCACCTTTCCAATTCGTTCCAGAATTTTGAATGGTCCCACATAACGAGGGTTTAGTTTGCCGCGTTTCCCAAAACGTACCACACCCTTCCAGGGTGAGACCTTTAACATGACGCGATCATTAACTTCGAATTCCAATGGTTTACTACGCTTGTCAGCGTAGCTTTTCTGACGATCGCGAGCTGCGGCCATACGGTTTCGAATCTGCACAATGTTTTCCGATGTTTCGAGCACAAGCTCAGGACCTGTGATCTGACTATCACCCACCTCAAGCCAACAGAGGGGTGAACGGCTTTTCCGTCCATACAGTGCTTCGAACGGAGCTGCCTGTATACTAGTGTGGTAGCTGTTGTTGTAGGAGAATTCTATCAACGGTAAGTGCTTCTCCCACCCTTTCCCAAAATCGATTACACATGCTCGTAACATATCTTCAAGTGTCTGAATGGTGCGCTCGCTTTGACCATCAGTCTGCGGGTAATAAGCGGTACTCATGTCGAGCCGTGAACCGAACGACTTATGCATTGATTGCCAAAGATCAGAAGTGAAACGTGGATCTCGATCTGAGATGATGGAAGTTGGCACTCCATGCCTAGTAACTACTTCCTTAAGGTAGATTGCTGCCAATTGCGAAAACTTGTCTGTTTCCTTGATTGCTAAGAAGTGTGCTGACTTCGTGAGGCGATCAACAATCACCCAAATGGTATCGTTTCCAGCCTGAGTTCTGGGTAGTCCTGTTACAAAATCCTTGGCGATCTGTTCCCACTTCCATGTGGGTATCTCTGGTTGCTGCAGTAGACCTGAGGGCTTTTGATGTTCCGCTTTGACCTTAGCACAAGTCAAACATTTGCTGACGTAGGTTGCTATGTGAGCTTTCATGCTAGGCCACCAGTACGTAGTTTTCAAGTCGTGGTACATCTTATCTGATCCAGGATGTATGGAGTAACGTGACTTATGTGCCTCTTCCATTACAAGTTCCCGCAAGTTGCCATAGAATGGAACCCAAATGCGTCCGGTTACGTAATAAGCACCGTCTCCCTTTCGTTCTAGTCGTTGCCTTGAGCCGCGTAAAGCTTCAGCTCGGACGTTCTCTGATTTCAACGCTTCTAACTGAGCGTCTCGTATCTGGGAAGGAAGATTGGACTGGATCGTGAGTTGCAATGCTCGTACACGCCTATGTGCATTATCCTTTCTGCTGAGGGTGTCAGCTACAACGTTCGCCTTGCCCGGATGGTACTTGATGGCACATTCGTAATCGTTCAATAATTCCACCCATCGCCGTTGTCGCATATTCAATTCCTTCTGGTCGAAGATATGCTGAAGACTCCTATGGTCGGTGTAGATGGTGCATTTGGTACCGTACAGATAGTGCCTCCAGATCTTCAACGCAAACACCACCGCTCCTAATTCCAAATCGTGAGTCGTATAGTTCTTCTCGTGCACCTTCAACTGACGAGAAGCATAAGCTATCACCTTCTCGCGTTGCATCAACACGCAACCAAGACCCTGAATCGAAGCATCACAATAAACCACAAAATCTTCGGTACCCTCTGGTAACGACAAGATCGGTGCACTGCATAGTTTCTGTTTTAACAACTGGAAGGCCTCTTCCTGCTTCGTTCCCCAAGAGTATACCGTGTTCTTCTGTGTCAACGAGGTGAGAGGTTGTGCGATTTTTGAGAAATCTTTGATAAACCTCCGATAATATCCAGCAAGACCAAGAAATTGGCGCACCTCAGAGGGAGTCTTTGGTGCCGCCCAATTCTTAACTGCATCCACTTTTGCAGGATCAACATGTATCCCTTTTTCATTAACAACGTGGCCAAGGAAATGTACTTCTCGAATCCAAAAATCGCACTTAGAAAACTTCGCATACAGCTGCTCCCTTCTCAAAAGTTCCAAGATGAGACGTAGGTGTTGCTCGTGATCTTCCTTGTTCTTCGAATAGACTAAGATGTCATCGATGAATACTATAACGAATTCATCGAGATAAGGCTTACACACGCGGTTCATGAGATCCATGAAAACCGCTGGTGCATTTGTCAATCTAAATGGCATGACCAAAAACTCATAGTGTCCATAGCGCGTTCGAAAAGCCGTCTTGGGAATATCCTCTTCCCTAACCCTTACCTAGTGATAACTCGACCTTAAGTCGATCTTCGAATAGAAACTTGACCCCTGTAACTGGTCAAACAAGTTGTCGATCCGGGGTAACGGATAACGGTTCTTGATGGTCACCTTGTTGAGCTCCCGATAATCAATACACATACGGAATGACCCATCTTTCTTCTTTACAAATAGTACTGGAGCTCCCCAAGGCGAAGAACTGGGTCGAATAAAGCCCCTGTCCAACAACTCTTGCAGTTGGTTAGACAGTTCTTGCAATTCCCCTGGCGCTAAACGGTAAGGAGCACGTGCAATTGGAGCTGCTCCCGGCGCAAGATCAATCTGGAATTCTACTTGACGGTGAGGAGGTAACCCTGGTAGCTCCTCTGGAAATGCATGAGCGAAGTCTCGCACCACTGGTAGGTCTTCAATCTTTCTCTCCTCAGACTGAGCATTAGTAACTAACGCTAACATTGCAGGGTACCCCTTTTGTAGATACTGCTGTGCACGCATGGCCGAGATAATCCCAACCATCATCCCACTATGATGCCCTTGAACTGATAATGACTATCCATTAGGGAGAGGAATACGCACAATCTTCTCCTTACACAAAATCTCCGCTTGGTGCTTAGACAACCAATCCATGCCTACTACTATGTCGAAACTACCGAGCATAACGGGATGAAGATCAATATCAAACACTTGACCCACGAGATCTAGTTTGCACCCGAAAAGAACATTCGAGGCTTCTATCGTTTTACCATCTGCTAGTTCTACTACCTGCTTAACTTCTAAGGGTGTTGGGGTTATCCCTAATCGTCGACTAAATTCTAGGGACACATAACTCTAATCGGCGCCGGAATCAAATAATACAGAAGCAATACAATTGTTTACAGGAAACGTACCAGTTACAACGTTGCCGTCATTCCTGGTATCCCCTGCTCCAAGCTGGAACACTCTGCCTCGGGCACCATTTCCCCCATTGTTGCCGTTGTTGTTGTTCCCAGCATTGTTATTATTCGGGCGGTTGTTGTCGTTAGCGTTCTGGTTTAGCTGAGGGCAATCCCGCTTAAAGTGACCCTCGTCACCACACTGATAGCACCCTTTCCTGAAACCCTGGTTCTGCTGGGGTGGTTGTCCCTGTTGTCTCTGGTTTTGCTGGTTCTGTTGCTGCTGGTGTTTGGGCTGGGGGGCCCTACAATCCCTGGACTCATGGCCCGACTTACCACACCTGTTACACATCCGACCACACGGCCCAAAATGATGATAGCCACACTTGTTACACCGTGGCTTCCTCCCTGCATACGAACCCTGGCTTTGGCCACTCCCTTGGCCTTGATTGATGGAAGACGACTGGCCGATACTACGGTTGTTGTTGTTGTCTGGCCTTTTCTGAGTCTGACCAGCACTGGATGCTTTGTCGTAGTCGCTCCACTTCCGTTTGTTATCATTAGCAGATGTAGTAGCAGTGGGTGCCGCAGCAGTAGTGGCTGAAATGCGCGGGGGTAACGAATTGCTCTCTACCTCTTGGTCCACAATCTTATGAGTCAGACGAACAATCTGTGTCAAATCATTGAGATGGGCTGCAGTGACCAAACTCTTCACACGCGGAGGCAACCCTTTGATGAATAACTCAATCCTCCGAGACATAGGCCGGGACAAGTTTGGGCACATGTCGGCCAGTTCATACGATCGCTTCACATACGCTTCGACTTCAGATCCAACCATCTTCAAGTCGTAGTACTCGTTTTCCAACTTCTGGACTTCATCCCGAGGACAGTACTCCTCCCTGATTAGTTCTTTAAAGTCATCCCAAATTGTGGCATTCGCTGCCTCGATGCCCAACAACTGTACCTGGGCATTCCACCACGTTAGGGCACCATCCGCCAAGGTACCCGCAGCATATTTCACCCTGTCCCCAGCGGGACAGTTACAGATAGCAAACACAGACTCTGCTTTCTCGAACCATCTCAGAAGTCCCACAGCCCCTTCAGTCCCGGTGAAGGTTTGTGGCTTACAGTCCATAAACATTTTAAACGTACACGCAGACTGGTTGGGTTGAGGTTGCACTTGCTGACCTAAAGGACGAAAGGGAACACATTATAGGAGTGAAAAGACGTGTACGCGGTATAAGAGTAAAGAGTACTTGGTACATTCCGTACCAGCCTGATAGGCTGCTAAAGCCTCAGCCACACGGGTGTTGATTAGGTCAGTCAACTCAACCTGAGTCATGTTGATGTTGCCACGTCCGTGTCCTCGTCCACTCATGATTCTATATATGGAGATGAACCGATTCAGGAAATCGAAACGAGACGGAAGTCAAGTATTACGTTGATATCTACATACTACCCAATTCACACATAATAAGGCAGAACCCTTCTCACGCTCGATAAGCCTCACTGGGACTTGCATGCACCCCACGTTATTATTAAGTGTGCACCCATAATAATAAGGCAATTTGCATGCTTATCTCAGTGCCTCTTAGCTTGCGCTCGAAGTTTCCCCCGTTCACACAACACAACGAATGGTATCACAGGTCTATGATTCACATGAGTCAAATAGTAGTGTCACACTATCAAGTCACTATAGTATCAAGTGTATCGTGTCATGCAAGTTATGAGTGTGTGACAACTATGGATGTAATGCATAAACTAAACAGAGGGCAAACCTTGCGATCTGGAGCTGAGTGTCATGATCGATTCTTCGAAGGTATTCGGTTATAGTCTGGTTTTATAAAACGTTTTAAAACCTAGTTCACTATAACCAGTGGCTTTGATACCAAACTGTAACACCCCCAAAAATACCACAAGCAGAAACACCGCGGGAGGTGCGGCACATCAGAGTACGAGCCACCAATCACATTGAACCACACAAGTATTTAAATAGACATGTCATTAATTAACCAAGCAAGTTCAATTCCAAGCGTTAAACCCAAAAGATATGTTTAGCGGAAGCATAAGTAAAAATAATATTCAATTGTTTAAAGTTTCAAAACCACCCAATCAACTGTTAATTAAAGGCACGACCCATGACCACTCCAGCACTCCCAGATAGCAAGTCCATGTCTCCAACCCTAATGACCTGCAAGCATGCAGACAAGTGTGTCAGACGACGCTGGTGAGTTCAAAGTTTTGTTAACGTGTTTTGTTACCAGATGTATGTTAATGCGATTCAACGTTGCGATACGATGTTGCTCATAACATGCTAGATACCCTAGGGAGTGTGCCCATATGTATCCGGGGAGTGTGCCCCTTAACAACCCCAATGCTCCTAACCAAACATTGGTAATGATGCCCAGATAATTAGTTCACGCCCGTCCTTACGACCCGGTGTGAGGTATCCCACCTAATAGCGCTATCAACTAATTACCCCATTGCCCTACAGGCAATCCAATAATGATAGATTCCATGTTCAATAACAAAAACCCGATTTAACTGTTTACCCAAGTTTCCCTTCCAAATGTTTACTAGTTGTCCCAAACCACCGGGACGCATGCTTGAGAAATGCAATGAACTCACCTGGGATTGCTCGGTATGATACACAACAGTTCAATTAAGCTACGAAGTGATCATTCACGTCCTATCACAGTTATCATACCAAATCAGATTCGTATACTAGTAGGGTACGTATGTTCCACACATATTGTAACAAGTTGTGTACAAATATTGATCATCATATTCACGTATAGGTATCAGCAGAACAATTACGTAAACAAGCAGAGTCCAAGCATCCGGCCCAATCAGTTAGGCTCGTAACAGTGTGCAGGCCCAATAACAAAGTGTACGTGTAAAATGGTCTCGAGTCGAGGCCAAGCTCTCGAGTCGAGACTAAGTGGTCTCGTGTTGTACTGGTTTCAAAGTCTCGAGTCGCAACAAGGTGGTCTCGAGTTGTCATGTTCTAGTCGAGACTACACGGTCTCGAGTCGCAACCGGACCCGCAACCGTGGTCTCGGTTTGTGTTGTTTTGTGTCGGTGTGTTGGTTTCGAGTCGAGACAGTGAGTTCTCGACTCGCAATCCACGTTGTAACTGATTTCCTTAGTTGCAGTTTATGATTTCCGTGATATCAGCTAACATCTTTGGCAGTTTCACAAATCAGATCAAACACAATTATTTCAATATTCAAGTATGTTCATATCACCGAAAATAACATCAATCCAAGAACAGTAATTCAATATCATAAGGGACATACAATCGGATCGTATGATTAACGAATTTCGAGTCTATTATGCAACCCTAAGTCATGTGTACAATAAACCAATCAATACCACAAATCATAATATCACAACCGGTTATCATGCATACACCCTAACCGAATTAGATCATCATATGCAAATACTTAATCATCTATCAACAATCATGTATCATTTAAAATCCATCATGTGAGACATGTATAACCACATATGATAACCCAACAATTAACAAATACTAACCGGTTGAGAGGGATAGAACGATCCGAACACGAGGATCTTCGAGAGTTTCGAGATTGCCGCCGGTTCCAAGGGAAACGAGAGAGAGAGCTTCTAGGGTTTGTGTGGTTTCTAATGTTGCAAGTTGTGAGAATGTTACTAACATTCTAGGTACAATTCGGTTAAGAGAGGGATGGGCCGAACCCTCACTTGGGCTGCCCTAAAGGTCTCGAGTCCAACAACATGGACCGAATGGGTTTGTGTAGTCGAGTAAGTCATGTACGATCGGGTCATTTGTATACATTCATACATTACACAATTTACACATAGCACGTATTATCATAACATATTATTCAGATAAAGTCCACGTAATCACGTAACGTTACACAAAAATCGGTTCGGAATACGAGTTGTCACAGATGCGAGCAAGATCCGTTAAAAAAATTAGGAGTGTCGTGTACACGTGTATTATTTTACACAACATGATTTTGAAAGATGAAGGAAAGGCGATAGCACCGGTGCACATTCGGGATCCTCCGGTCGAGCCCGCTCTAGACGATACGGTGTTGGGCGAGTTGATGAATGAAGACACGCATTGGAGACTCAAACACGATCTCATAGATCATCTCGCAAGTCAAGATTTACCCCATCTTTTGGTCGATTCCGACGAAGACTAGTTTAAATTGTCCCAAGTTAATGTAATTTTATTGTTTTTTAATTTAGTGTAACTTTGATGTTTTTAATTTAATTTATGAAAGTTTATTGTTTTTTAATTTAATGTATTTATTCTACATTTATTAATATTAAATAAAATAATGCACAAAAAAAAATAATAAAAGTTTACCACTTCAGTAAGTGTTTAAACCATTGCCAACACTTTTCAGCAAAGTTTAAACACTTTTGCCTGATTGATATGGCGCGCTCTGATTGGTCGGTTTTTTAGTTTACCACTCCAAAGTGTTTAACCACTCCTTACACCCTTAGGTATTATAGATTTCTCTTGAGAGGTATGGGTTTAACTTTCACTTGGCGTGGAGTGAGAGGTATTGGTGGACAATGATAGAAGACCCATGAAAACTGGGTTGGATCCTTGAGGCAAACAGGTTTTACCGGTAATTTTACTGTCGTGCCTACGGACAGGTGGGTTATCGGGTTTTCCCTGGAATTGGTGATGGACTCGGGTTACTCTCGGAGTACTCCGTTTGTCCAGTGGGTGCCCTGATAATGCTCAGGATTGGTTCTGTTGACCGTTAATAAAAAGATGATCAAACTAGAAAAAAAGAAGTTAGAAAATGAAAAACAAAATCAAAATAAAAAAGCGTAGCAAAGATTTAAACATGCGGCTACACATACCAAAAGCCTTAAGAAACAACCACCATACTAACTTAACTTTAATTACTAAACGCGGACCATTTATTATATAATTTAGATTTGGTCGGTGGCTGTGATGTGGCAGCCACCGACCATTAGTTTTAAGAGTATACTAGATTTTTGCTATAGGTCGTGCGTTGCGACGTCTTCAGTGGTTTATAGCTGGTGGCATGTTATGTAATGCATTAACCATATGGAACGTGTGTTTTGACTTATCTGATCTAAAGCATTGCGGTTATAGAAGTAACAGAAGTGAACCGAGTTGGTTCGTTCGTTTAGCGAGCGTTCTACCTAACCACTACACCACCCTTACATTTGCATCAAAACTTAGTGACGTCAAAACGTACAATAACTCGACTTTATGCCGTCGGATGAAAATGTATTATATTTTACCCTACCCGTTTCCAAACACAGTTAACGTAAAAACGTAGACCAGCCGAAAACACACATAAAAATAAGCATGTAAACGTATTATATTTAACCAGACTCGTTTCCTGAAAAAATTATGTCGAAACGTGAATTAATAAATATCCTTTACGTTGAAACATGAGTTTCTACCGACACATGCATTAAAATGTCAAAACGTAAACCAATTGAAAATATACATAAAAATATGCAGGAAAACACATTATATTCGACCTGCCTCATTTTCGGAAAAAAAAATTACGTCAAAACGTAGGGCAAAAATGACATTTTATAATTTTTTAGAAAGTGTAGACGGTTAAATGTCAATTTATGCCAAAAATATGTGTGGTTCGTTGGTGTGTTTTCTTTTAGGGAAATTGGTATGTAATTATCCTCAGTATACGTCATTGGCTATTGACAGTTCCACTTTTGATTATTCACTTTTCACCTATTTTTCCTCCACCGGTCCCCCGTTAAAAAAAACTAAACAGAGTTAAGTTTTATTCCGAATTACAAACAAATGTTTTAGAGCTTTTGACCAAAACGACGATACGAGTTCACCGATGTAAAACTTGCCTCGAAACGGTGCTCCAAACGACTTGATTTTTGTTAATTGGAAGTTTAAACACCTGAATTAATTACGTCTACTGGGGTACCGTTTCGAGGTAAGTTTTACATCAGTGGGATCGTATCGTCGTTCTGATCAAAAGCCCTAAAACATCTGTTTGTAATTCGGAAAAAAACTTAACTCCGTTAAGTTTTTTTAAACGGGGGACCGGTGGAGGAAAATAGATGAAAGGTGAATATTCAAAAGTGGGACTGTCAATGGTCAATGACATCTACCGGGGATAATTACATGTCAATTTCCATTTTCTTTATTGAACTTTAGTTGGATAATAAATGAGGAAAACATATTTAAAAAAATTATTAAAAATTGTTTAGTTTATTTTAAGTTGAGTGATAAAAGAAAAACACCCAACAATTGTGGACTGTGAGGTAAAAGTATTATACTCTTTCTAAAGCAGGCTGTACAAGCACATGATGCATAGTGCTGGATCAGTTCAGATTTTAACCAACTTTCCTTAGTTCTTCCTTTACACTTGTTGATTTGGCCATCTTACCTGCTAAATCGATCTCAGATAAACCTTTTCTTGAATCCCTTCTTCATTCGCGATTGGAAAAGGTGAGACTTTGTAACACCTCGTAAATTCATGTCGAGTCATGTACTGACACGTGTTCATACTCTCAATTATGCCTAATATTGGACGAGAGAGACTATTTTTGACAACTTAAGAATGTTTGGATGTGGGAGGACCAAATAGGGGTGTTCAAGATCGGATTATCCGGTTTTCGGCCGAAAAATTCGGATAGTGAATATTGATATCCGAATCCGTATCCGAAATTTCAGATATCCGATTTTCAGATATCCGAAATTTCGGATACGGATTCGGATATTCAAACGGATATCTTAATTTATAAAAAAAATCAAAAAATCTGTTTCGTGTATAGATTAAAACTAAACTTATATTCGATTTTCCAAATTTCCAACATTTAAAAGTAAAAACAATTATAAATTCACACGAATACAATTATTTGCTACTTTTTTACTGATTTTTACAATACTTCGAGCTAAATATAATGCTCATATACTATATATACTTATAAAAAAATATTTAGTTTTCGGATATCGGATAATC
Source organism: Helianthus annuus (assembly GCF_002127325.2). Classification (NCBI taxonomy): domain Eukaryota; kingdom Viridiplantae; phylum Streptophyta; class Magnoliopsida; order Asterales; family Asteraceae; genus Helianthus; species Helianthus annuus. The sequence goes on along the minus strand of NC_035448.2, from coordinate 136,461,705 downwards.
GGATTATCCAAAAATTTTGAAATTCATATCTGAATCCGAATCCAAAAACCCAGATATCCGGTTTCGGATATCCGAATTTCGGATATTCGAAATTTCAGATATTTGGGATACGGATTTTCGGATATTTCGGATTTGGTTTCGGATCCAGATTTTTTTGAACACCCCTAGGACCAAATATGGAAAATCTCAAAACTTTTATTTTTGAAGGTCTCTTACGGACCGCAAGGTTATGCCCCTTACGGTCCGTAAGCACCTAGAAATATTGTTGCTGGACATCATATATGGACCCAAGGTCCTTACCTTTACGATCCGCAAGGAAACTCAAATATGTGGGCATTAGTCAGGCTTACGGACCGTAAGCTTATAGCCCATACGGTATGTAAGGATTGTATCTAGGCAGATTTTTGTTTGGAGGCCAAGCAAGTCTGCCATTATGCCACCTATTCGAAATGCAAAGCTTCTTAGCTGGTCTTGACACGTCCCTACACACCTGGAGTGATCCTAGATCACCTCCAACACCTGTAATGATCTTGTTCAAAGCCCCTCAACTATAAATAGAGGCTTCTTGCAACCATTTTCATTGCACCAATTCTTTAAATCATTACCTCTCCCTCTCTGTAAGTTCTTAACTTGAAAGGAGCATCTTACTGAGTTCAAATCGTTCCAAGGATCAGTTGTAAGTGTTCCTTTCCAGTTCATTTTGTTTTGAGTAAAATGCACGGATAATCCATATGGTTTTGTAAAATAACACCTATAATCCCCAACTTTTGGAAATTACACCGGTGCTCTCTGTGGTTTGATAGTTTGTTACTCGTATAGTCCCTGGAGTGGATGTCCGTTAGTTTTCTCCGTTAAATCTATGTAAAATGACAAAATTACCCATTGTTTTATTAAAATATAAGAAAAAACTAATTAATCATTTAAAATATCAATTGGGCCCCACCACCTAAAAACCCCCAATCTGCAAACCCTAAACCACCACCATTGCACCACCTCCTCCCTTCAAGCTTTAATAGTTATAATCATAATTCTTCAATTTTATCATCATCAAACACCAAACTCTAGAGTTTAGACAGAATTGTATATCCATAACTGAGGTAAATTAACCCCAATTCAACCTTCAACTCCAAACCCTAATCTAAATTACCATAAATTCAAGAAACCAAACAAAAAATAAGACAAACATACCTTAGTAGATCCTAACGAAGCCATAGAAAGAGCAATAATCTCCGACCCATTTCCTCTAACAACAGTAGGCTTAAGTTTAAATAACTCAAGACAAGCCTTAAGCCGGAAACCGAAGCACCAACAGCGGCCGAATCAAGAACCCACGGCTTACCCAGTTGATTAGCCACACCGGCGGCATCTTTCAAATCACAGTCGTAGTCACTTAGAATTTCCATGCATCTCCTTTGTCTCATATGTAATTCTTTTTGCCCAAAAATATACCTTAAGCTCTTATGATCAGTAAAGATAGTAAACTTACTACCATACAGATAATGTCTCCAAATCTTAAGGGCAAAAATTATCGCTCCTAATTCTAAATCATGCGTTGTATAATTATCCTTGTGTTTCTTTAGTTGTCTTGATGCATAAGCAATTATCTTCTCGCGTTGCATCAGGACACATCCTAATCCTAATCTTGAAGCATCACAAAAGATTACAAAATCTTCAATTCCCTCTGGTAATGCAAGTATCGTGCATTTGTTAACCTTTGCTTCAAGGTTGTAAAGGCTTCTTCATTCTTGGGTCCCATTCAAACTTAACCGAATTACACGTTAACTTGGTTAGTGGAACGGCTATCTTTGAGAAGTCTTGAATAAAGCGTCGATAGTATCCAGCTAATCCTAGGAAACTTCAAAACTTCTGTAGGTGACTTAGGGACTTTCCAATTAGTAATTGCCTCTATTTTTAAGGGATCTATATGAATTCCTTCATGATTAATCAAGTGTCATAAGAATTACATTTTTTTTTCAACCAGGATTCACACTTAGAAAATTTAGCATATAGCTTCTCTTTTCTCAGTAGTGTTAAAAGTACATGCAGATGCTTACTGTGCTCTTCCTTGCTCTTGGAATAAATGAGTATATCGTCTATAAAGACAATTACAAATTTATCCAAATACGGTTTACATATCCTATTCATCATGTCCATAAATGTTGCGGGAGCATTTGTTAAACCAAATGGCATGACTGTAAACTCGTAATGGCCATACCTAGTTCTGAAAGCAGTTTTAGGAATGTCATCTTCCTGTACTTTTAGTTGATGATATCCAGAGCGTAAATCAATCTTAGAGAAATATTGAGCTCCTTGAAGTTGATCAAATAGATCATCAATCCTAGGTAATGGGTATCGGTTCTTGATTGTAGCCTTATTTAATTCTCTATAATCGATACACATTCCGCATCGACCCATCCTTCTTCTTAACAAACAACATAGATGCTCCCCAAGGGGATGAACTTGGTTGTATGAATCCTTTTTCTAGCAATTCATCTAATTGCTTCTTTAATTCCAGCATCTCCGTTGGTGCTAAACGGTAAGGTGCTTTAGCGATTAGTGCAGTTCCTAGTATTAGATGAATTCTGAACTCTACTTCTCTGTCATGTCTTGGACATGCACATCCTACTCGTGCGAGGCATGAAGCCGCAATAAGAACTAGATCCGTTAACACAACTCACACATATACAAAACTATATATATTTTGTAAAGTATATATTAACAACTCAAGAACATATACATCTAAGACAAAACGAATACATGAAACAAGATGGATAACTTGTACATAGTAAATCACAAGTTTAGATGATTAACATATGTAGAGCACTTATAGGTTACGTCGCGACCCAAGGAGATTACCGGTGAAGTAGTACACACGAAGACGCAAAACAATGAGTTCATATCCCCTCTTTTAAACGTTTTCTAGTTTTCTAAACTTTTGGGGAAAATACATGTACAAATGGTATGTTAGACTAAGGAATGATACAATAGATAATGTGCGAATAGGGTATACGCAAGCACCATTAATCTAAGTATAGCCCAAGGAACGGAAATGGTAGATCTATCGGGTTTTGGCAGCCTCACTCTTGGTCCACATTGACCCACACGGAAGAGTGCTTTTGTGTCCCAGTCGAAGGGTAATCGGCACATAAATCGCCTAGGTTTGGATGTTTCCTATGTCGTCACACATGTTAATGTCCTCACGAAACATTAGCGATCTCGATTTCCTTAATTCTTATTTCTTAACTCATTTTCACATTTACATACCACATTTCTTACAAATACATCTCACATTTTACGAGTATACATTTTATACAAATTAACTACATGAATTCACACCAACTTTGTTGACGTTTTTTCAAACTTACATGTATTTCAGGAAATTAGTGGATAGCTGTCACACCCCAACCGATGGCGGAAACATCGGGATGAGACGAAAACTAGATTGCAAGAGACATCATAACACTATGTGACAATATTATTTAAATCCAATTTCATAATGATTAAAATTCCAATACATTGTTTCAACTAAAGACAAATTGCAACAAACATTGTTTATTATTGGAATGAGTATCTAAGTCCATCTTAACTTGATTTCTTCATCATTTTGTCTATCAACCTGCAACATGTATTAAAATAAAATCAACAAAAGTTGGCGAGTATACAAGTTTGAATACATAGCATAATAGTTTAAACGTTTAAAGACTCATATCCAACACGAAAACATATAACAAGTTTCACCATGCTAGCTAACGCAGTCCAAATGATAGCCCAAGTTTCCAATGCGTTAAGTGCCTTTCCCAAAGTTTAACGGGAGGTTATATGTCTCATCCTAACAATACCCCAAAGACTAACGGGGAGGTGCATTACCCCTATAGCGCTACCATTGTTAAGGCGGAACTACACACAAGGATTAAACGTTCACATAGCATAAAAGTCTCAAGTATCACAAGTTTCATGTTTCATGTTTAAATGGATAGAGTATGTTTCAAATAATTTTCAAGTGTCAAGTGTTTTTGATATAGAATACATGTTGCATCCCAAAAGTGTTTAAAACAAAAAGGGATCGAGTATACTCACAATGATTGCGTATGGAGATTTCTTGAAATAACGCACAAGGAGAAAAGATTGGGAATGCCGAAAGAACAAATGGAAACGATTATCCTAGGTAGGAAAAATAACACATAACGATCTAGTTAATATAAAAAGAATATAAAAATTCTTAATATTTAGGGTTCACAACTTGATTATTTATATATTAGTTAATCTCGTAATAACCCGTTAATATTAGATAGGAATTATAATAAATTGTTAATTATTATTTAAATTATTATTAAGTTTAACGATTTTATTAATAACAAATTAGAAAATAAAGTGAAAATTGTTTGTTATATGGATTAGAGATAAAAAGAAATAATAAAATAAATTCATTACTTATTGATTTTTTTTTTAAGAAAATGGATAAGAATATAAAAAGTTCAAGGATCACTAGAACATTAATTCATATATACATTGTTAACAGAATGATTCGCATATTTGTTTTAAAATCAATTAGACACTTGTTTCCTTGATGTCACCAAACCCAAATGACAACATTCATCTTCTTCGACTTTTAACCCAACCGACCCCTGTTTCTTTTATAATTTGTTTTCTTCATTTTAGAACCAAAACATCAACTGAATATATATAATATTGTAGATTCATTTGAACTGACCGAACAAAACATAAGGAACAAGAAAGTTATACCGCGACGAAAAGATGAGAATCCCGAGTCGAAATCTGACTGAACCGAAACCCAAACCAGAGCTGACTTCGTTGACTATGTTGGCCGAACCGAGACCTGAACCAAAGCTGAAACAAGTGAACCGAAACTGATGTTAACCAGGGTTTGTTCGAACACCGATCCGAACATCAAATCTGACCGGTGCTGACTCGACACGGAACCGAACCAAAACTAAGACTCGTGACTGAACCGACGTGCACCCGAGACTGTCGACTTGAATCAACTTGAACCCAAGCCATCGAAACCAACTTGAATCAGAACCAACACGCCGCCGACGTCGCGAACCCAACACTGTTATCAGTTCCGATGGTTCACTACCGTCGTGCACCACCACCTCCGCTGTCACGCGTCCCCGACGTTGTCTCTGCTGTTTAACATCGGAAAAAGCGGCCGCCGCCGTACATCGCCTGCCACCACCACCACCACCACTCGGTGGTGGTCGGCCATATGATTAACGGAGAGAGTGAGAGAGAAGAGCGAGAGTTGGGGGGGGGGGTTATAGTGAAGGTGAAGGGTTGTGGTTGGTGTCGGGTGCCGGAGGAGCATCACCAGAGGTCGGCCGGAACCCCGACTCCGGTGATCGGAATCGTCGAGAGGGAGAGGGGGTCGAAAGAGAGGCTGATGTATGTGTATTGGTTTTGTGAACTGAGGGTTTTCAAAGTGTGCATCTATCTGTGTGTATATGCGTATATTAGACAAGAGAGAAAAAGATGGCAGGTGTTGTAAGTTGTGTGCTAGGGTTTTTGTGAGGAAGAGGGGTTTAGGACTTATATCATGCTATTTACACATAGGGTCCCTAAACTTTAGAAGTTTAATTATTTACAACTTAGCATAGTTTATTTTATGAAATAACTAAACCACTTGACATAGTTTAACTTTAATAAAACCAACTTAACATAGTTAACTAAGTTAAAATAAAAAAAATATTTTTTTTATTGTAAAATTAATTAAATTATTTAACTAAAAATTAAATAACCTAATTAATTAGATTAAAGAATAATTTTTTTTAACGATTATCTAACTCGCGAAAGATTCCCAAGGTTTCAAACGTTGGGATTTGTATCTTACAAAACAGTCGGATTTAGGGAAATCCATTTTGACGGATGTTACAATAGCTTTGCGGGTATTTGCTTCAAGAAGTCATGCATCCTCACTCCATGCCACTTTTGTAGGATTTGTCATCATATCCCGCCTCCTTGCAGTGACATGAGGAATAAATCCTTTATCATTTAGAATTTGGAATGTGTTGTAAACTTTTAAACTTGTTATCTTTTGAAGTGATGTAAACACTTTATTTAACTCATGTTTTGAAACTATTAATGGCATTTGGATTTTTTAATCATATAGAATGTTTGCTAATTCGTATGCAATGAGAATTTGTCACACCCCCAAATTACCACATAGGGAGTGTCCCTGTTAGGCGTGTAACATACCAATAACGAGCCACCAATTACATTGAACCCTTACAAGTTATAAATAAAATCCCCATTATTAATAAAAACATCCTCAACAAGTTTAAACGAAAATCAATAAGTTCAGCGGAAGCAAATAGTAAACGAAGTTAAACTGTTTCAAAACCAAAGTATAGTATCAAGAAATCAGTCACATAAATCCTTCCTGTCGACCCATGACCACTTCAGCTACTCCAGACAGCAAGTTCCCAAATCCAAGATATCTAACGACCTGCGAGCATGCAACAAGTGTATCAGACAACGCTGGTGAGTTCATAGTTTTGCGAAAACGTTAGTTACCAAGTGTTTAATCCAGTTCATTGAATAGCATTTTGAAAACAATGTTGATAATACCCCAATACAAGACGGCTTCTGATTATTTTGCCCTTTCTCCAATGCTCCTATCAAAGCATTGGTCATGACTAGGTCATTAGTTCAACACCCGTCCTCCCAGGTACGGGGTGAGGTTGCCAAACCTAAGTAGCCCTACTAACTAATACCATGTTACCTTCCCAGTAACCAAACAACACGGAGGGACTTTAAAGGTGATAGGAAGAGTATATTATCCAACATTCCTGTTTTTACCCAAAAGACTTATCCCTCCCCAGGATACTCACTGATTGTCCCAACTATCGGGACGCATGCTCAAGAGAGATGAACTCACCTGTGGTTTGCTCGGTAAGACTAATTACTCATTTTATTGTTGGACACCCCAAACCCTAATATGGTTTCGATGATAGTCAGTTTCGTTTACATAGAATTCACTTATTCATTGCATACACTCCACATGTGGTAAACAAGTATGGCACATATTATCACACAAGTTATAACGCATATTCGAGTCATATGTATTTTCCACATTACAAGTTCATACATCATAATGGCACACCTCAACAGCTCACACCTTAATCACTTAAACATGCATGTATTAAAATAACTCACAACATTCAAACACATCAGTTTAATGTTGAAGTTCACATAATTATTCGCCACTATCATCATGCGACCCAAGTCTCTTAATTAACATCTAACCATAACATATAGGCAACCAACCCACCTACTATCGTGACCAGTTCATCGCCATAATCATTACAACAACACATAATTGCGTATCCTTTAGTCACTGTCAAACTCTAGTGTACATGTAACCTTAGATTATGGATTCTATCACCATGATCCCTTCGGAATCATGATAACAGTTTGTCCCCGGGTAGGTATGTATATTAACACCATGCATCACATAATGTATTTAACTCCAATTCATGCATAACCTAACAAACAGGTTCTCAATACTCAAGTATATTACTCACAAACAAGTAAAATATTAACCAATAGTCTTGACCGAACAATATGGGTATCGGGAGGGGAAATCTCCTACCGCACGCATGTTTAGAAAAAATAGCACATAGTGTAGAATTAATAATTTAGAGTAAGCTCGTGTGTTTACATATAAAAATACCGCATACATAGATAAATTCATAAACACGCTTAATAAATGCATAATAATATATAAGTTGGGGGAATCCAAAATTAAGTATTCCAAATTGTAGTTACTAACTAAAAGGAATTCAATAACAAAGAAAAACACACGAATACAAAACATAAAAAGCACATGGCCGCCAATTTCCTCCTACAAGTTTATCCTTCACTCTACTGACACACATTTAAGATATGCACATGGTTGAACCGATAAAGCTACTGTCACATCTAAATTAATTATGAATCACAACATGCCCCCTAATTGTTTAAGGTGTGAGCTAATCATGACAACAAAGGTGAATCATCAAAGGGAGAAGCATACTAACCGGCGTAGAGAAAGTACCAATGAGAGGCCTCGATGGTGAAAGGGGGGGGGGGTTTCCTGCCGCACGCAAACTTGGAATAGGTAGGGTTTTTATTTGAGTTTTTATGCTAATTAGAATAAAACACATAAACATATAAGATAAGAGTCGGTTCATGTTGGCGGGTCGTAATGGGCTCAAGCCCATGCAACTTATATAAAGAACACACATACACATAACCATATGTGTGCATGCGCTCCAACAAAAGAACCGGCCCAGCTTTGGGCTTCCTCTGGGCTCACGCTTTAGGGCCGAGATCCAAAACACATATGTTGAACTATTCCTGATCACTACAAACCATTTAATATCGTAGCCCATTACATGAGCGGCCCAACTCAACCATTTGACACTTAACGTAATCCAACTACACACTTTAACCTACTCAAATACGTTTTACATTCACCACGTTTATCCTAACTAAGAGCGTTTAAAATCTTATTAAAGCACATGGTGACAAATCTTGAAAGTTCGGGTTGTCACATCATCCCCAACTTGAAAGAAATTTCGTCCCAAAATTTGACAAGAAGTCTCAGAGAAATGAAGTGGTAGTTCAAGATAACTGTGGATGACTGTGGGTTTTCCTCGGGTACCACATCATCCCCAACTAGAAAGGGAATTTCGTCCCGAAATTCACCAGTTGCATCGGAATTGATTCAGCAGATTCGTACGATTGCGGATACTTAGTCTCGAGTTCCAACGAACTCTCATAACTGGAATTTGACAGTGCTTGCAAACCTTAACCTCTTGGGGCATGATTTCAATAGGCACCTTGACAACTGCAACTTGACGTCAGACTCAGACTCTAAGAAGGTATCACAAGCATTTCGTCGGAAAACCACTGCTTTAGACTCGCGACATAAATGACATCATGAACGTTACCCAATTCGTCGGGTAACTCGAGTTTTAAGCGACGTGACCGATTCTTTCCAGAATTTCAAATAACCCGACGTAACGTAATTTAAGCTTGTCACGCTTCCCAAGCGTACCACACCCTCCCAGGGTGATACTCTCAACACAATACAATCGCCTCCAGCGTTTCCCAAGTTTATGAGCTTTCCTGACGGTCACGCGTTGCCGCCAATCGACTCCTGATCCAAACAACCTTCCTAAGAGTTTCGAGTATCAGACTAGGACCAGTAGTTAAGTTGTCAACCATCTCAGTCTAACAAGAAGGTTGGCATTATCGTCTATGTATTGCCTCAATAGAGCTGTCTGGTTACCAGAATGATAGCTGCCATAGTAGTACTCAACCATAGGTAAGAGTCCTTCAAATTTGCACCAAAGCCAGACACACACATGCTCGCAGCATGTCTTCGAGTGTCAGGGGGTTCGTTTGTTCTGACCATTTATCCTACGGTAACAAGCAATGCTCCTGTCTAGATGTGAGCCAAGGATGTTGTGTATTGCCCGACATAATTCATGCATAGATCGAATTCTGAGGTAACAGAAGTTGGCACCTCGTGCCTAAAAGCCGCCTCTCTCAGGGGAACATTCACAGCTGTGAAGACTTGACAGTTATCTGGATTGCAAGAAAGTGTGCTGGTGATATCGAGGCCCGTGTGCTTCGCCTGCACCAGTTCCCTAAGGTTGCTGTATAGTGAAGTCCACATTCGTTCCATGAAGTAGCACATATCGTCCGTCCTGCCAAAGGTTGCTTCCCCATGCCCCGCATGGGTCAATCTTGAGAACTCTCTTCCTTCAGTTCTTCAGTTTGAACAAGGCGAGTCTGCTCAGGTATGTTAAAGTCGATAGCGAGCTGCAAAGCTCGTGCACGCCCGGATTTCACGGTCGTATTTATTCAAAAGTTCCACTCAGCGTTGCCATCACACGTTTAGCTCTCTTGAAGCAAGGGTATACGGGAGGCCCTTGTGATCGGTCTAGGTAGTGCATTTGGTACCGTCCAAGTAATGCCTCCAACTTAAATCCAAAGACTACGACTTCCACCATAGGTCGTGGCTCATGCAGTTCTTCTTGTAAGTCCCCCACGTGGTTCATCTCCTTCTCATGTTGCATCGATGTGTAACTGGAACTCTGATTCGAACCATCATGGTATACCGCCAGGTCATCAATACCCTAGGATAGACGTGAGGCTCAATGCGTTGCAGGGTTGGGTTTCAAAAGCTGAAAGGACGTTTCCCCTGTTTTATTTCCCATGGATTCACAGCTCCCCGCTGTGCTAAGGAGGTTGAAGTTGCGCAATCTTCGAAAATCCCATGATGAATCTGCGATAGTATCCAGCGAACCCAAGGGATTGCTGTATCCCAGAAGGAAATCAGGATTTGCATAAGGTCAATATGAAATTCTACCTAACGATGTGGAAGTAAACCAGGTAACTCTTCAGAAGACACGTCAGAAAATTCACGAATAACTGGAAGATACTCGATCTGCGAATCAGTGTCAAGAGCTAGTATAGCAGGGTAGCCCTTCCGTAGTCACTTCTTGGCTTTCACGACTGAGACGATGCCAACAATGGCACCACTACGATAATCTTGAACTGATAAGAATTCCCCACTAGAGAGAGAGGGATACGCACGATTTTCTCTTTGCAGAGAATTTCCGCTTGATGCATAGATAACCAAGTCCATGTTAAAACTTACAAGGGTATCGAGAAATAGGTCAATGTCGAACACTTGACCCATGAGATCAAGTTTACAACAAAAAAAAGAACATGAGAAGCTCCTATCGATTTACTACCAGTTAATTCTACTACGTGCTTATCTACAAGAGAGGTCGGAGTCAGTCCTAACTGACGACTGAACCCCAAAGACACATAACTCAAACCGGCACCAAAGTCGAATAAAATAGAAGCAAAAGATCATTCAAAGAAGACGTACCGCTCTCAGCATTACCCTTCATTGCGAGCTTCCCCAGTGCCAATAGTAAATACCCTTCCACTTGCCCCGTTCCCACCATGGTTCCCATTGTTGTTATTCCCTGCGTTGTTGTTGTTGCTAGCATTCTGGTTAAGCTGAGGGCAATCCCGCTTAAAATGACCCTCTTCACCACACTGAAAGCACCCCTTCTGATTTCCCCGATTCCGTTGTGGCTGTTGCCTCTCCTGTTGCTGTGGCTGCTGCTGCGGCTGCTTTGGAAGCCAGACCCTACAATCTTTAGCCATATGACCCACCTTGTTGCACCTATGACATACCCGGGTGCACGGTCCGCGATGGTGGAACATACACTTATCACACTTTGGTAGCTTTCCCGCGTAAGAACCCTGATTTGAATTATTGCTCTGATTCTGGTTCACAGAAGACGACTGGCTGAAACTACGGTGGATGCTGTTGTCTGCCCTTTTCTGAGATTGGCTGGCACTGGTTGCTTTGTCAGTATCGTTCCATTTTCGTTTGTGATCACTAGCAGGTGTGGTAGCTGTAGCAGTCGAGGTAGTGGCAGAAACACGTGGCGGCAAGTTGCCACGTTCGACCTCTTGGTCAGTAATCTTATGTGCCAAACGGACGATACGGGGCAGATTGTCTAAGTTTGCAGCAGTAACGTACCCCTTAACAGCTGGTGCTAAGCCCTTGAGATACAACTCAATCCGCCGAGGTGGGGGTCGAGACATGTTAGGGCACAAAGTTGCTAAATCATTAGACCTCCTAGTGTATGCTTCAATCTCAGATCCCTCCACTTTCAAATTATAGTACTCGTTTTCCAGTTTCTGAATCTCATCACGAGGACAATACTCCTCCCTCATCAACTCTTTGAAATCATCCCAAGTAGTGGCATTCGCCATCTCAATACCCAACATCTGAACTTGGGCATTCCACCATGTCAGGGCACCATCCTCGAGTGTGCCCGTAGCATACTTCACTTTGTCCCCAGCAGGACAGTTACACATTGCAAATACCGATTCTGCCTTCTCAAACCATCGCAGGAGTCCTACAGCCCCTTCAGTCCCACTGAAGGTCTGTGGCTTACAATCCATGAACATCTTGTACGTACAAGCAGGTGGGGCAGGTGGATTGTTTTGATTCGCAGGTTGACCTAAAACGAAGGAATGTACAACACAAAGGTAAGATTCGAGTATACGACACAAGGATAGAAAGTAATTGGCACGTATCGTACCAGCCTGGTAAGCCGCTAGGGCTTCAGCTACACGAGTGTTGATCAGGTTGGTTAATTCAGCCTGAGTCATAGCAATGTGACCACGTCCATGTCCTCGTCCTCGTCCACTCATGATTCTATAGGAGAGGAGGGAAAAGGTTACGAGTCGAAATGAGGTACAGGTCAAAGTATCACGTTGAAATCTACAAACTACCAAGTTTACACACAATAGGGCAGAACCCTCCTCACGCTCGTTAAGCTCACTGGGACTTGCATGCACCTCGCGTTATTATTATGTGTGCACCCATAATAATAAGGCGATTTGCATGCTTATCTCAGTGCCTCTTAACTTGCGCTAAAAGGTTCCCCACATTCAAATAGCATGCGAAAGGTTTTATATGATCAAGAATCACAATAGTCGAAGGGTAGTGTCACACTAACAGTTCAAATAACAGGGGTTGGTAATATAAGGGCTCATGCTGTTGTGCCAAGTGTGCATTCACGTGCAATGTCATACATAAGTGTACACTAGATATACTATGCAATCGTAAATGAGAAACGAACCTTGCAGTCTGGAGCTGAGTGTCATGGTCGATTTCGGTACTGTTCGGTTATAGTCTGGTTTTATGAAAACGTTTTAAAACCAAGTTCACTATAACCAGCGGCTCTGATACCAAACTGTCACACCCCCAAATTACCACATAGGGAGTGTCCCTGTTAGGCGTGTAACATACCAATAACGAGCCACCAATTACATTGAACCCTTACAAGTTATAAATAAAATCCCCATTATTAATAAAAACATCCTCAACAAGTTTAAACGAAAATCAATAAGTTCAGCGGAAGCAAATAGTAAACGAAGTTAAACTGTTTCAAAACCAAAGTATAGTATCAAGAAATCAGTCACATAAATCCTTCCTGTCGACCCATGACCACTTCAGCTACTCCAGACAGCAAGTTCCCAAATCCAAGATATCTAACGACCTGCGAGCATGCAACAAGTGTATCAGACAACGCTGGTGAGTTCATAGTTTTGCGAAAACGTTAGTTACCAAGTGTTTAATCCAGTTCATTGAATAGCATTTTGAAAACAATGTTGATAATACCCCAATACAAGACGACTTCTGATTATTTTGCCCTTTCTCCAATGCTCCTATCAAAGCATTGGTCATGACTAGGTCATTAGTTCAACACCCGTCCTCCCAGGTACGGGGTGAGGTTGCCAAACCTAAGTAGCGCTACTAACTAATACCATGTTACCTTCCCAGTAACTGTAACACCTCGAAAAATTTCGTCCAATAATGTCTTGACACGTGTCATAAGGTTCCGTTATGTGAAAACATACTTTAGAGGGACTAAAAGTGACAAACAGTGAAAACTATGGAACGTAAGGGTCCAAAGTGTCAACAATGGATAAATAGACTCTATGATAACCCTACATAATGTTTATAACCTTTAACGGATGGTTCATGGATCATACGACGCGGAAATTGCACAAAAGTGAAGTATTGTAAACTATAGGGGCCAAAAGTGTCAACATGTTTAATTTATACCTCTGAGTGAACTTTTGGCAGACCCGAAGCTTTGTATAGCTAAAATATACTCACTAGAATATGTGGTAAAAATTTCATGAAGTTTCGTCAACGTATGAGAAAGTTATGGCCAAAACCGTACTTAAGGGACTAAAAGCGTCAACGTCGAATTTCAGGGCTTTTCGGTTGAGCGCAAAGTTATCCGAGGATATTACCATGTTGGTAAAAGTCCCAAGGTTCTTAAAAACCAAGTTTGGGGGTTTACGGGTCGAGAAAAGTAGCCGAAACATCGCGTACAAGTTCAGGGGTCAAAGCTGTCAATACATGAAACTTGTTTTGCTGAACCAGGGTCAGGCGACCCGCCTGGGAAAGCCCAAGCGGGCCGCGTGGGTTGCCCAGCGACCAGAAATCGTATTTTGGGTTATTTGAGTCCGATTTTGGGTGCCTAACAGCTGGTTTCGCCTCCAAATGCACCAATGACATGTCTTGCATGGCTACTACTACAGTGGCCTCGAAATTTTGGCTTTAAATCAGGTCTTGATCACATTTCTTGGACATTCTCAAAGTAAACAAGTGCTCTCAACCTTCAAGAACTTCAAGCAAGCTTTCTGGAGGAAATCTGATCAACAAGGCCGACTCCTAGTGTTCATTAAACACCTATAGGACCTTTGTAAGCTTTCAATTCGTTCCTTAATCCATTCTTGTTGTGATTGTTGATAAAAGTCAAACTGGGTGTTCATAACCTTTGACTTTCCGATTAAACGGATTTCTTTCAGTCATTTCTCGAATTGAAACTTGTTATAGATTGGTATTTATGTGGGAAACAAACCCTCTAAAGGGCACTCTCTGATTCCCACTACATGCATGCTAAATGTCGAGTCAAACCTATTTCTAAAAAGTCAACAGAAGCGATCTTTGCGAAAAATGACATGAATAATGATATAGATGACATGCAATCTGATTGATCATTAAAAATAACTTGTAATACATGTAAGAATGTGTTTTAATCATCATCAACTCGACAATCTATAGTATAGCCACGAATCGGAACCGAAAGTCTTGTAAAACGATTATTTCGTAGACTATCGATTCGGATTCGTACATGCATGTTCGAGATCTGTATTGGAAAGTATTTTTGACTATTTTTTATTTTAGTTAAACTTTCTGGAATTTTCGTTGATTGAGTCTATGCTTAGCCTATTCGAATGCATGTTTCCGGTTTATGCATAAAGTTGACTATTTTGCCCTTTTTGATTTAAAACGGGATTTTTGGAAAAGTGAAAGGATAGAAATCTTTATTTCTAATATATGAACTTGCACCGAAAATTTCGGATCAGTTGGTGGTCCAGATTGTGAGTTATGGCCATTAGCGTAAAACTATATTATAAATTTACATAAACGGTCCTTTTCGCGTAGAACCCGTTTCTGGCCACGTATTGATGCAAAACTTTTTACCAACTGATGTATTATAATATTCTGGGAATTTTGATGATTTTTAATTAATTTTTGGCTGAACGGATCCTAGGTCGCCTAGTCATTTCGGCTTATGTCGGTTTTGACCGTTTTAGCCATAAAATGAGTTTTACACCTCCTTTTGACCCGAAACCTTTTTCTACTGATTTTATATGATGAATAAATTATTTTAAGTATTCTGGAAATATAAAAATCTCAGATTTAATTTGAAAACCCGAAAACGCCCTTAAATCGCATATTTAGCGTTTTAAACGCATAGTAAGCGTTATACTTGTTTTAAACATATAAGACCTATACCTACTGATGTGTTTAGAATATTTTCATATAAAAACAGTAAGTATAAGTATATGAACTCAGATTTCCAGTTTTGGCATTTTTAGCCCTTGTGAAATTACTAAATTGCCCCTACGGTGCATAGTTTGACTTTAAATGATAAATTTGATATATGGGTCATACCCTACTGATATAATATGTTATATTTAGTATATTTACTGTATGAACCAGACCCGAAACTCAGATTTCTAATTTTACCCTTTTATCATCTTTTAAATGACCAAAATGCCCTTCTAAGGCATAAATTGAGTTTAAAATTACTCCGGGCAATATAGAACATAACTTACTGATATAATATCATATTCTAAGCATATTACTTCAGGGAACTTGCATTTGAATCATTGGTCTACCCGCATCGCCCTTTTCGCGTTCGGTTCGGTTTACGTAACTAGTTTGCGTAAATTGACCGAAACGGGCCAAACGATATCATTTTTATTTCAAAATCCAGAATGTATTTAGTATACCCATATTATACAAGTATTCAAACTTGTCGGGTCTGAATCACATTCTACCCGGTCTTTCGCTTAATCGTGTGTAAACCGTATCATTCCTAAAACTAACCGGTCAAAGCTTAAGCTTAAATGAAAGGCCGTTAGGAATCTAATAGGTTAATTATAAACCTTGTTCCAGATTAGGAGGCCCGGTAAAAGCTACCAACACTTAGCATTTGTGACTTATACTTGCTCAGGTAAATACATTTTGACTTATTTTCCCTATACGGGCTTGGGGTACGGTATTTAAAATACCGCTTGATCGGGCGCACAAGTCCTGCGCCCTATGGGTGTACAGTCTTGAATAGCTTGTGTGATTTCGTTTAAACAGTCTTGTCTTACTTAAAGGCTTTGGGGGGTTATTGACCATGTCCCGGATATCCTTGGCATTATCTTACGAGATGGCCACGACCAGAGCACGGGGTGTAGGCGTACACTCGTCGTGTATAACTCTTTAATGTGGTGTGTCAATTAAATCTCTAGCCCGGACAGTAGATCCCGGGCCACCAGAGATACAAGTGCATGTAAATCGTTCACAAGTTTATATTATATAATTATCCCAAGTTAATAAAAAAATATTTATGCCTTGTGCATTTAAATCAATTTTCAATCATTTTAAAAATGAGTCAGTCGATTTGTATTTACCAGTGTAAACTGACGTATTTTTCCCAAAAGGTTAAGTGCAGGTACTATACGGAAATAGGCTGGTTGTTTCCTAAGAGCGTCCACTATAGTCTCGCAAGCTCGGACGACAATTATCTGTTGAACTATTTATTTCTGTTTTCATTTGATCCGCCTGTGGATCCATTTCAACTATTGTGATATTTATTATTACACTTTATTTAAAAGTTGAAATGTTTCTATTCTGCTTCCGCTGTGCATTACTGTATTGTGTTGATTGTCTATGACGATGCCAACTACGTCACTGTACCCCACACCGGGCCCACCGGTGACACGTGGAAATGGGGGTGTGACAGTAACCAAACAACACGGAGGGACTTTAAAGGTGATAGGAAGAGTATATTATCCAACATTCCCGTTTTTACCCAAAAGACTTATCCCTCCCCAGGATACTCACTGATTGTCCCAACTACCGGGACGCATGCTCAAGAGAGATGAACTCACCTGTGGTTTGCTCGGTAAGACTAATTACTCGTTTTATTGTTGGACACCCCAAACCCTAATATGGTTTCGATGATAGTCAGTTTCGTTTACATAGAATTCACTTATTCATTGCATACACTCCACATGTGGTAAACAAGTATGGCACATATTATCACACAAGTTATAACGCATATTCGAGTCATATGTATTTTCCACATTACAAGTTCATACATCATAATGGCACACCTCAACAGCTCACACCTTAATCACTTAAACATGCATGTATTAAAATAACTCACAACATTCAAACACATCAGTTTAATGTTGAAGTTCACATAATTATTCGCCACTATCATCATGCGACCCAAGTCTCTTAATTAACATCTAACCATAATATATAGGCAACCAACCCACCTACTATCGTGACCAGTTCATCGCCATAATCATTACAACAACACATAATTGCGTATCCTTTAGTCACTGTCAAACTCTAGTGTACATGTAACCTTAGATTATGGATTCTATCACCATGATCCCTTCGGAATCATGATAACAGTTTGTCCCCGGGTAGGTATGTATATTAACACCATGCATCACATAATGTATTTAACTCCAATTCATGCATAACCTAACAAACAGGTTCTCAATACTCAAGTATATTACTCACAAACAAGTAAAATATTAACCAATAGTCTTGACCGAACAATATGGGTATTGGGAGGGGAAATCTCCTACCGCACGCATGTTTAGAAAAAATAGCACATAGTGTAGAATTAATAATTTAGAGTAAGCTCGTGTGTTTACATATAAAAATACCGCATACATAGATAAATTCATAAACACGCTTAATAAATGCATAATAATATATAAGTTGGGGGAATCCAAAATTAAGTATTCCAAATTGTAGTTACTAACTAAAAGGAATTCAATAACAAAGAAAAACACACGAATACAAAACATAAAAAGCACATGGCCGCCAATTTCCTCCTACAAGTTTATCCTTCACTCTACTGACACACATTTAAGATATGCACATGGTTGAACCGATAAAGCTACTGTCACATCTAAATTAATTATGAATCACAACATGCCCCCTAATTGTTTAAGGTGTGAGCTAATCATGACAACAAAGGTGAATCATCAAAGGGAGAAGCATACTAACCGGCGTAGAGAAAGTACCAATGAGAGGCCTCGATGGTGAAAGGGGGGGGGTATCCTGCCACACGCAAACTTGGAATAGGTAGGGTTTTTATTTGAGTTTTTATGCTAATTAGAATAAAACACATAAACATATAAGATAAGAGTCGGTTCATGTTGGCGGGTCGTAATGGGCTCAAGCCCATGCAACTTATATAAAGAACACACATACACATAACCATATGTGTGCATGCGCTCCAACAAAAGAACCGGCCCAGCTTTGGGCTTCCTCTGGGCTCACGCTTTAGGGCCGAGATCCAAAACACATATGTTGAACTATTCCTGATCACTACAAACCATTTAATATCGTAGCCCATTACATGAGCGGCCCAACTCAACCATTTGACACTTAACGTAATCCAACTACACACTTTAACCTACTCAAATACGTTTTACATTCACCACGTTTATCCTAACTAAGAGCGTTTAAAATCTTATTAAAGCACATGGTGACAAATCTTGAAAGTTCGGGTTGTCACAGAATTAATCACGATCACACCTCGCGCTTCCGCTTCTGAGCGGGTGTGACAGCTTTGGTGTGCTCTACAGGGTTTTTAACAACTTCTATAATTAACGGGATAGCATTGGCTATTCCCTGGGTGATTATGTTTTCTATAGCATCCTTGTCCAAGGGATTTTCTTGATTATTCTAGACCGATTGGTTAACTTCGTTTGACATCTGTATTGCAAACATATTCCACAGATTAATATCACATAATAATTAGCAAGTAATCAAAATATCGTAAACACAAATACACACTTGTTAGAGCATATTGTTAAAAAACGTCGATCACTGCGACTTATATATATTTCTTATATATTATGCTTCTTATATTTTAAACTACCACAGATATAGTTATATATATAGAGTAGGAGTTGGGTAGAAAGTTGGTTTTTCCTATAAAGTCTATGAAGCAATCAGAATGCGACATGTGGCATTGAAGGTTTTTAACTAGAAGGGCAATTGTGTACTTTCACATTCTATTTTTATTTTTGGAATTTATCTTCATTAACTAACTATCCATGTCCATATTTTGTAACCGTTTTTCTCCATGATTTTATGAATAATTTGTTTTCGAAATCTAAACCAATCGCATATTCCATTGTTCAGAAGATTACTGGAAATTATCAGCACGTTCTTGGTGCTGTGTTTTAACATTTTATAGGGCTAAAGTCAATTTTTTTTATAGATCCCATAATATAAAGGTGGTTTTGTAATTGGCAGATTACTGTTTTGTAATCTGCTTGCAGTTAAAACACAGCATCAAGAAATCCTCCAGCATTACCAGCATGGATGGTAAAACACAACGTATGAATCTGCTTGCTGTTAAAACACAACTGTATGAATCTGAATGCTAAAACACAACTGTATGAATCTGCTTGCTGTTAAAACACAACTGTATGAATCTGCTTGCTGTTAAAACACAACTGTATGAATATGAATGCTAAAACACAACTGTATGAATCTGCTTACTGTTAAAACACAACTGTATGAATCTGAATGCTAAAACACAACTGTATGAATCTGTCTACTGCTAAAACACAACTGTATTAATTTGCTTGCTGTTAAAACACATCGTCAAGAAAACGGAGATGATACGAACAATATTTGAATGTGATGATGAACTCGGAGATGGTGGAGATGGAGAAGTGTTTTAATTTGATCCGGTGCTCTCCATCCTTTCTAAAGTTATCTTCTTCCATGATTGTAGTTATTTTTGATAGGGATTGGGGTTTCGAATATGGGTTTAGAGAGAGAGATGGAAAATCGCGTGAAATTAGGGACTGGGTTTGACTGACGGTTATCTAATTGATTTAAAACATGATATATTGACAAAATTGCCCCTAGTCTTTTAAAACAATGAATTAAATAAATTAAAAAATTACAAGATTGCCATTGACTTCATCTTAACCATTAAACACACCCATTGGATGGTCCAGATCGCTTCCTAGACTTTCTATAAAAACACACTTTCCGCAGGATCCCTACTCATATATATATATATATATATATATATATATGTGTGTGTGTGTGTGTGTGTGTGTATACACTTCACAAAATACAGAAAACATAATTTACAAACATATATAATATAAGGTTAGCTCTCTTCTTCAGATGTTAAACTCTCTCTCTCGTCATATTTCCAGACGAGATTTTTGCCCACGTTCCTGATCCTGCTTCCCGCATCTATGAATTCTTCGCCGTAATGGCGAAGTTCGGCCACATTTTTTGGATTTATTGGTGGAAAGGTCAAGGGTTCCGGTTCGTATTGTGGGTAGTATGGATTTGGATTATTCATCAGATTCTGGAACGCCCAATCATTGGTCCACCACTCCTCTACCGGATTTTGGAGTGGTGGCTGGGGGACTGCTGGTTCGGGAATGATTGGCTCCAGGTTCATCGGCATCGCAGGTTGAACGGGCATGTTCATATTTATTTCTTCTGATATAGGCTTGAATATCTCGCAGTTGGCGAGCCTTTGATCTAACTCTTCCCATGTCATCGGCCTAGAGGCTTGATTAGAACTTTCACCTGCAATTTCTTTTCTTTTTGGTTCTACCGTTCTTTTTGTTTTTGATGCAGCTGGCACTTTCTTTTTCCTTCCTCTTTTTCCTGTCTAGTATCCTCTTCCTCTTTTTTGGTGGTGCTTTTGGTTGTGGTTGCGCTTGGAAAATCATCAGTTCATTACCATCAACTCGGTATCCGGATTGACTTTCAGCTGTCTCCATATATGTTTGATTGACATATATATTTGGAATGTGTCTGCTAGTTCTCTATCGCTCATATTGTTAGTAAAAAACAATGAAAACATGAAGTCCGAAATCGAATATATAATATTTGATTTGTATCACAGATTTCACATAAGCATTTAATCAATTTCCTGACTACTAAATTTAAGTATTTTCACAATACTTAATTAGCTTAAACTAGTGGCTCTGATACCACCTTATGTCACGTCCCCTAACCCTTACCCCGGGAGGAAGCCGCGATGCAGACACGAGTGGTACCATTGTTTATTAAATTCGAAGCGGAAAACTTTTATTAGGACCGGGTGTCGGGAAAAATACCTGAGTTTCAAAACACCAAATTTATTCAGATTTACATAGCCACTTATTTAAGCTGCAGTGATTCACGACACTTTTCTTCACTTCACAGCAATTCACCTGAAACACGTTTTAAAAACATTTGGTCAGCGAAAAATACTGGTGAGTTCATTCATTGGTAAAAACACATTTTTATAATTTACAGCATTAAGAGTTTTTACATTTGTTTATATCTAAAAATTACTCAAATCAGTATTGCGACTGAGGCCAACCCCTGTGCTCGTGGTCATATTACTATTGGCTAACTCGTCGTCCAATAGTAACGTAACGTTAAACAAGTAATGTATACAAAACCCCACATACCGGCAGTAATTTCATATTACAAAGACTTAATCACTGTACCTACAACTAGAAAACATTTAGGGTTTTGAAAACAATTTGATAAAAAGAGAATCTCACATTGCAGATTTAAGGTGTTGGTACTGGCCTACTAGTTTAATGCTTGTATATCTAATTAAACACACAATGAACACGTATTAGTGTATTAACTCAATTCAACTTTACCGATAATCAGGAGATCAAAACCCACAACGAATGACAAAGTATAGCCGTATACAGGCAACACTTAAACATCCGTTGGATCGGTTTCAATCGATGAACAAAGTACCGTATCAGTGATTAGAGTTATTACCCTGATAACGAGCAGAGGTTGGGTACTCCGAGTATTTTAGGGGTATAATACTTGAGCAGAATGTCCAGAGAGAAAAAGAAATTGAACGAGTTTGAACTGTAGCACGAATGCTCAATTTATAGCTGATTCTGGAGAGTCTCGCCACCCGCGATAGCCTAGGGGGAGGTTATCGCGCCCCGCCAAAGCCCCCTAGCTAGGACATAGCTGGCCCTTGTCAGCTAGTAGACACGTGTCCAAGGAAGTTATGGGAGTCTCGCCACCCGCGAGACTTTGGAATGAGGCTGTCGCGCCCCATGACAGCCTATAATTTTTTTTAATTTTTCAAGCAGATATTGACCGTACGGGTTCCGGGTTATGATTTTGGATTGTTGTGGGGCTTATTTGAGGGTTGTTACGTCCTCTATTTGAGGGTTGTTACAAATTACAAAGTTTTCTTCTCCATATATGAGGTAATTGATGATGAAGATATTAATCACTGGATTTTGTTCTTGTCGAGAAAAGGGATTAAGGACCTCACTATTAGGAATTGGTATGAAACGCCACTCAAGTTGCATACCCATCTTTCCTCTTGTTTAGAGTTAAAACATTTGACGCTTTTTAACTGTTATTTCAATCCTCCACCTGGTTTTCATGGTTTTCCAAACTTATTGAGCCTAAACTTGTCCGTGGTATTTGAAGAAAACAACGAACTTGGGGCATTTTTTACTAGGTGTCCTTTACTTGAGAGTTTAACCATCAATGATCGCCGTAAAGTAGGCAAAGTAAAACTAGTAGAGATTGCAAAACTTAAAAATCTCAAAGTATTATCTTTGGTATTGTCTGGTCTTGACAAAATGATGATTAAAAGTTCCAATACTATCTTTGAGCTTCTAGGACGATTTTGACAGTTTACTCTTTTTTTTCCCACATATCGAATTTCATATATATACACATAGAAAAACAAAACTGAATACAAAAGTGGCAAATGGTATTGTGGTAGGAGTGCTAACCTGAACTCAAATGGGCGACGATTCGATACTTGCTTAATGCAATTAGTATAGACTTTTTTTTATAACATTTCACTTCACACCCTAAACTTTAAAGAGTTACTTTTTTCCCACCCAATTTGCAATGTTGCCCCTAAAGTTTAATTAAGTTAAACTATAGTCCCTAAACTTCAATAAAAAATGTTTTCCCTAGGTGCCACTACAATTTCTTTTACAAAAGATCATGTTGTGTGTAGTAATATACATCTAATCGAACCATAAACGTATGTGTTATCGAACATAGAACAATTTAATTTACCGTGGTGTAACGCATACGGGGCTAAAACCTAGTTTGAAAAGAGTCTTGTGTGTACTTGCCCTTTTACAAGTTTGAAGAAGTTTTTTTTAATGAAATTGACATAAGCGAAACTAAAAAGGTAAATTACTTTTTGAGTTCCTGTGTTTTAGGGGTTTTAACTACTTAAGTGCAAAATCTAAATCTTTAACGACCTAAGTCCCTGCAGCTACTTTTCTTAACCATTTGAGTCCATTTTTAACTCCGTCCACCAACTCTATTAACTCTAAGGGTATTTTAGTCAATTATAAATATGGTACAAATCTTTAATGCACAAAAGTATGAGGTACAAATTTTTATTGCACAAAGTATAATTTATAAATATATAATCTAATTACTATAATAAAAGAAACCAACTTTTGGACATGTGTCATTCATTGAAGGTATCCTCAAATTTATATTTATCTTATATTAACTAAATAAATAATAAATTAATATTAAATATTATCATACTTTAATAAAATATTATACTCAAATCTAAATTATTAATTTAATATATTTTTAAGACAAATATCTCTTATATCTACTTATCATATATTAAATATAAAAATAATAAATTAATATTAAATGTTATCCTAATTTATTAAAAATATAACTGACGAGGTATGGTACTGGACCCGACTCGAAAGTCGGACTTTCCTGCTATTTATCACTTTTATATTAATTATATATTATTATTGTGTACTAACCCGCGAAGCCCAGCGCGTTGTAGTTTTATACTACACTAGGCTGTGGGCTCGTAGAGACAACCCCTAACTGGGCCTGGCCCATTGAAGTTAGGGTTTTCCCATATCTCCTATATAAGGAGGTCTCCACCTCCTCATGTGTGAGATAGAGGGCAACACACTTTTATAGCTGGAAATAGGGGATTCTTCCTCTACCTGCCGTCTCTACATTGCCCACCTTTTTCTCTTCTTATTTACAGGTCTAGGACAAAGTGGAGAAGACGAGGTGTGGCCATATCCGTATCCATCATCGTAGAAGTACCGACCCGCTCAGGTTCATGCTTCTTCATTGGCGCCATCCGTGGACCGGCAACAAACCACATCTTGTTATTTCCCTCCATCTAAAACCTCTAAATCTGTGTTTTTCACAAAATCCACACACGGATCAATGGGGTGTAGATCTGTTATTATACAAGATTCTCTCAAGCTATGCTTATTGATCCATATTTTGCGGGTTTCTATGCCTCAGTTGACGTCACTTACACATGTGATCAGGTACCTTTCGTCTTTATGCACAATTTTGTTAAAATCAAAGGTCAAAAATGCTCATACGTCACCTCCAAAAAGTGATCATCATGATTCTTGACTTTAAAAGGCACTGTTAGTAATTTTTGACTGGGTAAAAGAAGGCCAAGATCAAATCTATTTTCTGGTATTAAATTTTTAAATAAAAAATCATCAAAAAACTTTTACAGCCATGAACAGCTGAATGAAATAAAGTTGATGTCCCTGCACCTTTTTGTCAAGAATATGGGCATCGCCCCTCTATCTCTATCATTAAAACAGGGTATTCCTTAGGTCCGTCTAAAAGACAACAAAAAAAAAAAAAAAAAACCTCTGGTGACCATAGTTCACAAGGGATTTTGGTAAGAAGCGCCGAGATAGTTAAACGTACACTCTGCCACCTGTGCATACGCTCCGCCTCAGGGGTAAATCGCATCGCGCGAGTAACCTCTGCCATGAGGTAAACTGCATCGCGCGAGTAAGCTCTAACACGCACACATATGCTCCGCACACATCAATCGACCACCTGCTCTCTCCGACAGCAACTACGTCGCGCACATCAATCTCCCGCGCATGACTATCACGATCCGCCGCCACCGCGTGCACAACGAACCGTCTTTCTCCGATATGTGACGCAAGCAAGCTTCAAATAAGGTACAACCTTTGTCTTCATCTCTATTATGTCTTATACAAATTACAACCTCCACCAAGAGTGCGAGCAAGTTCCGCATACGCTGGACACGCGCCCGCTGCGCGAGCAAGTTCGGCATGCGCGGACACGCCGTTGCATGAGCGAGCAAGTTCTGCACGCGTGTTACATGTCCGCCACAACTCGAGTACACCCCTGCTTGCCGGACACACTCCGCCGTTGTGCGAGTAATCTCCGCTTACGGATATATCATATTCTAACTTAATAAACAAAAAAGAAAGATATTGCTTGAATCCTTTAAATACCAACTCAAATAATATAAAAAGAAGTCGACGTGCGATCCTAAAATTATAAACAAAATTTAACATATATCCCATATAAATTTCTTGGTTCAGAACCACTGTATTAAAAGATGTGGGATTTTAACGATTATAATTACCAACTTTTAAGTAGTTCTCAAATATAAAAAATACTTGATATACGTCGGTGTATATATGTTCTCAAACTTGTTAAAATACTCAAGTACACCCCCGCTTATCGGGCACACCCCGTTGCCGCACGGGTACTCCCCGCCTGCCGGATATACTCCACCGACGCGCGATTACACCCCGACTCCATGGACAAGCTCCGTCCAAGCATTCCTTGTTAGACAAAGTGCATTATACTAAAAGAGGCTATAAAAGCTTTAGTATTCAATTTTTGTGGGATGAAAAGAAACATATCTGAACTCCTTTTCGAGTTCACAAAGCTTCTTTCAAAAATTTGCACCATAACTTATAGTATTTCGCATAAATGACCCCTAAGAATGTTATAAACTCAAACTTTATGGCTCAAAACACATACTCATATTATAAGAGTTGGTGCATGACTTGTAAACATACATATGGGCATATACTATTTTAACTGGCATATGGCCATACATTTACATTTACTGACAGGTCTATACCATCATGATTTCGTTTTTGTTTAAGCAATCGTGTGACATACGCATTACATGTTGCACATTTATACACTCATTGCTTATCTGCAATCGATATTTTGGTACAATGTTACTAACATTTGTTTAGCAACAATAAAGAGAGAATAGAATGGTGTAACATAACTGTGTTCGTCAAAATTGCTTTCACATATTGCGAAGTATGGATGCATGAAACAAACACCTCCAAAGGACGAAATTTTGGTACAACACTTTCCACATATCAGACTCTTTATAACATTTTATCGTGTAAACTTATTTGCATATTTGGCAATTCAATCGGCAAGCCGATGCGGGATAATGTGTAGTGGATATCACCTTAATGGGAAGCCTGAGAGATGATCACCTTTAAGGCGTAATGGTGCTATACCCTGCTAGTCCCCCAGTTCAGTGCTTCTAAATAATGTTAGTAGCATTGAACTTGGTAGGTAATAAAAAGAAAACGACAAGTAAACATGAAGTATAACATGCTAAGAAAACTCCAACATGCTTGTTAATCGATTTAGCTGTATTGTACATAATTGTGCGTAAAATAGAAGTGAAACCTTTATCGACACTTTTTGTTTAGTGGGCCATTCTAATAGGCACTCTTTTAATATATGCAAAAATTATCAGGTCATTTTGAAAAGCAAATATATAACTTATGGAGTACTCCGTCAAGCTATCAGGTTATGAATGAGTATCATATTTAAGAATGAAATTAAGAACCTATCACCCGTGAGTCTTGCGTGTAGATGTCGGACATAACGGTTGCGCCGAGTTCAAGACTGTCTCTCGGATATGATAATTCAGCAATTGAGGCGGCATGGTGAGAAATTATCTAGCTAAGTCCGCGTGCTTGCATAAGGATTATTCAATGTATAGTTTAGCATGTGTAAATATGAATGATACTCCCTTTAACCCGATGAATTACACCCGTGACTGGTTAACCAGTACGATAATACGCAGGTGTACAATGCACTGTTGATTGCACTTAGAAGGGTAACATAATAAATTATGAGGGCGTACCCTTCCCTGGTTCATATATTTACTTAATTGAGGTGTAACAATTATAAAAAAGAATGATATACAAAAAGTTTAGGCAAAGCATGATGGATTCCTTGTCTATTAAATTGTATATGTCATAGAAGTGAAAAAACTTATCTGATCCGACTTGAAATTAGGCGATCAGGGTCCTTTCTCGGGCGCTGAAGATGCAAAGCCCGTTTATAACTTTTGTGTGGAGGCTGGTAGGCAGGAGGATATTTGAAGAGTGAAGGTTGGTTGTCGTTAAACGACGTACAATTGCCATCATCTACCTTGCACTAGTTATGATCTAGCCTTTTTGTACCTCTTTTTAGGTTATATATAGATCGAGGCATTGAGTACGATAAATGTCGTTCTCCTTTTGTATGAGAGCATATATTCTTTTTTTTTTGCCGTGTCTAAAAATTCAACCATCTTTGTTAAATGTTAGTTAAACTATATATAATAGAAGGATAAAATCCGAAGGTGGCGCGACTAAGCGAATCTTGCACCCTAGGTGACGTGACGGAAAACCGAAAACGTGTGTCTATTTGATAAAATAGAACCATTTTCTATTAGTAAGCCAATCAGCAATGTGCATAAACCACATGGTGCAATCTTTTGTAAAATGAATAGCATATGACCAATATGTATTCAAAACTACCCAATCACATTTAGTGAAATATATGCAGGCTAAAAGTGGAATTGTAAGTATGCACTTTATCAGGGATTACAATGATATTTTGTACATATACTTTTGCACATTACTATTACCCTTCTATGCCTACACATTTTGAAGGTCATAAACTTGGCGCATAAACTATAAGTGTCAGTGTTAAGGTGTCATACCGTGCAATATCATCATGTTCAGTGGTGCTAATTGATGTTTGGTATCATCAAAACATCCAAGTAAATAGCCAAAACGATCAAGGCATGCCCTTTGTAATGGTAGAAATTATGCATGCCCCCAAATTTAAAGTACTGGTCGTACTGATGTAAATGATTTCATGCCTTTTAATCCTCCACAACTTTTAAAACTAGAGAGCATTCTTAGCTTCATTATAAAAATTGACGTATACAGCGTCGGGTCATACAGTTTAGTGATGCATCGTTGGGGGTGGGATTCTATCTCGCGTTGAGACCATCACGCCACAGCGGAGAAGGCTCAACTCCAGTGCAAGGTAGAGCGGAGTGAGTGTCTGACATGGACAGTAGGCGGCTTAGCCAACAACATTCAAGTGTCGCGAGAGGAGGGTGGCGCAAAGGGCGATTGGGTATCTAAACTGTTCCACCAGATATGGCGTGACTTAGGACGATACCCGCCGGTTGATGGCGTCAGTAAGGACGGGTCTGCCGGAGATGGCGTGAGTGGACAAAACGCCCGCCGAGCGGCGGAGTGGGTAAAAAGCTTTTGCCGTGATTTGGCGGGTGGAACAAGAGCTTCCGTCGGGGGTTGCTTGTTGGATAAGAGCTTCCGCCGAAGGTGGCGAGCTTCCGCTGACAGTGGCGAGTTGACTAAAGGTTTCCGCCGGTAGTGGCGTGAAAGAGCACTCGCGCGGCGAGGTTTGCTCGTGATACAGAGGTTATCCGCACGAAGAAATATGCTCGTGATACAGAGGTTACCCGCTCGACGAAACATGCTCGTGATACAGAGGTTTCCCGCGCGACGAAATATGCTCGTGATATAGTTTATACTTTGTAAGCGTGTTCGTATGTAACTAAGCATGAGCGCGCGAGCGACTTACGCGCTCTTATGCAAAGCGGCAGGATCGCATGGAGATAAACATGTGGAGCAGAAGGCTCGCCTGGAGACTAGCGTGCTCATATGCAAAGGAGCATACGCGTATGGCAACTTACGTGCTCGTAAGTGAAGGAGCATGCGCTTGCCAGCGCATGTGTGCTCGCTCGTATATAAAGGAGCCTGCGCGCGTGGCGACTTACGTGCTCGTATGTGGAGCAGTAGGCTCTATACCACTTGACACGCATATGCAATTTGGTAGTCAAGACAAACGCACGACAAAACTAGTATACTTGATTATTCGAATAAGTGTTCCACACTCTATGCGCCAGGAAAAATACTTATTCAGATATGTATTCTCCTCACCAGTCTGAGACATGGATAAAAGAAAACCCTCACACCACAGTCGGCGAGGTAAACAGACATGCCAGCTACTATAAGCATTTCACACGCCAGTGCGCGTCTAGGAAAAGCACGTAGTAGTTTACATAAAGTGCTCATTCACGCCTAACGCGTATAAAGCATTTTATTATCTCAACGAGTGTTCACTCACGCCAAGCGCGTAGAAAGCACTTTGTTGTTCAAGTGTTCATTAACGCCGCGCGGGTTATAAAGCACTTTCTGATATCTACAAGTGTTCATATAAACGTTTGTAAACACAACATACCACCGCATTTGAACTGCATATCACGGTAAAAAACAACTCTGACACGAAATAATTTTCATAACAACAAAGTCAGATGTTCAAATTATACAGCGCTAAGAGTGGGCATCTTGGTAATAGATGTATTCAACCACTACTACTCTAGTGAGTATCTTGGTAATAGATGCACAACCACTGATGAAAAACCAAGTACTTGTCCCACAATTATAAAAACATTGTGGGGAACATAAATAACGCTCTAAGCACCCTTCCGAGGTCACTGAGCATAGCAAGCACCTCTGCAGGGGTGCATTGTATAACATTCTTCCTGACTGCAACGATGATTGCTATAGTTGGATCATCAATAACGACGGCTGGTACAACCTCCAGCAGTTCTACATTCGCCTAAGGTGGCATAACATCTGCGTATGCGTTTATGACCACCAATGGCTGTACATTACGACAACGGGGATTCCGGTGACACAGACGCATGGTAGGGATCGTCGTCACATCAACATCGACTCTTTCAATGGGTTGAACGCAGTTAGCGTACCATATGCTAACCGACAAAAGTCACATCAAAGGGTGAATATTTTGCAATGGCCCCCATGACCATGGGCACACCGCTAAAGCAGGGCCACACCTGAAAAAATCATCCAAAGGCGATGTACTTAACCGCCAAAACTTAGCATGTTTCAAGACTCGTGCACGAGACCTAACCACGTACGCGCAACCTTAACGAGCTCATGGCAATGTGCAAGTACAAATGGCAACTGCCTGCAATCCATCAGCTTGCGCCGGATTTATCCAACCAGTTTCCACGATCGTAGGATATTCACTGCTCCATTATCTCTACTCACAGCCAACGACAACCACAACAAACATGGCCAACGACTTTCTCGCACCCGGACGGCATGTAAGCCTAAAATTAGCGATCTTCACTCCCGAGCTCCTAATAAGTCTAAGCGCTCCTCCCACACTTACATGCGAGAGCAACACTAGACTGGGGGACATGACGAGGTATGGTACTGGACCCGACCCGAACGGTCGGACTTTCCTGCTATTTATCACTTTTATATTAATTATATATTATTATTGTGTACTAACCCGCGAAGCCCAGCGCGTTGTAGTTTTATACTACACTAGGCTGTGGGCTCGTAGAGACAACCCCTAACTGGGCCTGGCCCATTGAGGTTAGGGTTTTCCCATATCTCCTATATAAGGAGGTCTCCACCTCCTCATTAGGGTGTGAGATAGAGGGCAACACACTTTTGTAGCTGGAAATAGGGGATTCTTCCTCTACCGGCCGTCTCTACATTGCCCACCTTTTTCTCTTCTTATTTACAGGTCTAGGACAAAGTGGAGAAGACGAGGTGTGGCCATATCCGTATCCATCATCGTAGAAGTACCGACCCGCTCAGGTTCATGCTTCTTCAATAACTTTTTTATTATTTGGTATACAAAATTATATTTATTCAACTCGTGTAAAACACAGGGTTTTTAAGGATATATATATTTTTTTATCATTTGGTAGATTTTTCAACCCGACTATACATGGGTTTTTTTTAAAGATACAATATTTTTAGTATCTAATATACAAAATTATATTTATTTAGGATATAATTTTTTTTTTAGTATTTCGTAGATTTTTCAATCCGACTATATATGGGTTATTTAAAGACACGACGTTGTTAGTATTTATTATACAAAATTACATTTATTTAATCAGTGTAATACACATGATTTTTAAAGATATAATTATTTTTTAGATCTATTCAACACGTGTAATATACGGGGTTTTTAAGGATGTAATTTTTTATTATTTGGCAGATTTATTCAACCCGATTATACATGAGTTTTTTAAAGATACGACGTTTTTAGTATTTAGTATACAAAATTACATTTATTTAATATGTGTAATACACATGATTTTTAAAAATATAACTTTTTTATTATTTGATATATAAAATTACATTTATTTAACTCATACAATATTCAGGGTTCATAAAAGATATAACTTTTTATTATTTAATATATAAAATTACATTTATTCAACCCATGTAATACACGGGGTTCTAACCTAGTATCAATATATACACAATCCCACCCCCGCCTTCCCTTCTATCTCTTTCTCCCGTCTCTCTCTGTTTCTTTCTCCACCTCCACCCAGTGAGCACCACCACCACCATTAGCCGCCATCTCTCTCTCTCTACTTTAACACTGTGTTCCAGAGTTTACTAACGGAAGGAAAGGAAAAGAAACAAAAAGAAAGTAAAAATATTTTGTGTTCCAGAGTTTCATTTAAGGAAGGAAAAGAAAGGAAAATAAAACATGTCGTGTTCCCGAGTTTCATTTAAGGAAGGAAAAGAAAGGAAATGACAGGAAAATTAGGCTAAATTCTTTAATTTTTCATTCCTTCCGATTTGGAAGGAAACGGTGGGAAAGACATCTTTTTTTTTCCTTTCTCATCCTTTCCTTTCTCACTTTTGCTTTCTTTTCTTATCCCTCGTTAAGTTAACTCGGGAACAGAGTGTAAACTCTCTCTCTAAATCGTTATAACACGATCTGTAACATTCCGACTGACGAAACAGTTAGGTAGATCTAATATTGGGGATTATGATTTAAAACACTAAGATGGATCTTGGTGGCAAGAGATGCAGGTGGCGGGAGAGATCTGGGCCTGTTCCGGTAACCACCAGAGCAACCGATGTTGATCAGTTTCGTTTAGTTGACCCGATTTTAACTTATTTTTTAGATCGATTTTGGTGTTGGTTTGTTTTTAGATCGATTTTTTTTTTTTTTTTTGTGTTAGTTTGTGTTTTAGATCGATTTTTGTGTGTGAAGTTAGTGGTAAATTTTCTCAAACACAAGCAAAACTCCGGCGGCAGCGTATTAAACCTCGAATCATGTTTTCTGCAACTTGAATTTTGTAGCTTTTTGAGCATTTGAGCGTTGGGATTCATGTTATTGACATCTGTTACCATTTTGACTTCAGATTATTAAGGTGGCAATTATGAAGAATTATCAAGGTGTAGTTAACTGCATCAGTATCTTCTTTGTTCTTTATTTTGTGATTTGGGTTTGAGATTCTGTTATGGCAGTCTTTTTATTATTTATTTTATTTTGTGATTTGGGTTTGAGAGAGAGGAAGAAGAGAGAGAGAGAAAAGAGGAGGTTGAGTGTATGAAAAAGAGATAAGATGAGTATAATATTTATTTTATTATTATTTTCTAAAGAAAATGAGCATTTTAGTCTTTTTATTAAAAACTAATAGATTAATCTAACAGTGTTAAAAAATTGGATTCAAATGGTCAAGTAAAGTAACTATAGGGAATCAGGTCGTTAAACATTTTGATTTTGAATTGAAGTAAAACACAAATTAGAGCACACGGGGCGGTTCCGTGATAGCCCAATATAACGAGTGATGGGTTTTGTCTTTCCACCGCCACTCAAAGTATAACGCGTTATTGTATCACGGTTCCTCGATTCCGTGATATTTTCAACGCCGTGATGATATTATTTTGTGAGGGTAGTTGTTGGTTAGGGAGAAATTGTTGGGTGTGGTGGTGAGTGATGACCATCCTCACTAAAAAAAGGTTATGAGTAATGGAAAAATGGTTGATGACATGACAGAACTTGATTGGTGCTCCCCTCCGCTTAACCCTTAGACCGTGGGGTATGGTGGGGCTTAGGTTGGGGCTTGGGTTGGGCATTTGGTGACACGTGTAAAGGGAGCCAGCCCACTGCCAGGTTACGTGTCCGCGGGGTATGGCGGGGCGTGGGTTGGGCTTGGGTTGGGTGCACCGCGTGGCATAAATGTTTAAAAAAAAATACAAAAAAATTATAAAAATCACACAACATTTATAAAAAAACCTACAATTTCATTAAAATTTAAAAAATTACATAATCCTAAAAATTACATAATTTCTAAAAATTACAAAATTAAAAATTTCTTCTTGACGGGTCCAGGATGCCATAGTGGTGTTGGGTTCGTGGGATGGGGGGACCAGCGGGTTCAAGACAGTGGGTGTAGCCGGTGGGGTTTTGGTTCGTGGGATGGGGGGACCGGTGGGGTTGGGGTTGCAATATATATGGCCTTTGGGGGACCCGGGTGGCGGTTATAGAAGATGGGGGGATGGGGGGGACCAGTTTGAATTTTAAAATTCAAAATTTTAAAACAACCGCCTGACGTGGCGGGTGATCCAATGAGAATAAGCCAGCTCGTTTCGCCATACCGCCCCACGTCCGGCTTAAAAGCCAAGCCCCAAGGGGCCACACCACAACCTAAGCCCACCCAGGGTGGTGACTTGGACGTTTTCTCCCAACCCACGCCCAAACTCCCGCCCCATACCCCACGGCCTTAACCCAAACTAAAATGATCTATACTTGCATGGTCTCTATATATTCTCATAGACTCGAGTACACTGACACATATTTAAAAAATTAGAAACCCTAAAATTAGTGTCATCCAAGGCTTTCGGTTGAGCAATTCCAGTGAAAGATCGTCGTGGGAGCTACAAAGCATTCAAACGGTCCGTTTTCTTCTCTTCATTAATAATCCTCTTATGTTATCCGATCACCTTCATAACTTGTTCAAATAGTAAATCGTGTAAATTAGGATTTATGATTGTATTTTGGGTGTTTAATACTTTTTTTTTTGTAAAAGCAAATGATAGTATGATACCATATAAATTGTATAGTTAATAGTTAGGGCGAACAAAATTCGACGGTATTTTTTTATATTTCTGGTAGGAGATATATGTTCTATATGACCTGATGACAATGACGGACCCAAGATTTTTTTTCCACTGGGTTCCTTTTTCGGGTCGGTCCTCGTATGGGTCGAGGGACTGTCCAACGGCATTATTTTAATAATACCAACTTTTTAAGTTGAAATATATATTTTTATCGACTCGAATCAAATTAAGCCGAACTCAAATCGACTTTTAAATTCGGTTAAATTGTTAATTCGGATTAAGTTTAAAAAATATAAAATTGAAATAAAAAAAATGGATTAACTCAAAGCAACTTGAAATTGGATTGTTTTAATACATTTAAACAAACTTATAAATTTTACCACCACACCAACCATGTTAGATGTTCCATCTAATGTTTCCTATGGACCGTCTCTACTAACTTTTTGAAAAACATTGGGGTTCAGAGACCCCGACCCACATAGTGTGGGTCCGCCCCTGCTTGATGATATGCTTCAAATTCGATGTTTTTGCTTGCAAAGTTTTGATGCACTGGACTTTTTGGTTGTGCGTTGTAAGAGTTAGGTCCGTGTGATATTATGATGTGCTAGCAGTGTATAAGTATGGTTTGTAACTTGTGTTCTGTAGTATTTGAGTCTCTGTTTTATATGACGTCAAGGGCCGTTCCAACGTTTTTGGAGACCCTAAGCGAAATACAGAGTGGGGGGCCCGTTGAATTTTAAAATTGATATCTTTTGTGATTTAATTAAAGCTTCTTGTTTACGTCTTTTTTTGCCTTTTTTGCATCATCGGATTCCTAAGTTCGGTATCGATATACAAATTAGAAAAACAATGATAAATTAGGATTTGTGAATTGTGATGCCTCAATTGCAATTTAATAAATACTACAATTGGAATTCAAGAATGTCTCATATACAAATTAGAATCTGATACGATAAAAAAGCCGTTAGAAATTAAAAAAACTTACCTGATTATCCTTCAATTTGCGATTCATCATTCACGCCTACCCCTAATTTTGGAATTTTAGCCATAAGTTCTCACAGCTCATCAATCCCCAACGACGCCATTGAGTAATAACGGAAACCGCGGGCAAGAAAAGATGTTGGCGGGGCGGACCTGAATTAGGGATTTTAGGATGAATGATTGGGTTTGGATTTTGGAAGGGCACATTTTCTAAAAACGATGGAACGGCGATGATTGCTACGCTATTTCGCTAATCTTATTGTCGCATTAACCAATCGCATTAATTGGAACGATTGGGCTTTGGGCTTTTCTTATAAATGATTGGGGCCTTTATTTAAAAACCGGTTTAATTTTTTCATTATTTGGGCCTAATCCACATGCTTCATATGAAAACTTTTTAAGAAACTGGAGGACCCTATTTTACGGGCCTAGTCTTAGAAGCCCATTGGGCCGGCCATTATGACGCGATGAATGCAACAATCACTTCCGGTCAAGTGATGCACAATATCTAACGTGTTGTGATTAACTGTTTATATTTTGTATATCTAACGTCTCGTGTTTTTTTAACGTTTTAAAGATTATTCAATTTTTTCTCTCGTTGCTTGCCATTCTGTTTGTTTGTTTTATAATAGAGTAAACTTCTGTTTTGCTCCCTGTGGTTTGGTCAATTTAACGGTTTT
Organism: Helianthus annuus; assembly: GCF_002127325.2. Classification (NCBI taxonomy): domain Eukaryota; kingdom Viridiplantae; phylum Streptophyta; class Magnoliopsida; order Asterales; family Asteraceae; genus Helianthus; species Helianthus annuus. Next base: position 136,425,802 of record NC_035448.2, on the reverse strand, counting down.
GCTCCAATAGTTTAAAAATAGTCATTTTCCTCCCTGATTTTTCTAACTTATTTTCATTTTGCTCCCAGCCTCTAACTCCATCAGGGAGGAAACTGGCGACAAACTTGAAAGATTAGGGAGCAAACTGGCGACAAACTCGAAAGATCGGGGAGGAAAATGGCTATTTTTAAACTATTGGAGCAAAACCGTCAAAATGACCAAACCACAGGGAGCATATCCATGCTTTCTTTCTGATTCGTTTAACATCTCGAACTGATGCTGAGAAGTTCTCAACATGACCTGCGCACACATGTCGAAACCCATTAACCATGATTAGAAATAAATATATATAATTTGTAGTTATGTATTTTGTGCATAGTTATCAAATGCGTTAGGCGCACTCTAGGCGCATAGGGCTCGCTTCTCGCCTAGGCGAGAAGCGCAAAAAAAGCGATAGCCTGAGAAAAAAAAAAGCGCAATCAAATAAAAACATTAAAAAAACAGAGTTATGAACCGAAAAACCCAAATCCTCAAAATTCCGAAATTGTTCAAATATCATAAAGCTTAAAATAAAACCAACATTATTATGAATGACCAAAATATCCCAAAACCAAAACGGTTAAGACTTGAAAACAATAAAGTTCTTCCAAAAGTAAATAAAACTCAAAACCAATTGTTCTTCAACTTTAAAGATCATCATAGTCGGAATCGTCATCCACAGCAATTGCTTTGCCTTTTCCAGCAGCAACATTCACTTGTTCTTCCTCTTGTTCTTCTTCGGAATCTTCATCAACCAATCTTCTTGAACTAGAAGGCCTTGAAGTTGAACGCCTTGAAGCAGACGGCCTCGAAGCAGATGCCCTCGAAGCAGCCGGCTGTGAAGATCTTGTATTGTGTATACGCTCCCCTGCTCCACTCGCTTCTCCTACAACATCCCAAACCAAATCTCCATCATCAGTAAAAACTCTATCTTCACCCATCTTTCCTACTAACCATTCATTGCTATCATCAATATCAGTCAATGAAATGGGATCATATGCCGCATCCACATCGCGTCTATTCTTTAGCATGTTATTGTATTTAACATAGACGAGATCATGTAGTTTTTTATGCTCTAGACGATTCCTCTTCTTCGAATGGATCTGTTTAAGATTTGTATAAATATTAGATACAAGAAACGCTCAATCATAATTCATAATTAAATTTTATATTGGAATACTTACATGCTCAAATGTGCTCCAGTTTCGTTCACACCCGGATGAACTGCACGTTAAACTTAGCACTCTAATAGCTAGTTGTTGCAAATTTGGAGTGCCTTTCCCATACAACTTCCACCATTCAGCTGTTACATACAATCCAATTTGACACGTTATACATATAAAAATAAAGTCAATAATCTAGGTAAAAAGTATGTTAAAAAGTTAACTTACCAGGTGCTATTTTACCATGTTGTCGCTTTGCTGTTTCTAGACTAAAAAATCCAGACTGGTTCACCCAATGAATCAACTCAACATTAATCTTATCTTGTGTGTCCTTGTTAGGCTCAAGCTTGTTAATACATTCATGTAGTCCAAGGGACACTTCGTTATCGCTTTCAATGTCAACATTGTAGCAATAAAACTCTGGGTTAAGATAGTAACCCGCTGCGTGCAAGGGATGGTGAAGTTGGCAGTTCCATCTCTTGTCAATAATTCCCGACACAACAATGTATTCTGCATTATCTTCTCCTCCTAAAGCTGCTGCAATTGCAGTTTTTGCTCGTTCCATACCTTCGTACACGTAAACAGGACATTGTTCCAGAAAGAAAGTTGGGGTAAAAACAATGTCATTCGCTCTTGCTCCCTTACGTTCTTCAGCCCATTTACTTGTCGTCCACTGTTCGCTAGCAAACATGTTTCTAAGTGCAGATTTTTGTTTTTGCAAGCTTTGTAACGTAAGAAACGTGGTTGCAAACCTTGTTACTCCACTCCTTGTTAGCTCGTTGTTTTTAGTGAACTCCCTCATTAAGTTCAAGACAAAACTATGGTTATAAATATAACCAACAACGAAGATAGCTTGTTCAATAGTTTTTTTCACATCCGGAATCTTACCGATATCTTCTAGCATTAGATCCAAGCAGTGCGCTGCACATGGTGTCCAAAATAGATTTTTCCGCTTTTCCATTAACATTTTACCTACAAAAAATTGTAAACTAATTTGTTATAAACAGGCTGGTGCAATTTGAAGAGTAATCATAAACAAAAAAATCAAAAAATAAATTAACCTGCTAGCTTAAAGTTGGCCCCATTGTCGGTAATAACCTGAACAACATTTTGTTCCCCAATCCTTTCCACAAACCCATCTAGGAGCTCAAAAACCTTTTCACCAGTCTTCATATACGACGATGCATCAACGGACTCCATAAACACCGTTCCTTTAGAACCGTTGACAAGAAAGTTAATCAACGTTCTTTGCTTCCTATCTGTCCATCCATCCGACTTTACCGAACAACCGTACTTCATCCACTCAGTTCTATGAGTTTCGACCCACTCCTCCACATGTTGTACCTCATTGTTTAGTAACGGCACGCGAAGCTCATGGTATGATGGAGGCTTTAAATGTGGCCCATAGTTTCCAACAGCCGCAAGCATCTCTTTTAAGCAGTTCATATTAGCCACATTAAATGCAACCCCAGCCTGGTAGAAAAACGCTGCAATGGACTGTATTGTTTGGGCTCGGATCTCTTTATTACAAGCATCCTTGATGCTTGTTTGAACTTGTTTTCCTTTACCTGTTTTTATAAACATTACATACAACTGAGACAGCCATAAAAGCACTACTGAATTGATTAATAAGACAGAATTTAAAAACATTCATTAACTGAGACAGCCATAAACAATACTAATTTGATTAAGTCAGACAGAATTTATAAACATTAATCAACTGAGACACACATTAACAGACAACTGATGTGATTAATTAACTGACACACACATTACCAGACAACTGATGTGATTAATTAACTGAGACACACATTAACAGACCACAGATGTGATTATAATTAACTGAGAGATGTGATTAATTAACTGACACACACATTAACAGTCTGAGACACACATTAACAGACCACAGATGTGATTAATTAACTGACATACACATTAACAGACCACAGATACCACAGATGTGAGGGTGAGCGGGGCACTCCCCTAAGAGGGGAGTCCCCTCTCTTACGTACACCCAATCAGGTTATGCCACGTCAACTCCCCTCTTAAACTCCCCTCGCACCCCAATCTGATGGCGGCACCCCCCTCTTAGAAGAATTGTTTTTTTATTCAAAAAAAAAATGTTGATTGGTTGCTACAAGCATGGGCCCACCGATACCCCTCCCCGCACCCACTCCCCTCTTCGGTGTCTTCTCCCCGATTCCTCTCCCCGCACCACCTTCCCGCACCGATGGCGGCGGTGTTCCCGAGCGGTGAATGGGGTCACCGATCCCCCTTCCCGCTGGTGCCCCGCTCACCCTGATTAATTAACTGAGACACGCATTAACAGACCACAGATGTGATAAAAAAACAATTTATCATCAGTGGCGGACCCAGAAATTTTTCTATGGGGGTGCGGAACATTTTTAAAAATTTTAGGCCCCTAGGTATAGGAGTAAAAAAATCGGTTCGTATCGAGTCGGGTCAGGTCGGGTCATGTAAAACAAACGAACATCAAACTAAATTTATATAATAATCAAAAAATGTAAACTTTGTTACAAACATAATTAAAACGTCGACGCCCTACGGGTTTTCATTTTTTAAAATCTATTCAAAACATCATTTAAAACTAAATTTTTAAACAATTCTTTCTCTATATAACATAAGTTCATCGCTCCATAACATAATGTTTCAATTTTAATTTTCAACTATTCAAGCCTAGAAATCATAACGTTAGTTGTAATCACCCTAAAAATATATAAACAACATAATCACCCTAAAAATCATCTAAAAAACCATAAACAACGTCAAAACACACAAAATTTCAAACCTATTTAACAACTTTATTACCTTTTTTTTCTCCTATAATATCAACCAAAATCATCAAAATAACAAAGAAACTTACCCGTGTTCGGATTCCGGTTAGATTTGGTGTTAAACGACGGTGGTATGGTGGCTGATTACGGTGGTCGCCGGCTGCTGGAGAGAATCTCTAAAGGTTTTGGGCTTTAATTATTTTATTATAGTTTGAAATATTGTTGGGTTTGGTTAATGGGCTAAGACTTAGTGGGCTAGCTAGTTAGGAATTATAAGTGGGTAAATGTATGGGTATTTGGGTTAGTTAGGTACTAGGTTAGAACCCCGTGTATTACACGGGTTAAATAAATGTAATTTTATATACTAAATAATAAAAACTTATATCTTTATGAACCTTGTATATTGTACGGGTTAAATATATGTAATTTTATATATCAAATAATAAAAAAGTTATATCTTTAAAAACCATGTGTATTACACAGATTAAATACCCGACTCGATAGTAGTTTTGCATCAAGCTTTGGACATAAGGCACATAACACTTAGCAATCGAGACAAAGACCATGTATTTTTTAAAATTAAAAAAAATATATATATCTCTAAGAACCTCATGTATTGTACTGAATAAATGTAATTTTATATACCAAATAATAAAACCCGTGTATTGTACGGGTTGAATAAATCTAATTATATATACTAAATAATAAAAAAAAAGTTATATCTTTAAAAACACTGTGTATTACACGGGTTAAATAAATGTAATTTTGTAACCTTGTATGTTACACGGGTTAGATAAATGTAATTTTATAAACTTAATAATAAAAAAAATTATATCTTTATAAACCCCGTGTATTATACGGGTTGAATAAATCTAATTATATATAGTAAATCATCATCATCATACTCAATAATTTCATCAACTTTTCCATTGGAACGATTTGAATGTTAATATAGCCGTTATTATTTCCCTTGGGGGTCATTTTTTACCTTATTTTTTTATTTTTTATTTTACACTTTTGCCCCCAATATGGCAATATGTTAGTATAAATATGTATTGGGAATTTGGGATGTTTTCGTTACGTTAAAGAAAGCTCTCAAATGGTTTCATCAAATGCATTTTTTTTTTGGTTGTGGTCCGTCTACAAATTGTATGGTGGTTCATATGATGGCTAAAAAAATCCGGAAATTCGGTGCAACTTTGATTTATGTGGAATGGCTTCACCACCTGATTTACATTAAATATTTTTAAACTATTAACTATTTTTTAAATAAGATTGATTATAGAAGATTTACTAAATTTATTTTATTAATAAATAAATAGCTTCGAATATTTAATGTTTAATCCTTATTATAAAATATGAGATAAGGGTAAACCAAATAAAAAAGTGTCAATTTGGTAAATAATAATATTAAGTATGAAAAGATAGGAAATTACAAATATAGACATCTTCAATGAATGACACGTGTCTAAAATCAGGTTTCTTTTATTATATAGTATAGATTAAAAGTTATATAATTTAGGTAGTATTTTTTTTTTTAAATAAGAGTTTACAAAAAAAAATTAAAATATAAATTGATAACACTTTTTACCTAAGGGGTGCGTTCAAGGGTGCGGTCGAAAAATCCAAGGGGTGCGGACGAAAAATTACAAGGGGTGCGGACGGGATTTTTGACGGAATTTAACACTAAATTTTTTTTCCCCGGGGGTGCGCCCGCCCACCTTGAAGTGGGCTTGGGTCCGCCAATGTTTATCATACCTTTTGACCACATGACATCTAATGGCCCCTTCACATTAGTCTTCTGCCTCTTATTTTGCTGAGTTGGTATCTCTATAACTTCATCATCCTCCTCTTCATCAGCCAAATCAACCAACCCATCATTTGTTTTCTTGGCCTTTTGGCTCGCAACATACGCCTTCAACTCGTCTTTAACTCTTGTGGACACCTCGTACATGACTTGACGTTTCTGTTTCCTCCAATTTGGTGTAGTTTAGCACGAAAAATTCCACCTTTTGTGATCTTCTTGCAAAAGTTGCATGAAACGGCATTTTTATCATCAGGATTCCTCAGATGATTGTACTTCCATCCAGGGTCCGTTTTCCTGCTCTAGGATGGTCCATCATCTTGAGAAGCCATAGCCTGTAGCAGTAGCATAGTTCCGAAGGATCAACATGTACATGAATGATAAAAGAATAAATAACTAACTAACAGAAACACATACCTGTACTTTTAATTTGCCGGCAGAAAGTAACAAAGCTGTGAAGATGAATGCTGTTGCTGCGTATAGTCTGTTATATACAGAATGATATTGTATAAAAAAATAATATATCTCTTAAGTTTTTGAAATTCAAAATATCTTTTAATAATATATAAAGATTTTATGAGATATGATTCATAAATAATTAAAGTTAGCTGTTAAAAAAATCCAGTTTGTTATTATAGATAGGGTTTTTAAAAAAAAAAAAGATCGTTGCCTTTTTCATCTAGGACATAAAAGCGGACAATGCTCGCCTTGGTCGCCTAGGCGCTCCAAGCGATCGCTTTTAACAACACTGATTTTGTGTTTTTAAATGTTCATGCTATCATCATCACATTTATATAGATGACATCTGATTGTCTTGAACTTTGGCGGTTTCAGGATTCGAAGAGCTAGATCTGCCTTGCTTTGAAAACACTGGTTGAAACAAATCATCCCATTTCCATAACCAAAATCAAAATGTCAGACAACATACCGTTCGAACTCCAAGTGGAAATTATGAAGAGGCTTCCCGTGAAATCCTTGATTCAATTCCGAACCGTCTCAAAGGCATGGAAGTCTATGATCGACAGTTCAGTTTTTGTTGCTGATTATAGGACACAAGCAAAACATATATTTTTACGGTATGATGATATAACGGATCTCAGCCTAAGATACGTTTCAGTTGTTGACGACGATACTTTCCCCAGAAATAGAGTTTTTCTGACTCCTCCCCGATTGGTTACGGAGCGTGAGTATTTTAGAATATTGGGCTACTCTCACGGCTTGTTTTGTTTCTATCCAGGTAGCCCCGTCACTGGAAGGGGCAAGGCTCTTATTTGGAATCCATCTGTTAGAAAAACAGTTGAGGTTGTTGTGCCTAATGTGGCAGTTGGGGAAACATATGAAACCGTTGTAGGTTTCGGGGTTTGTCGTGTGACTAATGACCCTAAGATCGTCAAGATCACACATGTTGTTAGTTGGGAGGATATAGAGAGTGCACGTTGCATCCCCTGGGAAGTTGAGGTTTTTACACTAAGCACAGGGGCATGGAGAAGGCTTGGTGGCAATCTCCCTCGTAAATTGGTCCGCTTTCAGTTTAATACGGCTTTTGATTGTTGTTCGGTAGTTGTAGATGGGGTTATATATTGGTTTGCTACCGATAGGAATACCATGAATGGTGGGTCTTGTCATCTGCTTATATCATTTGATATAACAAGTGAACAATTTGGAGAAGTAAACCTCCCAAATAGGTTAGCACATCCCCCGCCTGAACGTTGGTTCATCTTGTTAAAACCAAGGGAGTCTCTTGTTGTGGTTGACAATGAGTGGGAGGACGATAGAAGGGTGTATGATGTATGGATGATGGAGGGTGGTGTTTCTAAATCGTTTACAAAGCTTTCCACTTTTAGCTGTCAGACAGATGATTATGTAACACCAATGGTATTCAGAAAGAGTGGTGAACATATAATTGAAATTGTAGACGACCAATATGCACATCTTGTTGCTTATAAGCCCCGTTCAAAGCAGATAGATGATCTTGGGATTGAGGGGTGGTTCGGTACATTTTTTATGCATCCCTACATAGAAACACTATCTCTGCTTGATCAGCCGACAGCTCGTAGTGATTCGGATGGTGATTAAATTTGGGCTTGGGTCTTTGGGTTGCAATTCAGGAGGGAAACCAATGAAAAACATGCCTTCTGGTGCCTTACAATTTAATCTAGATTACTATAAACTGTTGTGTGTTGTCGATGTATTAAAACCATGGACTATAATAGCATTTTCAGGTGATTCATTTTCGATTATATGTAACCAACCATGAATGATTGAATTTGATGATATTACATGGTTAAACAACTTGATTTTATGGCTGAAATGAACTAATTTAAACCTCTTGAAATTGTATTTAACATATGCATACCACATGCTCGACTAAATGTCTGTGAGTTCCAAACAGAAAGATGTCATCTTGCTAGTGTACTTGCATCCCAATTAATGCCTGTTTGTTGTAGTCTTATATTGTTTATGTCTCTGGCATTTGGATGTATAGTTTTGACTTCTGGACTTTCTGGTACACGAAAGGAACTTTCTGTACATATGACCTGCAGTGATTCCCATGTGTGGTAACATCTCATTGACCGGTTGTTGCGACTTACGATGATTCCTTGGCTAGAAAGTTTAGAACGTATCGTTGATCTATGAGTGTGATCCATAGTAGACAAAAGGCGTTGTGCAAGGCTCAACAAAAGCGCCTCACGTCTATCAAGACGTGCAGGCAAAAATTCAGGCCAAATTTTGCAAAAGCACAACTAAAAGTGGCGTGTTTATACTTTACGCCTTGTTTATCTCGGGCCCACGCTTTTGAACTGTGGCGCCTAGGCGACATGGTGATCCTTTGTGCCTTGAGTGTGCCTTCGACTACCTAGATGTATTGCCCGTGTTGGATGTTTGAAGTATGCGTGTTACTTTATAATACATGGGCTCTTGATCAAATTTGGTTGTTTTTTATAGGTGATAATCTTAATAAAAGTAGGGGTGTAATTTTTTACTTTTTGAGTGTTCTTTGTGATCAAAACTGAGTGGTTTATGATAATTTATTTTAATTTTTAGTTTACCAAACAAGCCAGTACCTATGTTTGATGTTGTTGACATATGGATTTTGGTTTCTTAAGTTGAGTTTGTGATGCACGGAAACATGAACAATTGATTATTTTTTTAACGGTCAACAGAATCAATCCCGAGCACTCTCGAGACACCCACTGGACAAACAGAGTACTTCGAGAGTAACCCGAGTCCACTGGGAAAAACCAGCAACCCACCCGCCTGTAGGCACGACAGTAGTGAAATTACCGGTAAAACTCGTTTGGCTCAAGGATCCAACCCAGGTTTCCCTAGGTCTCCCATCATTGCCCACAAGTGCCTCACTCTACACCAAGTGGGAGTTGAACCTGCATCTCTCAAGAGAAATGCAAGCCCTCCACCACTTGATCTAGAGATCATTGGCGAACAATTGATACTTGAGGCTTTAGCTTCAAACATCCAAGTAGATTCATACTATTTCTATGCAAGAAAAGAGATACATCTTCACTTGTAATAATACTTAAGTTTCAATTTAAGCGATGTTTTTTTGGAAAAATGTTAATGACTTCTCAATTCTCACTACTTGTGACAAATGTTTTAAGTTCTAAATGTTTTAAGTTCTGAAAAACGTTGATACTTTATTACTTTTGTGATCAAGCTAACTGCAAACTAAGGTTGTGTTTGTTTTTGCTTAAAGTGTCTTCAAAGGGCTTATGTCTGCGGGCGGGCAGACATAAGTGGTTAAAGACTGTTTGTTTTTTAAAAAAAAGAAGACCTGAAAGGGGTCTTTATTTGCTTAAAAAAAAGCTATAGAATATTGCTTCAAGATCTTCACACACATCTTCACACACCACCAACCCTTCTTCTTCCTGCCATCACCACCTCCGCCACCACCACCTCCGCCACCACCACCGCAGAGAGAGAGAGAGAGAGAGATCTGTGAGAGAGAGAGAGAGAGGGAGAGAGCTGTGAGGGAGAGAGACCGTAGAGAGAGAGAGATCTGTGAGAGAGAGAGCTGTGAGAGAGAGAGAGAGCTGTGAGAGAGAGAGAGGTGGTTCCGTGACGGTGGTTCCGATCTATTGCTCGTTTGTAGTCTGCGAACGATGACGGTCTAGGGTTTGTTACAGGGGGCTAGGGTTTGAACGATGACGGCAGGAGACAGAGAGAGAGAGAGAACGATGACGGCGGTGGTTCGATCTGACAGCGGTGGTGGTGGTTTCGCGGCAGGAGACAGGGGGCTAGGGTTTGCGGTGGGTTCTTGGAGTGGGGGCTAGGGTTTGCGGTGGTTGTTGGTTGTGGTGGTGGCAGGTGGACGGTGGTGGAGGAGTGGTGGCGGACGATTGTGATGGTGGTGGTGAAGGTGGTGGTGGTTGTAGAGAGAGAGAGAGTGTTTGTAGAGAGAGAGAGCAGAGAAAACTCTTGTGTGTGTGTTGTGTGTGTGTGAAGTTGTTTTTGAAGAAAAAAACAAACCCTCTTCTCCTTGCAGACTGCAGACATTTGGGCCACATCTTCTCTTGCAGATGCCTGCAGATGTGGTCCGCAGACTACAGACATTTTACATCTGAAAAAACAAATAACACCTAAGTTTCATAACACTTGGAAATTGGAATATTTTGAAAACTAAAATATCTGATCTGATAGTTTGCTACTTGTGTTTGTAAACAAAAACCTCGACTTGAATATGAACCCGGTTTGTATAAGCATTGCTTAATGTAAAAGTTAACTCAGTTGACAGGTAACGAAAGGGTGGTGCAAAAGTAGTAATCTTTTTCAAATTGATCAAAGACTATATACACCGAATAAAGCAGTCTCCGACGGTTCTCGAGCACCTGACTATAAAAGGGCTTATTCGTAACACCATGTTTGTACTATTAAATCAACATTTTCGCAATTTGTACATTATCACAATATTGCAACCCGTTTTGTATCCCGCAATAACGTATGAGTAAATCCACTAGTAGATTATTATTGAAAACGTATTTGAAAAGAGTCGGTATTTTCATTTAGTTTTTTTTTAATAGAATTGACCTAGACTAAAATAATCGATGCATACATTATATAACCCTACAAAAAAGTAACTTGGGGTACCTTAGGCTAATTTAATAGTTGTGTCTCTTCACATCACACCCTTAAATAATACTATTGCATTAATAAACACATACCATATATTAAACACATGTTATGCCAACTGCCAACCCAAACCAACATGTCCCAATATACACACCCCTTTAATAATTATATTATACCATTATACAATTAGCAACTTGGGTTATGTCTCATTTGTTTAAAAATCACACCATTAATTAGTTCATTTCACTCACACCCTTTCATTTTATTATATTTTAGCAACGTAGGTTGCCTTTAATGAACCATCATATCGTTTCATTGTAAGGTACCCATTTGATTTTAACTCAGGTTCCCTTTAATGAACCATCGCATCGTTCATTGTTAGGCACCCGTTTGATTTTATATACCGCTTGGACAAACCTGTTAATATCTCCCAAACCCCTTTGTCCTTTCTTCAAATGAAACCAACGGAACAGTCATGTCTCCACAAACCAATCCCTTTACTTAATAACCTACCGAATATAAGTTCGACCAACCAAACGGTGCATTGCATATAGTTTAGCCATGTGGCAATATCAAGCATTGTATGAAAAATCAAGCGGTGTATGCTTTTTATGAACCAACATGATCCCTCATGCGACTAGGCTAATTAACGGAAACATAGAAAGTCAATATTACCTTAATATCGTCTTTTGTTAAAATGTAAAATTCGAAATTTAAGATAATGCAAACCTGTTCAACACCTTGAACCGGTAGAACCGGATTTACCGCCGGTACATAAGACATACCGTATTTGGGTTTTACCGGCCTTTATCATACTGGGTCTCCGGTATCCGGTATTAGGTATTACTAGTATAACCGGCCGGTTCATACTGGTATTTAAAAACATTGATCTATAGTGTGCTTCACCCATTTTGTCTCATTCCTGCTATCAAGTAATACCTTTGTTAATGATTTTAGTCGGTTTACTTGAATTTATTTGTGTTTACCGAAACAAAATTCCCACTGAAGTTATTTTATAACTAACAAGTAGTTAGTACTGAATGTAAGTTGCAACTAATGATGCTAAAGAACCAAACCACTAAGACAAAGTAGAGTTGAAGAGAGATCGTTGCAACTGAAGCCATATGTTTTTGATAATGCAACTGATCCCTACACTGGTAAGTCGCAACTAATGATCAGCATTGTTGTTGTTGATGGATAAAAGATGTTATTTATAACCGAAGATTATGACAACTAATCCTCTCAAATGATTGGTGGCAGCTGAAGCTTGTTTGATCAAAGATGCAACGGGTGTCGGTGGTTATACAATATTTCATGTCACTTTCATACGACGTCATCAACATCGCTATTATATGTCTAGTATTACACTTGTGTAATTTGGTGTGTGTCAGAGAAAACTTTGATTGTGAATCAAAGTATAGTTTGAGGGGGGGGGGGGGGGGCATGTTCATAGTTATCAATTGTCATTTTGTAATCATTCACAGTGACTTAATCTATATTATGACACTAAATTTCAATTTGAGTAATTTTATATTAATTTGATTTGATTTACAAGTGTAAACAATCTAGTTTATAAGATCCGTAAAGTACAACCCAATAAAAAAAAATCTCATAAAAGCTTGGCAACAATCATATATAAATATATAAAGAACAGTATCATATGGCAGTGTTCGCCTCATTAATGATAAAATTATGATATATTTTTGTACAAATAATTTCTCATAAACATGTAGTAGTTGTCTAAAATGTTTATATGACTTGTTTGAGCCTTGGCTCTAGAGATCATGATTTAACACATTCAATCAAGAACAACATAAAGAACAAGAAGGGGTGAAACCCAAACAAACGAATTCATATATTGAACGACCGTGATGTTTACAGACTCGATGACTTCCATATTTATAGCTCTAATTCCAAACTGGTGTGACTCCTTAACATTTCACTAACTTAGGTGCTGTTTGTTTTTAAGAAGTAAAATGTCTGCAGTCTGCGGACCATATCTACAGACATTTGTAGAAGAAGAGATGAACCAAACCTCCACAGTCTGCAAGAAGAAGATTGTTTGTTTTTTAACGTATGCAGACTTCTAAAATAAACTGGTGGTGGTGTACGGACGGTGGTGGTGCTGGACGGTGATTGTGGTGTGGGTGGTGGATGGTGGTGGTGGTGATGGACGGTAGTGGGTGGTGGACAGTGATGGTGAATTGTGTAATTTGGTGTGTGTCAGAGAAAACTTTGATTGTGAATCAAAGTATAGTTTGAGGGGGGGGGGGGCATGTTCATAGTTATCAATTGTCATTTTGTAATCATTCACAGTGACTTAATCTATATTATGACACTAAATTTCAATTTGAGTAATTTTATATTAATTTGATTTGATTTACAAGTGTAAACAATCTAGTTTATAAGATCCGTAAAGTACAACCCAATAAAAAAAAATCTCATAAAAGCTTGGCAACAATCATATATAAATATATAAAGAACAGTATCATATGGCAGTGTTCGCCTCATTAATGATAAAATTATGATATATTTTTGTACAAATAATTTCTCATAAACATGTAGTAGTTGTCTAAAATGTTTATATGACTTGTTTGAGCCTTGGCTCTAGAGATCATGATTTAACACATTCAATCAAGAACAACATAAAGAACAAGAAGGGGTGAAACCCAAACAAACGAATTCATATATTGAACGACCGTGATGTTTACAGACTCGATGACTTCCATATTTATAGCTCTAATTCCAAACTGGTGTGACTCCTTAACATTTCACTAACTTAGGTGCTGTTTGTTTTTAAGAAGTAAAATGTCTGCAGTCTGCGGACCATATCTACAGACATTTGTAGAAGAAGAGATGAACCAAACCTCCACAGTCTGCAAGAAGAAGATTGTTTGTTTTTTAACGTATGCAGACTTCTAAAATAAACTGGTGGTGGTGTACGGACGGTGGTGGTGCTGGACGGTGATTGTGGTGTGGGTGGTGGATGGTGGTGGTGGTGATGGACGGTAGTGGGTGGTGGACAGTGATGGTGAATTGTGGTGGTGGTGGTGGTGGTGATGGGTGGTGAGTGGTGGTGTTTAACTCTCTGCAGAACTTAGAAGATCTTAGAAGTAGCTGGGCCAAGTCTGTACCAAGAAGAGCTTGCGCAGACGTTTTTTAATGAGACGTTTTCGGAAAAACAAAAAGTTTGTGCGTGGCAATATCTGCACGTGGTCTGTGCGGCGCCGGCAGAAGACCTTGCGCAAAGTTTTCAGAAAAAACAAACTAACACCTTAATCAGTTTCTAACATACACATCCCTACCCTTTACATGTATACTTAATATACTCTAAACATGCTTAGGAATAATTACAAATATGACCCGCAACTTCCAAACTATTTTCATCCTTTATATTAATTTATCATAAATAAGAAAAATTGCTTTAGTTTTTAACATTTGTTTTCTTGTTTAAAAAACTCTTACATACACGTGGACATGTACAAAAAACCTGTTTTAGATTTGAAACCGAAAAAAAAACCGAAACCAATTTTTTATTAAAGAAAAAAACCGGTCCAGTCTCAACCCGACCTAACAGTTGTAGACCGGTTCTTATTCGCAATCTTTGCAACCGGTTGTAAAAAAGACCCGGTTGCCCAAACTGGTTTTAAACCCCTTTCCAACCAGTTCGTACCAGTTCATATTCTCAACATATAAAACCGGTTTTTGAAAAAACAGTTTTTTTTTTTTCAGATAAAACCGATTCAGTTAAAAACCGATTTGTACATGTCTACATACATGTCACTAGACTCAGATTAACAATTATTATTTTATTAAATAATAGTTTGACAACTCACACTCTATATAAAAAAGAAAAAAAAATAAGTTGCCGGTGCACGTTGACTTCTTAAAGTATAAATTGGACTCTTTACATTATTAAAAAAAAAGCCCAGTTGGCGGCCCATTTACGCAGACGTGTCTTCCTGCACCTGTAAATCTACCTGTTTCTTCATCGTTCTTCATTCTTCTTTAATTTAATGGAACCCTAATTCATCAAATATACCATAAATTCTTCAGCAAAATCGTAACAATCTGCATTTATTCCCTCGTTATACTCGTCTCCGTTCTTCGATCTACATTTTCAGCGGCTCAAAGCAGTTAAAAAGTTGCAGGTAAGCTGTTTAATTTATCTATCGTAAGTTTAGTTAATTCAGATTTTTTGAATTCAAATGTGTTAGATCTTTATAGAGTGTATATCGGAAGCATAACATGATTTTGACTTTAATTTTGACTTTATTTTGTTAGTTATTGTAGAATTTGTGTAGATATGCTTGTTTTGCGGGATTGTTCGGAAATTAAGCAACGTTGACCTTTTTGTGAATAATGTTTGACTTAAATTTGAGATTTTGATCGGAATGATTTGATTATGAAATTAGGTTTCGAATCACAAACTGTAGATCTTAATAATCTTAATAATAGTTGATTTAGCTGATATTGTTTGTTTGGTTTTTAGGAAATGGATTTAAAAACATAATTAAAGGTTTAAAATAATGTGAGGGTCGTTTTCATGGATCAGTTTGTAACTGTGTCTCGTTCTGTCTAGTTTCTTACTAGACCGGTTTTCGATGTAAGTTTGGCCGTTAGAAGACATTTAAATTAACGCGAGGGTCGTTTTCCTGGATCGATTTGTAATTGTGTCTCGTTCTGTCTTTGTTTAATGTAAGTTTGGCCGTTAAAAAAATGGTTTAAATTGATGTGAGGGTCGTTTTCCTGGATCTGTTTGTAATTGTGTCTCGTTATGTCTGGTTTCTTACTAGATCGTTTTTTTAATATAAGTTAGGCCGTTAAAAAAAGGTTTAAGTTGATGTGAGCATGCATTTTGTTTGATAGATAAATTGACAGGAAAAAGCATCAGAAAATGCAGAAAATGGTTCTATTTTCTGTTTTTTTTTCTTGTGTTTTGGATAGTAGCATATTGAAACAGATGGCCAAGAGTCTCAATGATTGATTTTGTATACTTAATACAGACGATGTGGTCCTTGCTTACATATGATCTGAAATTCTAGTTAATTTGAGTTGTCATGGCCATCATACTTTATGTCTATGATGCTTGATTCTATTGGCACATCACATCAGTTTTCAGATCTCTTGACCTTTTCTATTATGGTGCTGCATTATATACTTTTTTGAGGGTATTACAACAAATTTATGACGATAGCGCGACCCTACACGCCATTTGCGCAATAAATCGGTCTGGGTCTGGTTCTGTGAACCTTTCAATTCTTGCAGACTGTAACCATGCCCGACTTTATATTGTTCGGTAGCCTAGCAAATACACTAAGTTTGTATTATTAACTACTGGTTGTTGATAATGTGGACCAGACAACTACCAATGAGTGTTCTGAAAACTTATCGTATACAGCTTCTTCCAGCATATTGATGTTACTTTTGTTGTCAATCTGTGCTTCAATTAAATACTTGATTTTTATCATAAGTTATATTATTTGCTTGGTTATCTGTGTAAATTTCGGTTTTGGTTACGTAACAGTAACACACTTTTTGGTCTCAGTTTACTTGAGGATTAAGATTAGCTTGTGTAATCAAACGATATGAAAGCTGTGATGAAAGCCATTTAGATATAATTTTTTAGTAAAATGCCATTTGCATCCCTGAGGTTTGGCCAGTTTTGCAACTTTCATCCAAAGGTTTGTTTTTTCACATATGGATTCAAAAGGTTTGAAATCTTCCGTTTTCGTCCAACTCGTTAACTCCATCCATTTTTCTCTGTTAAGTCAGGGGTATTGCACTATTGCTCTTTAAGTTAACAAAAAAAGACGGAAATACCCCGACTTAATGGAGAAAAATGGATGGAGTTAACGAGCTGGATGGAAAGGGCAAGATTTCAAACCTTTTGGATCCAGATGCGGAAAAACAAACCTTTGGACGAAAGTCGCAAAACTGGCCAAACCTCAGGGACAAAAATTGCATTTTATTCATAAGTTTTTAATGAAATTATTTAGGGGGTTTTATGCGCTAAAATTACACTATGTGTGAGTTATGACCTAATCTACATGTTTAATATTGGACCCTATGCTTTTCAAGCTATTTTTTCCATAGTACTTGTTAGAGATACAACATAACCTGAGTCAGCCTATAAATAGACGTGTCAATATTGCCACCTCTAGAAGAAATACCTTAAAAGTTTTAATAATGTGAGTTGTGTTTGCAAAAGTTTGACGACTTGTTAAGATACCTTGCTTACTTGTCTTGCCTTTGAAGTTTTCTATAGTATTTTGCCCATTTAAAATAAAAACTTTAATTATTAGACCGTGCTGATTAGGTAAAGTTTGATGCTTCACAGGATTTGAATTCTGGAGGTTGCATTTTTAACAAGCGATATACTGATATATCAATACATGTAATGTTATCATATTCATAACATTATATCATAGGAGATGGCGTTTTATTCTCAAGAGGATTCCGGCGACGATTACCTGTTTAAGATTGTGTTAATTGGCGACTCGGCTGTTGGAAAGTCAAACTTGCTTGCTAGATTTGCTAGAGACGAGTTCTACCCGAATTCAAAATCGACAATAGGAGTAGAATTTCAAACGCAGAAAATTGAAGTTAAAGGAAAAGAAATTAAGGCCCAAATTTGGGACACTGCTGGTCAAGAACGGTTCAGAGCAGTTACGTCTGCTTATTATAGAGGTGCGGTTGGAGCTCTTTTGGTTTATGATATTAGCAGACGCCAAACGTTTGATAGCATCGGCAGATGGCTCAATGAACTTCACAGTAAGTGTTTGCAAATAATTTATTTTGGATAATTATTTTCTTACGAAACTGATTATTCAATAATTAGTTTCCAAAATGCACATCCAAATCCCATGATCTGATAGTTGATCTTAGGGTGTAAACGGGCCTTGTGCCCAGATCATTTGGCTTAATAGAGCTTGAGCTTGATCTCTGCTCGTTTCAAGCTCCTATTTATCCAAAGCTTGAGCTCGGTCCTTACAAAGTTTTCAAGCTCAAGCTTGGGCTCGGCTCTGCCCGGCTCGTTTGTTGCTTATTTCTTTTATTTAATTATTATATCTATATACATGTATATTATTTTATATATACTATGATCATAGTTTTATATATAACATATATATATATATAGAGGCCGGTTAACGTACAAGACCACCTTATCGTGCGATGCGTACGCAAGCGTCTCAACCGCACATTTGATCTAATCTAGGCCTTCAATTGAACGCGGTGGCACAATAGTAATTAACTTTCCATAATCACGCACGTTATAATACGTAATTACGCACGCTATGGACATAATTACGCATGGGTTGGGTTAAACCCTAATTACACACGTTTTTTGCATAATTACGCATGGGTTGGGTTAATCCTAATTACGCATGTTATTTGCATAATTACGCACGTTATATTGGTGGTCGCGTGCACGTTAAGTGCCTTTTGTATTTAATATATATTTATTTTTATAGTATAAAACATATTTATTATATTAAATAAAAGGTGTTATATTAATGTTAGTTAATATAAATAATAGACTTGCGTGCCTAGATGATCTCAGTATATGAAGCGCAGCCTCAGGCTTGTTTTATTAAACGAGCTAAATATTAGGCTCGAGCTCGTTTATGCTCGGCTAAGCCCACGAGACTGTTACACCTCTAGTTGATCCAAATTACAAAACGACTATGATGATTTGTGTAATTTAATCCTTTTTATTATTTTTTGAGCAGCTCACTCGGATATGAATGTAGTATCGATACTTGTTGGAAACAAGTCGGACCTTAAAGACGCGAGGGAGGTTTCTACCGAGGAAGGGAAGATGTTGGCGGAATCCGAGGGTTTATTTTTTATGGAAACTTCGGCCTTAGATTCATCCAACGTGACAGCTGCATTTGAGACTGTTGTCAAAGAGATATACAACATTTTGAGCAGAAAAGTTATGCAGTCTCAGAAACACGAGCCTTCTTTATCGGGAAATGGAAAAACCGTTGTTTTGGAGACCGATTCGGACCAAGATAATGTACCTAAAAAAACCTGGTGTTGTTCATCTTAAAGTTAATGATACAAAGAAATGCACATGTTCTATCCTTAATTGTGGCTGTGAGTGTTTTTTTCAATCTTTTTGGTTTTGTGAATTATAAGGTTAAGTGTATCAGAAGATATGTGTATCATGTGATGATTTAGAAAGAAAAAGGAAAAAAAAAAAGGAAAAACGGGATTTTATTTTGATCAATAGGCGCTCTACGATTAAACCTAAAAGCTCGAAGCTGCTAGAAGCTTGATCGAGCCTAGGGTGTGAGCTCGAGCTAGGATTGTTTTAGAGTTCTATTTATAAAGCTTAGCTTTTGAGTAATTTTTCAAACTCGAACCTGGCTCAGTCTATTTATTTAATTATCAATTTATTTTTTTATTTATATGTATGGTTATTTTTTTATATATTTGTAATGTAATGATATTTTTTTATATAACAATACATGTAATTTGGTTGTTAAATAAACATTGTTAGGAGTGAGCAAAAGGGTTGGAACCACAGGAACCAGACCGACTCGCAAAAGGGTTGGTTCGGGTATCGGGTATATAACGCGTTTTGGGGTTCAGTTCTCATACGACTTTCATCGAATCAAATACATACATATAGATACGTTCTGTAAGCGTATGTTGATCTAGAACGTATGATTCTTTAAAATATACGTACAATGAGACAAATACATACATTAGAAGATGATGAAGATGAAAGAGTAACTACATTCATGTCAATCTAGAAGATGAAGAAAATAAATAATACATGGTGATGATTGATGAACTTGGTTTAATCGATGATGTTTAAGCAGATGAACCGACGATTCATAAAGAAAATAGGGATAACTCAAAAGTCAGATGCGTTTATGCCTAAGAAACTAGGGTAAAACATACAAACGGTTCATGCGGGTTTCTTGTCAAGATCCACGGTTCATTCCTTATATTACATCACACGGCTCGGTTGTGGTGAAGTCGTGGTTCCGGTCTACGGTTCTCAACCGTAAGTTGAACTCCTAACATTGTTATATTTATGTAAACAATAGAATTGTTTACACTCGCTAGTCTATTAAGCTACAGCTTCGGCTCAATTAAAGCTTTTAGCGAGCCTATCAGTGCACTACCGGCTCCACTCATTTACATATCTAAATATCTAATGGAACCTTTGTTATCAGCTCAAGCTTGAATTTTTTTAGTCTGGTTGGTTTGATTAGGTTGTCAACGGGGGCGGATCCAACCCACATTTGTGGGTTCCCGGGAACCCAGTGCGTTTGGAAAAAAATGAAAAAAATTAGTGAGAACCTTATGAAATTTAGAAAAAGTAGTGAGAATTAAAGAGAATTTACCAAAAGGAACCCATTAGAATAAAATCTTGGATCCGTCACTGGTTGTCAACGTTAAATTATTGTTTATAACATTACTCATGGTTAGTATTGAATCCATATTGTTGAGCTCTCATTGACTTTAGTGAATGCTTATAAGCTTGGCTTGACTCGTGTCTATGGATTACACAAAATTAATATATACTCCATCGATATAGAATATATTCTCATTTGGTTACTTAGATGCAAAGTAAAGTAGGTATAGTATACTTATGATTAAAAGAAAAATCATTTGTTAGGTGGTTTATTTATACTAATCTTCTCATCTAGTTCGGGCTTAGCCTTTTAGGCTAAAAACAAAATTAAAATCAGTGTTTATTATAGGCCCCCTTTATTCCCACATCCCGTAGATCTTATTTTCACATCCCTAGTGTATACGGGCCGTATACAAAATATACGGCCCGTATAGAATGTTTTTGAATAGGAAAATGAGCAGAGAATGTTTTTTTTATTTTATTATATACGGCCCGTATATAGTTATACGAGCCGTATACAAGTGTATACGATTTATAAAAAGTATACGGCTCAATGGATTTATTTCTGAGGTTTTTGATGTTTACCAAATGTATACGGGCCGTATAACTGTATACGGGTTGTATAGATTGATGTTTTTCAATTATCACGTTTTTTCCCGTAAAAGCACCATCATTTTAGGGTTTCTAAACTCTTGATCACCTTTAAACAACGTTGATCGGAACACGCCGCTTAAATCGGAGCACAAGTAGAGTAACGTTACGAGCCGTATACAAGTGTATACGATTTATAAAAAGTATACGGCTCAATGGATTTATTTCTGAGGTTTTTGATGTTTACCAAATGTATACAGGCTGTATAGATTGATGTTTTTCAATTATCACGTTTTTTCCCGTAAAAGCACCATCATTCTAGGGTTTCTAAACTCTTCATCACCTTTAAACAACGTTGATCGGAACACGCCGCTTAAATCGGAGCACAAGTAGAGTAACGTTACCGATCAGTCTGTTGATCAAGTAACTAGCAGAAGAACCCGACACAAACAAGTTCTCCACAGTTTGTTATTCAGATCTTTATTCGGTCATCTTTCCAAACTACAACATACGATAACTTTAAACTTTATAGTGTGTGATTTGACCAGGAAATGATTGGAGGTGATTGCTACCTTTAATAAGCTGTCATAGTTGTCAAATTCGATTTCAACAAATCTTTTCCTTTTCCTTCAATTTCTAGAACATTCTCCGTAACATGAAGACGTGTCGGGTTCTTCTACTAGTGGTATTTTAATGAAGTATTGAAGATTGAATATGCAAACCCAACTGTTTTTTACTACGGAAACGGTGGCTATGCGAAATACAAACCGCAACCATTTTTTACTACGGAAACGGTGGCTATGCGAAATACAAACCGCAATCTTTTGTGACTATGGGAAACACAAGTTTTCTTTTTGAGCTTGATGGATGTCCGTTATCTCAGTTGAGGCGGGCATTGTTTAAATCTCAATATAAGTAGATGTTACGTGTAACTTCATTAAACCAAGAACAAAGCCTATTTCGAAACACATGTGTTCGTATCAGCGTTGTTTATCACCCTGTGTGAGCATTGGAAACCCGACAAGCAGTCTTGACAACTGTGACAACTTATCTATCTGTGTGTGTCACATCCATCCTGTCATAGCAATCGATATGATTAATTTTACAGATTTTTTTTCTAATTAGCGTTGTTAACTACCAAAAGAATGCATACACAAATAGTTCTAGTGGACGAAGCAAAGAGACCGTTGTGTATATGAATCACGTTTTTTCTAATTAGCGTTGTTAACTACCTAGAAATTGATATGGTGAGTTGGTAATCAAAATCAAGATGTCAGACAACGTGCCTTTCGAGATCCATGAGGAAATAATCAAACGGCTTCCAGTAAAATCACTTATTCGATTCCGATCAGTCTCCAAATCATGGAAAGCTGTTGTTGTTTGATGTGTGTCGGTGTGTATATAATTTTGATGTATATTTAAGCCCTTTTTACACTTTTAGCCAAGTTTTAAATTTATAAAACACGATACTCACTAACACTAAATACACATATGGGCAAGTGCACCCATCGTGGACGTAGTATAGTGTTGGTAAGATACCGAGGTCGTCCAAGGACACAAGAGCTTTTAATACCGGTTTATCTTCAACGTCTAATCAAATCAAAAAGTTAGAAAAATGTTTTAAACTAAGAAAAATAAAAACTAACTAAATGCTGAAAATAAAAATAAAATAAAAACAGATAGACAAGATGAATCACTTGGATCCGACACGTGTATTAGTATAACCTTTGATTATTTTCGCACTTTTGCACTTGTTTAAGAGATTATCTTAGTTATTGTAGTAGGCCCCTCTTTTGAAGGTGACGTTACCCTCAACCCAGTAGTTTGAGTCAGCAAGGATACAATCCTAAAGGGTCGGATTATTGAAAGATAATGAATTAAGTTATTAATGCAAATTGTGGTAGGCCCCGCTTCTGGCGGTGACGTTACCCTCGGCTAAGTAGTCTGAGTCAGCAGGGATACAGTCCTAAATAACCGGGTTATAGTATTAATAGTAGTTAACTTATGAGGGGGTCAAAGAGTTTGGATCCCCGCCATCCAATACCTATGGGCATTGAAGGAGATCCTACTAAATTTGACCCAGGTCCCAAGCAGGACCTCTAAACGCTGAACAAGGGCAAGACCCTTACCAAACCGTTCCCTTAACCCCCGACCAGGTAGCCAACATACCTCCATATAGACCGTGGAGATATGAATGGTGAAAATCTTTTATTTTATATAGACAGTAAAATAACGCCAAGACACTACGGACAAACGGTAAGGAAAGATCACCTTCAACATAAGTAACTAGTTATTAAAGTCATTAATACAAAACCAAATAAAAAGTGCAAAAGATTAAAAATAAAAAGTATTATACTAAACACTTGTCTTCACCAAGTGATGTAAGAGACTTAGGCAAACATGGCCTTGATTGTCAAGAACTCTTACGATCAATCTTGGATCCCGATACGACTCACACACTCTATGATGGACAATGGATGATGGTGGTGGATGATGGTATTATGGTGGTGGTGGGTGGTGGATGAAGTGTGAGAGAGGTGGTGTGCCAAGGGATGAGAGAGAATGAAGCCAAGCTCCTCTATTTATAGGCTGAACAGAAGGCTGGACACGGCCCCGTGTCCGCTGGACACGGCCCCGTGCCCGCCTGACACTCTCTCTCCTCATTAATGTAATTGCGAATTACAATTAATGCGCCTGCTGTACTTTCACCACGCCCCCGTGCTCGCTGGACACGGCCCCGTGGTGGGCAATGGAAGCTTCTGCTGGTTTGTCTTTTCTGCTGCTTCCTGGGCACGCCCCCGTGTTCGCTGGACACGAGGCGTGTTCAGACTCTGTTTCTTCCTTTTTGCTTTGGGAGGTGCCGTTGAGGGTCCGGGCAGTCTACTTTTGTTCCTTTTCTTGTATTTATGGTAGAATTAGTGGTCTTTTTGCTTCTTTTGTGATTTTGAGCTCATTTCATCCTGAAAATACAAAAGGAAGACAAAAACACTCTTTTTCCAACATTAGTACTAAAAAAGGGTTAGTTTTATGCCTTAATTGATGTGTTTTATATGTTGCATTTTACACACATCAAATACCCCCACACTTGAACTTTTGCTTGTCCTCAAGCAAAACTCTTTAAATGTGGCTTACACTCCCAAATGGAATAGGTAGAAGAGAAGTTTTTTAGCTTGTCCTAGAGTGTCGGGAATCCAAGGTTTTTATAGGCTTTATTTTTATTTATTTACAATCCTATTCGTTATGATTTATTTTGAACTTTTCATAAGATAAATTACTTATTTGGGCATAGCATGCCTTATTAAAATTCCATTTATATACAAGTTCACATACCTCACGGGAGATCACTCAACACTCGGCCGAAGGTGTATATTTTAGTGAATCACTCGAGGGCGGCACGGAACTTACGTCTTTCCATAGGCTTGCCAAGCAATCAATCCTCCTCCTTTTTAACTTTTTACCTTTGTAAATATCAAGAGGACTTTTTGGGTGAAGGCTTGGGTTTAAAGGTGGGTGGTTGGTTAGTGGTTAGTAAAAAGGGCGAAAATCGTAACAAGCGTCGGTTTTCGTGAAGTACCTTATTTTTAGTGACTTTTTATTTTGAAGTATTTCTCCAAACAAGCTTTTATAGCTTTTGTTTGTTTTTGACTTCATCATCATTTTTTTTTTTGATCACATAAAAAGGCGATTTTTACGAAAAAGCGAACTTGTTACTAAAAAATAAAAAGGTTTTTGGTGGGTAAAAAGGGTTTTGGGGTAATGAAATGAAAGGTTTAGGCTCAAAGGGGCTATCTAGGGGGATTTTTGGTAGGTAAAAAAAATGAAAAATAATGGTTTTGAAAGAAAAATGGTTAGTCCTAATGCCTCCATCATTTACTTACTTGGGTTTAAGTTGGTAAGGACCGGGAATGTATCGTCGTGGCAAGTTCTAGATTTGTAAGGACCAAGCGGCTATTCACACAAGGAACGAAAAATGAGCATTTAATCTAAATATGTGTATTTTTATGCTCAATAAAGGCTCAAAACTCACTTTTGTGGGAATGGGTTTTTAATGTGACCAAGCATATATAATCGAATTTTAAACTAGACTTGTTATGCCGTTTCATAATTTTCTTATGTTGGTTCCTTTTTATCACGACGCTATCGGTTGTAAACTTGTAAAAATATAACCTTTTTAGATCTTGTTATTCCCAACTTAAACTAAGACAAGTAAATAAAAAAAATGAAAAAGTTTTTGAAAAATTTGGGGTGTTTAGCGGTTCCAATAGAGTTTTGTGTAAGGCTTGTGTTTAGGATTTTGCAAAATTTCAAGGTTTTATCATCCCCCCACACTTAAATTACACATTGTCCTCAATGTGTCCAAAAATAATATTTTTGGTTGATTAGAATGTATAAAAGTATGTTAAAAAGCAAAGATTTTTGTTACTGGCATCCTGGACACGGCCCCGTGTTCACCGGGCACGGCCCCGTGGTCAAGTGCCAGTAACAAAAATTACAGAATTGAAACAGAATCCTGGACACGGGGGCGTGTCCGCTGAACACGGCCCGTGTCCAGTTACCTGAACTGGGTGATTTTCTGCAGGGGCTCAGCACGGGGCCGTGTTGGTTGGGCACGGCCCGTGTTGAGCCTTCTGTGATGGAGATTTTTGTCAGGTTGCTCTGTTCTTCGTGCATGGTTCTATTTTTTCTCGTTCCCTTTTTCATCCGTTACCACCATGAGTGTGTTTTATTCTCAAAATAACCATCAATCATAAAACCATCATATCATTGCAAATCATAGGGAGACATTACACTAAGTTAGCTAAATAACTAGGGGATACATAAGGTTATCATAAGAGTTCTACTTATTTAAGAAAATTTCGGGAATAGCTTCCCGATGTAGTAACTCTCTATAGCCGATGGCTCCTCGGTTGTCATTCAAAGCCATTCTTCTATCTCCCTAGGGAGGTAAAAGGTAGCCTCATTCTCTTCGGTGTCTCGAGGAGGAACGCTCACCGGGATTCCTTGCACCACCCTTGGTTGAGGTACTTGGTGCATGGCGTGCCATTCTGCTGGAATGATAACCTCGGGTACTACATTCCACGCCCTTTGGGTTATCACCGGGACCAAAGGCGGGGAAGCGAGAAGGTTTAATCTCTGGTGCAGGAGATTTACTTCCCGTAGGCAACCCTCCAAACCTACCGTCAGATGATTAATACGATCCACCAAAGCTTCTTCAACTCCCGTCATCTCGTCTATGGCTTCCCTCAAAGCGTAAACGTAGTTTACTAGGGAATCCTCTGCCGTAGACGACCTCCTTCCATTTCGGTTATTTCTTGAAGATGTTCTGCTGTTTCTGCTGGCCATTTTCTGCGAAATAATCCGAAGATAACTAAACTTTTGCAAAACAGTACCTCGAACACGGCCCCGTGCTCAGTGAGCACGGCCCCGTGTTCAGCTATCTGCAGGATTTTTGCCTAACGACTCTAGGTTTTTAAATTATTTTAATACACTTTTATTGTGTTTTAAGCTTAGATAATTTAAAACAAAGTTACAGAACTAACTTTAGACAAGAATCCGTGGCAAAAATTCCTACAAACCTTTCATAGAAGGTTGGAATCATGGGTTTCCAAGCTTCCATGGAGGTAAGGTTTGAAAAATTTTTGGAAAAAGGAGAAATGAACAAAAGTGGAAAAGACAAGATGGTCCTTAGGAATCTTCTTTTAGCACTTACCTAGGATGGTATATGTGAAGATCCCAGGAATCTCTGCTTGGTGAAGTGGTAAAAAATGAGCAGAATTCAGGCTGCATTTAAAGAAAACGACATCACACTGGACACGGCCCCGTGTCCGCTGGACACGGCCCCGTGTGCAGAGAAAATCCTGACACATTTTGTCCGTATTCTGACAGAATCAGCAGAGAATCTTCTGAGTGAACACGGGGGCGTGTTGACCGGGCACGGCCCCGTGTCGGTAGGCTGTTTTATGGAGTTTTGTTTCTTACTAAGGAGCTAATCTATATCGGGTGGCTCTTGACTTGTTGGAACAACCCCAAAGTGCCTAAGATACCTTAATTGTCCTATACTAAGGCGAGAACGCAAGAGGTTGTCGGTGAGGGTAATTCCTATTTTCATTCTAGGTGGACAAGTCCAACCCTTTCCCGGGCTCTCGTTAAAGAAGGTGTATGCCGAATCGCTCAGGTCTATGTATGCATCGAACGAAGTCGATGGGGAGTCCTTCACGGCACAATCGACAAAGGGACGACTATCGTCCGCGTCTTTTCTAGGTAAGAAGGTATTTTCGGGAGCAACGAGGTTGTCGGAATGCGGTTCCAACATTTCCTCATGGTCATCATCTTGGGATGGATCTAAAAAATCCTTCCTAAGTTCTTTTGACCAATTAAGAAGTAGTTCTTCTAGTTGAAATAGCTCGTCAAGGAGCATTTCTCCTAGAATATCTGGCTGGGCGCATTCGAGGGAGAAATAGTGCTTATTTTTACTTTCGCCCCTCTTAAGGTTACAAGGAATCGGTGGGTCTATATAGTGGGGCCTATAAGTGAGGAAAAAACATTTTAATTCCTCATGTTCGCCTCCACATATTCGACACCACAAACCATAAGAGTGCCGAAAGTAAAAAGAATTACTATCACTCATGTTTGTATCAGAAATTACCAACCGCCGGGATCTAACGGTTCTGTTTTCAGTAACTGAATCTTTGGCACGGGGGCGTGTTGAGTGGACACGGCCCCGTGTTCAGCCTACTGTCTGACTTAAAACAGGATTGCCAGTTCCAATGATTGAGCACGGGGCGTGTTCAGCAGGCACGGCCCCGTGTTGAGCTCTGCAGAAGCTAAAAATCTAAGAAAAAAAATCCTAAAAAATTAAAGAAAAATAAAAATATGATTAGGCCGTTGATTCCTAACTTTCTTAAAATCCTTGTGTCCCCGGCAGCGGCGCCAAAAACTTGATGTGTGTCGGTGTGTATATAATTTTGATGTATATTTAAGCCCTTTTTACACTTTTAGCCAAGTTTTAAATTTATAAAACACGATACTCACTAACACTAAACACACATATGGGCAAGTGCACCCATCGTGGACATAGTATAGTGTTGGTAAGATACCGAGGTCGTCCAAGGACACAAGAGCTTTTAATACCGGTTTATCCTCAACGTCTAATCAAATCAAAAAGTTAGAAAAATGTTTTAAACTAAGAAAAATAAAAACTAACTAAATGCTGAAAATAAAAATAAAATAAAAACAGATAGACAAGATGAATCACTTGGATCCGACACGTGTATTAGTATAACCTTTGATTATTTTCGCACTTTTGCACTTGTTTAAGAGATTATCTTAGTTATTGTAGTAGGCCCCTCTTTTGAAGGTGACGTTACCCTCAACCCAGTAGTTTGAGTCAGCAAGGATACAATCCTAAAGGGTCGGATTATTGAAAGATAATGAATTAAGTTATTAATGCAAATTGTGGTAGGCCCCGCTTCTGGCGGTGACGTTACCCTCGGCTAAGTAGTCTGAGTCAGCAGGGATACAGTCCTAAATAACCGGGTTATAGTATTAATAGTAGTTAACTTATGAGGGGGTCAAAGAGTTTGGATCCCCGCCATCCAATACCTATGGGCATTGAAGGAGATCCTACTAAATTTGACCCAGGTCCCAAGCAGGACCTCTAAACGCTGAACAAGGGCAAGACCCTTACCAAACCGTTCCCTTAACCCCCGACCAGGTAGCCAACATACCTCCATATAGACCGTGGAGATATGAATGGTGAAAATCTTTTATTTTATATAGACAGTAAAATAACGCCAAGACACCACGGACAAACGGTAAGGAAAGATCACCTTCAACATAAGTAACTAGTTATTAAAGTCATTAATACAAAACCAAATAAAAAGTGCAAAAGATTAAAAATAAAAAGTATTATACTAAACACTTGTCTTCACCAAGTGATGTAAGAGACTTAGGCAAACATGGCCTTGATTGTCAAGAACTCTTACGATCAATCTTGGATCCCGAGACGACTCACACACTCTATGATGGACAATGGATGATGGTGGTGGATGATGGTATTATGGTGGTGGTGGGTGGTGGATGAAGTGTGAGAGAGGTGGTGTGCCAAGGGATGAGAGAGAATGAAGCCAAGCTCCTCTATTTATAGGCTGAACAGAAGGCTGGACACGGCCCCGTGTCCGCTGGACACGGCCCCGTGCCCGCCTGACACTCTCTCTCCTCATTAATTGTAATTGCGAATTACAATTAATGCGCCTGCTGTACTTTCACCACGCCCCCGTGCTCGCTGGACACGGCCCCGTGGTGGGCAATGGAAGCTTCTACTGGTTTGTCTTTTCTGCTTCTTCCTGGGCACGCCCCCGTGTTCGCTGGACACGGGGCGTGTTCAGACTCTGTTTCTTCCTTTTTGCTTTGGGAGGTGCCGTTGAGGGTCCGGGCAGTCTACTTTTGTTCCTTTTCTTGTATTTATGGTAGAATTAGTGGTCTTTTTGCTTCTTTTGTGATTTTGAGCTCATTTCATCCTGAAAATACAAAAGGAAGACAAAAACACTCTTTTTCCAACATTAGTACTAAAAAAGGGTTAGTTTTATGCCTTAATTGATGTGTTTTATATGTTGCATTTTACACACATCATTGTTATTGTGCCTATCTCGGTTGTTCAGTACTTTCGTGATAATAAAACAAGCAGACATTGATTTTGCCAAGATTGAAGGAAAGAATCTGGCCATAAGCGTTGTGGATTCTCAGCGTTATTCGAATGACAACTTGAGGGGTCTAGTTAACTTTCAGATTCAGATTCAGGAAGCAGATGATTTGAGCGCAGGAATCAATGCAAAACCCTCACCCTCAAAATCAACAAGAAACCGAAGGAAAAAGGGCAAATGATGGCTGATGGAAATGATAGGCCTGGTAACCGGAAGAGAAAAAACCCTAGTGCATATTCAATCTTCATTGCTTCATTCTGTCACTTTGTGTGTTGACAAAGCTGACAAACACATTGGTATTTTCTCAAAATGTGCAAACTTGAAGAATCTCACATTAAAGGAGTTTGCAACAACGGGATCAGATGGTTTGAGTATCTTTCATCCTCGTTTGGCTAATCTCACACAATGATGAATAGATGATGTCAGATAATACTTCATTTGTCGAGAAACCATACTGTCAAGAAACTAACATCTTTTAATACTTCATTGCGTATGTGCTTGTGCTGTAGAAACCGGTGATGAATTTGTGTATCTAAATCAGGTTCTCTGCCTTAGATCGGTCATTCCTTGTGATACATGAACGTTGTATTCTTGTCTTTCAGAATACTCTTCTAGCAGAACCCGACACGTCTTCTATCATGTGACGGACACAGGTGCAAGAGAATGGCGAGTTATTTTCAGTTATTTCTGTTGATCCACAAATTCCATTGTTTAAATCAGAATCAGGTTCTCAAAACAAGGATCGTTCTAATAGATTAAAGAGAATAAACCAATTTTTACCATTTTTTACCCATAGTATACGGGCCGTATAACAATATACGACCCGTATACATCGTTCATATACATTGTATACGATCGGTAGAAAAAAGTTTTACCGAAAGTATACGGCCGTATAAACCGTATACGACCCGTATACATATGGTAAAAAATGGTAAAAACCTCTGTAATCCACAAATTCCAACAGTTACTTCGTTTTTACCGTCCGGTTTCCAAACTCTTTCACTCAAAGTTAATATTCACTGTGGTGGATGCAAGCATAAAGTTAGAAAAATACTCAAGAAGATTGAAGAGTACACAACTGAAGGTTCAGTGCACGAAAAGTTTCTTACGAACGATATGTATCAGGAAGCTCAGTATCAACAACTTGTGAGTGGGAATATGGCTATGAAGAATAGTATGGATAAACAATCACCGGTACGGATTTTGGTGTTTTGGTAGGTTGAAAGAGGTGAATGGTCCTTGTTTTTCCATGTATCAACAATCACCGGACGTGTCATGTTCTTCTGCTAGTAGTATGAGTCTGAGTCCATTGTGTATGTGCTTGTGCTGTAGAAACCGGTGATGAACTTGTGTTGTAGAAACCGGTGATAAACTTGTGTTGTAGAAACCGGTGATGAACTTGTGTTGTAGAAACCGGTGATGAACTTGTGCTGTAGAAACCGGTGATGAACTTGTGCTGTAGAAACCGGTGATGAACTTGTGCTGTAGAACGTTGGAAACCCGACAAACAGTCTTGACAACTGTGACAGCATATTCAATCTTCATTGTTTCATTAAAATTACAACACACGATAAAATGCTTGTAAAATTGCATCAACTCTCCTATATCAACATACTCTTCTCCAGACGCTTAGTTGTTATGAATGACAACTTGAGGGGTCTAGTTAATCTATTACAAGCTACAACACACGATAACTTTACACTTTATATAGTGTGTGATTTGACCGGTTGTATTCAGTTATTTCAGTTGATCCACAAATTCCAACAAATATTTCACTCCAGTAGCTGAAACCAAACGTAGACGGAGATGATAGGCCTGGTAACCGGAAGAGAAAAAACGGCAGTGATTCGGAATGTTTCGAATCATCACAGAAGACGTGTCGGGTTCTTCTGCTAGTAGTATGAGTCTGAGTCCATTGTGGTTCGTGAATGTTTCGAATCATCACAGAAGACGTGTCGGGTTCTTCTGCTAGTAGTATGAGTCTGAGTCCATTGTGGTTCGTGAATGTTTCGAATCATCACAGAAGACGTGTCGGGTTCTCAAGACAAGGATCGTTCTAATAGATTAAAGAGAATAAACCAATTTTTACCATTTTTTACCCATACTATACGGGCCGTATAACAATATACGACCTATATACAATCATCGTATACATAGTATACGATCGGTAAAAATATTTTTTACCAGTCGTATACGGCCGTATAAACAGTATACGACCCGTATACGCATGGTAAAAAATGGTAATAGGTTGTGGTTCAGCCAAAATGACATCTAGTATTACTAACGATTCAAGTAAGTATCTAAAATTTTGAAAATTCAGGTTTACCTTGTTAGTTTCTCAAAACACTTAAACATCTGCTTCCTGAATCTGAATCAGAATGTTAACTCTTTCACTCGTAAACATCTGCTTCCTGAATCTGAATCAGAAAGTTAACTCTTTCACTCATCAACATCGAGGGTTGTATCGGAATCAGGCGTTGGAAGGATTGTAGTAGTAGGACATTGGTACCACTGTGAAAGTTGCATCAGGAAGCTCAACTTTAACGGACCGGTTATTCGACCGAGTAATCAATTGTATTTTTTTAGTTGATTCTCTTATTAAGTTTTTCTGATCCAACCGAAATCCACAAATTCAATTCAATGATCGTTCTAATAGATTAATGAGAATAAACCCTCGTTTCTTCATCTTCATCTTCATCTTCAAGAACAATGATGAACATATGATGTTGGGAATTAAACGCATGTACGTGACAAAACAAGGATCGTTCTAATAGATTAAAGAGAATAAAGCAAGGATGTTGTGAATTCGCATAAACATATATTCGTTTCATAACCTCCTGCTATAAATCAACCACAACTGACAAAGAGTCTGTATTAGAAACCATCCTATGTCTTTTACCAACCGAAGAGGCAGCAAGGACAGATAATACTTCATTTGTCGAGAAACCATATTGTCAAGAAACTAACATCTTTTACTCATAAACCCTTGAATCCCAACGCTTCTCTAAAAGAGCCTGTATTAGAAACCATCCTATGTCTTTTAACAACCGAAGAGGCAGCAATGACAGATAATACTTCATTTGTCGAGAAACCATATTGTCAAGAAACTAACATCTTTTAATACTTCATTTGTAACCGTAAGGATGATGCAAATTTGTACGTAAAGATCTCTACACAAACTCTTCTACATCTTTTAACCAATTGTCCATCACTTAAGACCTTGAAAGATTTGTTGAAATCGAAGAAAAGAGTAACTAGCAGAAGACGTGTAGGGTTCTTCCAACAAACAGTGTATGTGCTTGTGCTGTAGAAACCGGTGATGAATTTGTGTATCTAAATCAGGTTCCCTGCCTTAGATCGGTCATTCCTTGTGATACATGAACGTTGTATTCTTGTCTTTCAGAAGAGTTGGTATTGAACCAAGAATACTTCAAACATTCTAAACCCTACTTGGAAACAAACCAACAAAATCCTTATACTCTTCTAGCAGAACCGGCCACGTCTTCTATGATGATTCGAACATTCACAAACCACAATGGACTCAGACTAATACTACTCACCCTCCCCTGAGGAAAAGTTTTCCCGACGACTCAAGACAAAACAGTTGGTTTGGGTTCATATCAGCGTTGTTTATCACCATGTGTAAGCATTGGAAGCCCGACCACTAGCAGAATCATTGCATTACATCCCCGTTGAAAACAAGTGATTAAAACGCTTCTCCTTACAACTCTCATCAAATGCCTCACCCTTCCTTTTTATTACAGTCATACGACACGTTTTTTTGTTTTTCAATCTTTAGAAAGATTTGACCACCTAACGACTGTAAAACTGTGACAACTCGTAATTCGAACCTACTTCTGTGTAACGTTACGTGCTTATGTGAACTATTACGATTATTAAACGTTATGATTTTGTGCTTTATGTAATGCAATGTATGTATGTATATATTGGCCCAAACGCACAACACGAACCAACCGCACAACACACACTCGAACACACAAGGCCATTGGGCCGTATTGCCTGCACTCGGATCAAAAGGGGCGGCCCAAGTGTGGGTTCGGCCCATCCTCCCCTAAACTGATTAACACATGAGATGTTGTAACTATCTCACATTTTATCAAAAAAAACTCACAAGTCACACAAAACCCTAGTTCGGTTCCTCTCCTTCTCTCTCAAACCCGACGGCCATCACCTCATATCTCTCGAAGATTCCCTTAGTCGGATCGAGTTCTCTTTCAACCGGTTAGTGTTTTGATTATTGAATGTGTGTTGAATAATGTTTTTGATCTATTTGTATTACGTGATCTATTTGTGTTACATGGTGATTTACGGATAATACATGTTTGATTGTAATTTTCTTGATAAATTGGCTCACATGTACACTTGATGATGCTCATACGATTTGGGTTGCATGAATTGGAATTAGAACCAAACACATAGTAATCGGCTGTAATGGGTTCTTGTACGGATGATTTTGTACGATCGTGTTGATGGTAAATCCATGATAGTAATCAAGAATATGAACCATGATCATGTGTTTAAGTGTTATGAGTATTGTTTGTGATTTGATTTTGATTAGGATTCTTATGAATCGGTTAATAGTTTCCCTGTTTGATCGATTAGTGGATGACTAGAAGCTGTTAATTGTATTGATTGATTGATGTAAAATTGGAAACCACTTGATTGATTGTAACCGACTTGCGAAACTACGGGAATTAGTTGACCAGTCGCACAAGCTCACACGCACAATGAGATCGCACAAGCTAGGTACAACATGTCTTAGCATAGTGTACAACATATACCTCGCATGATCGCACAAGGTAC
The DNA here is from genome assembly GCF_002127325.2 of Helianthus annuus. Taxonomy (NCBI): domain Eukaryota; kingdom Viridiplantae; phylum Streptophyta; class Magnoliopsida; order Asterales; family Asteraceae; genus Helianthus; species Helianthus annuus. The sequence goes on along the minus strand of NC_035448.2, from coordinate 136,391,444 downwards.
TGTGGATCGCACAAGACAGTGCCAATCGCACAATACCTTGGGCCACACACAATGAATAACCGGCTGTTGTCATTGGGCCGGACAGCCCAAGACCTCATCGCACAACTCGAATACGGTCGCACAAGGCACCACAGCCGCACAAGGTTACTGGACCGCACAAGTCTTTGTGACCGCTTAACTCTTGGGCCGGACATTCTGGTTGGGCTGGACTAATCCGATCGTACGAGCCCATCAAAATCGCACAAGGCTCTTGCACGTTTTGGAATGGGCCACGTTTACTATGATGGGCCGGTTACTCTTGGGCTTATGTTGAATCGTACAAGTTGAAGTTGTTATGTAACTGTTAAAATGCTGCCTTGTTCCATACATGCTTGTAATGTGATTAACTGTGTGAAATATACGTGCTTTGCTTGAACCAAACCTGACTTGTACGGTAACCCTGTTAGGACGTGATTGACCACTTTAATTCAAGTAACTTTGGTATAATCTGCCGAGCAAACCAAGGTGAGTTCATTGCATTTTCTCAAGCATGCGTCCCGGTGGTTTGGGACAACTGGTAAACATTTGGAAGGGAAACTTTGGGTAAACAACTTAATCGGTTTTGGTTATTGAACATGGGATCTATCATCGGATTGCCTGGAGGGCAATGGGGGTAATTAGTTGATAGCGCTATTAGGTGGGAAACCTCACACCGGGCCGTAAGGACGGGCGTGAACTAATTATCTGGGTATGGCTATGGTTGTTAGAGGCACACTCCTCGGATACATACGGGCACACTCCCTAGGGTATCTAGCGAAGGCAACATAGCATCGGTCGTTAAGGGGTACACACTCCCCGATACATATGGGCACACTCCCTAGGGTATCTAACGTGAACGACATCGTATCGCAACATTGAATCGCATTAACATACATCTGGTAACAAAACACGTTAACAAAACCTTGAACTCACCAGCGTAGTCTGACACACTTGTTTGCATGCTTGTAGGTCGTTAACTTTGGATCATGGACTTGCTATCTGGGAGTGCTGGAGTGGTCATGGATCGAGGCTTTCGGATTATCTTACATTTGATACATTGGTTTTAAGTATTATTATGAAACATTTGCTAAACGATTATTTACATGCTTCCGCTACACAACATTTTGGGAATTGATATCATGTTGACATTTATTTCAATAATTAATGACATGTTTTATTTAAGTATTTACCATTGGTTCAATGTGATTGGTGGCTCGAACTCTGATGCGTAACACGCCTCGCGGGGTTTCCGCAGGTGGAATTTTGGGGGTGTTACAGTTTGGTATCAGAGCCACTGGTTATAGTGAACTAGGTTTTAAAACGTTTTATAAAACCAGACTATAACCAAACAACTTCGAAGATCGATCATGACACTCAGCTCCAGATTGCAAGGTTCGTCTCTCTCTCACTTTATACATTACTTGCTTAGCAGTCACACACTCAGAACGTATATGAACTGAAACATTTAACACCATAGTGACTTGATAGTGTGACACTACTCTTCGACCCATGCGAACCATAGACCTGTGATACCATCTGTTGTGTTGTTTGAACGGGGGAAACTTTGAGCGCAAGCTATGAGGCACTGAGATAAGCATGCAAATTGCCTTATTATTATGGGTGCACACTTAATAATAACGCGGGGTGCATGCAAGTCCCAGTGAGGCTTATCGAGCGTGAGAAGGGTTCTGCCTTACTATGTGTGCACTTGGTAGTACGTAAATATCAGTATGATACTTGACTTCCATCTCGTTTCGAATTTCTAAATCGGTTTATTCCCAACTATAGAAACATGAGTGGACGAGGACACGGACGTGGCAACATCAACATGACTCAGGCTGAGTTGACTGACCTAATCAATACCCGTGTGGCTGAGGCCTTAGCAGCCTATCAAGCTGGTACGGAATGTACCAAGTACTTTTTCCTCTTATACCACGTACACGTCTTTTCACTCCTATAATGTGTCCCCTTTCGTTCTTTAGGTCAGCAAGCGCAACCCCAACCTAACCAGCCTGCGTGTACGTTCAAGATGTTTATGGACTGTAAGCCACAGACCTTCACCGGGACTAAAGGGGCTGTGGGACTTCTAAGATGGTTCGAGAAAGCAGAGTCTGTGTTTGCTATCTGTAATTGTCCCGCTGGGGACAGGGTGAAATATGCTGCGGGTACCTTGGCGGACGGTGCCCTAACGTGGTGGAATGCCCAAGTCCAACTGTTGGGCATCGAGGCAGCGAATGCTACAACTTGGGATGACTTTAAAGAGTTGATTCGGGAAGAGTATTGTCCTCGGGACGAGGTCCAGAAGTTGGAAAACGAGTACTACGACTTGAAGATGGTTGGATCTGAAGTCGAAGCGTATGTGAAGCGATCGTATGAACTGGCCGACATGTGCCCGAACTTGTCCCGGCCTATGTCTCGGAGGATTGAGTTATTCATCAAAGGGTTGCCTCCGCGTGTGAAGAGTTTGGTCACTGCGGCCCATCTCAATGATTTGACACAGATTGTTCGTCTGACTCATAAGATTGTGGACCAAGAGGTCGAGAGCAATTCGTTACCCCCGCGCATTTCAGTGTCACACCCCGATTTCCACGTGTTTCACCGGTGGGCCCGGTGGGGGATTACCGTGACGATGTTGGCAACAATATAGTCAAACCACACAATCATATAATGCACAGCGGAAGCTTAAGATAAATATATAAACTTCAACCTCTGGTTGTAATATCAAATGTATTACAGAAGTTGAATATATCCACAGCGGATCAAAAAGTAATAATTATTGTTCATTCAGATGCAGCATCGAGTTTGCGAGACTATGTATGATGCTTAGGACGCCTATACCAGCCCATTCCGTATAGTACCTGCACTTAATCTTTTGGGGAAAATACGTCAGTTTACACTGGTAAATACATTCAACTGACACATTTGAAAATGTTTATTAAAATTGATTTGAATGCACAAGGCACAAACTCTTTTATAACTTGGGAAATTTATAATAAAATCTTGTGAACGTTTTACATGTTCTTTTATGCGTTCAGTAGCCCGGGTCGTGCCGGGTTAAAGATTTATAGACACACCACATTGCGTAAAACCGTAGTATAAAAACCAACGGCTACGTCTTTTAAATTTAATGTCGACAATATATACCGGGTGTACGCCTACACCGGGATGTCGATGGTCGTGGCCATTTCGTAAAATGATGCCAAGGATATCCGGGACAACGGTCATTAAACCCCCTAAAGGCTTTTAAGCAACAAAACTGTTTAAATGAGCCGATCATATTATTTAATTAACCACCTAAGCGATGGAAGAATATAATGCTCAATCAAGCGGTATTAATATACCGTAACCCAAGCCCATATAGGGGAAATAAGTTAAAGTATTTACCTTTGCAAGTATATTTCCTTAATTTGGATTAAATCACCGATAGCTTTTACTGGGGCTCCTAATCTGGAACGAAGGTTTTAATTAACCTCTTAGAACCCTAACGAGTCGTTATAATGGCCGTAGCCTAGACCGGTTGGTTCCGATATATATAGATATGGTTTAGTCGCGCGAAAAGGCGAAAACCGAGAATGGAGTGTGATTCTGACCCAACAAGTTCAGAGACTTGTTTTAAATGGGTTTATGGTTCACACTCTGGATTTTGGGGTTCAAATAATATAATTTGACCCGTATCGGCTAATTTATGAAAACTAGTTTCATAAGCCGAACCGTGCGCGCAATTGGCGAAACGGTTAACCATGAGAGTCGTACGCTTATTTCCTAAGTCAATATGCCTTAAATGGGTTGTGGTATCAGTAGGATACCTTCCGTGACGCCCGTTACGAGTTTAAGTTAATATTATGCCCCGTAGGGGCTTTTCGGTCACTTTAAAGACTTTTTAAAGAGCTTTTCGAGTTCTACAGGAGATCTGAGTTTCCTGAACAGCTTATAAAGCTTAAAATACTTTATTTATTATTTAAAACCAGTAGTAACTGGAATCGGGTCAAAAGACCTTGTAGAACTCATGTTTTGGCCGAAAAGGGCATATTCGGTATTTACCGAACAAGTAGCCATAACCGCAGGTTATGAGCGAGGTAAAAATTATTAAAAACCTTTAAAATTCCCAAGATATTATTTTTATACAGTGGGTAAAAGTTTTGGTGACGAAATCTTGGTTTAGATAGGTGTTATGCTAATTGCGCCGTTAATTACTAAAGTTTACTTTAAATGCGCCATTTAGCATAACTCTCATTCTAGACCTCGGATTGACGTGAAACTTTAAGGACATGCTTATAATTTAATAAGCAAGGTTCTGGTCCGTTCACGCGTCCGAATTACTCGTTTTAATTTCAAAAGGCCGTTACGGTCAACTTTTAGGCGAATGACGGAAATGCGCAAAAGACTCGGATAACTCATGAACCGATCACAGAGGTTTATACCATCATGTAACCTGGTCCTAAGAGAGTCCTAAGGTATATCTATACCTCACTAAAACGGGTCAGAACTGAAGTCAAAGCAAAAGTCAAACTTTTGCGACATTCGGCTCCGAACCGGTTCAATATAGCAAATGGTTGATTCAAACGAGCGCAAACAAGTTTATATAGTTATTATCAAGTTTTATGATTGTCAAAACAGGTTTCATAGTATGTACATTACAGATTATGCATAAATCGCTAAAATAGCTTTCTGTTGACTTTTTAACCGCACGTTTGACTCGATATTTAACATAGTTAGAGTGGTGATCAGGGGGAACCCTTTTAGGGGTTTATTACCCTCATTGATACCAACTTATAACCACCTTTGATTCGTCATAAGACAGAACCATCATGGATTTAATTTAAAGTCAAACCGTATTTACGACGGTTTGTTTTCTAGCTATTTACTAAGCATAAACTGAATTATAAATGATCTAGGCAACTTACAGAAGTTGAGAGCTGATTATAGAGCAGAGAAGAGGACTTGAGGGCTCTTGCAATGACCAGCGATGTGTGTTTTTGGTGTTGTGAATGTTATGTGCATAATGTGGCTATTTATAGCCAATGCCAAGCATCTATGATCATTACAAACACCTACAACAGTCCAGAGATGATGGGTAGGTGTCCCAGAGGACTATGGGTCGAGTAGGGGGCGCCCATGCCTCATTTATTGGAGATTGATCGTTCAAAATGCCCAAAAGTCAAGAAAACACCAACTTTCTGCATCTGGGCGTCTCACGCGACCCGTATGGGAGTTCCCATGCACTTTAACGCGGGTCGCTTGAGTTTAAGAAATCAGACGCGTAATTGAGGTGGCTCGCGGCCCGCTTCAACTTAAGCTTAAACTTCACGCGGGTCGCGAGAGGTTTGTTTTTCAGATTTTTAAAATCTTTTGTCATGATTATCAGAATCCGGTAATTAATAACGAAATCTTTCGTAATGATTTACCTGACCTTTCGGGTTTGAAGGGGTAACTTTGCGGTTTGGCCCTCGGTTATTTACCGATAGGGGCCTCGTGTTATTTACTCGCATTATTAAGTCCCCGGTTAGTTTATTAATTATTTGGAAAGCCTTAACTTTCACTGTTGACGCTTTTAACCCTTCTCATACGAGTTTGAGTATAACTCTTTCGTTCTAAGACGGAACTTCGCGGAATTTATACAGTATATTCTAGTGAGCGTATAATACTGTTACGAAGCCTTGGGGACGTTAAAGGGTCACTCAGAGGTGTAATTAAACATGTTGACACAGTTAACCCCTGTAGCTCGTAATCTCTCACTTTCTTCCGCATTTCGCTTTCGTACGATCTATGATTTATTCGTTTGAAGGTACAAGCGTTATTTAGGGTTACTATACAGTATATTTACCCTTGTTGACATCTATAACCCTCGAATTTATTTACTTTCAAGGTTTGTCAAAAATTAATCCTTTATTTAATATAAATGCCACGTGTAAACAAATGACACGTGTTAACACATTATTGGACACAAAAATTCGAGGTGTTACATCCTCACCCCCTTAAAATAAATCTCAACCCGAGATTTACTCAAATAAATAGGGGTACTTTTCTTTCATTGTAGCTTCGACTTCCCACGTATATTCAGGACCTCTACGAGCATCCCATTTGACCTTTACAATCGGTACGTGCTTTCTGCGAAGCTTCTTTACCTGCCGATCCTCAATCGACAAAGGTTTTTCTATGAACTTTAAGCTCTCATCTATATGCACATCTGTGTGTGGAATCACCAATGATTCATCGGCGAAGCACTTTTTGAGATTGCAGATGTGGAACACATTGTGAATTCCATTGAGCTTTTCAGGCAAGTTCAACTTATAGGCAACTGATCCGATACGTTCAATGACCTCAAAAGGTCCTATGTACCTCGGACTCAGTTTGCCTTTCTTGCCGAAACGCATCACCCCCTTCCAGGGCGATACCTTAAGCAACACCTTCTCACCTACCTCGAAGTGAAGATCCTTACGTTTTGGATCGGCGTAGCTTTTCTGCCTATCGCGGGCAGCCTTGAGACGTTCCCGGATCTGGACAATCTTGTCCGTTGTCTGGAAAACTATCTCTGGTCCCGATAATTGGACCTCTCCTACTTCCGCCCAACAAACAGGCGATCTACATTTCCTACCGTATAATGCCTCGAAAGGCGCAGCCTTTATGCTGGTGTGGTAGCTATTATTGTAGGAGAATTCGATCAGGGGTAAATTATTATCCCAGTTACCGCCTAAATCGATCGCACATGCACGAAGCATGTCTTCTAGCGTTTGGATAGTACGCTCACTTTGACCGTCCGTCTGTGGATGGTAAGCCGTACTAAAGTTTAAACGCGTGCCCAAAGATTGCTGGAAACTTTTCCAGAAATGAGACGTGTATCTAGTATCCCTGTCGGAGATAATAGACACAGGTATGCCGTGTAAGGCTACAATCTTATCTACATAAAGTTGGGCTAACATATCGGAGCTATACGTCTCCTTGATGGGTAGAAAATGAGCTGATTTAGTCAGCCTATCGACTATGACCCATATTGTATCGTTTCCTTTCCTGGTTTTGGGTAACTTGGTTATGAAGTCCATAGTTACGCATTCCCACTTCCACTCGGGAAGTTCAGGCTGTTGTAGCAAGCCAGACGGCTTTTGGTGCTCGGCTTTGACTTGAGCACAAGTCAAGCACTTTGCTACATGGGCGGCTACAGACTTTTTCAAGCCTATCCACCAATAATTTGCCTTTAAGTCTTGGTACATCTTGTCAGCACCAGGATGGACTGAGTATTTGGAACTATGGGCTTCCTGGAGAACAACATCTCGTAGTCCTCCATAAATCGGAACCCATATGCGTCCGTTCAGCCTAAGAATTCCATCCTTGCTAAGAGTCAACTGTTCCTCAGTTACCCCCAGCTTTTCATTAGGGTAATTAGCTTCCAACACAGCCTCTCGCTGTGCAGCTAATATCTTTTCAATTAAATTGTTCTTAACCTCAATGCTTTTGGCATTGATTCGAATAGGTTTTACCCTTTCTTTTCTGCTCAAGGCATCGGCGACCACATTCGCCTTGCCGGGATGGTACCTGATTTCACAATCATAGTCATTCAAGGTTTCCATCCAACGACGCTGCCTCATGTTCAACTCCTTCTGGTTGAACAGGTGCTGGAGGCTTTTGTGATCAGAATAAATCACGAACTTAATACCATAAAGGTAATGCCTCCATAATTTCAGTGCAAATACAACGGCACCCAACTCCAAATCGTGGGTGGTGTAATTCTTTTCATGCACCTTTAATTGCCTTGAAGCATAGGCAATCACCTTGCCCTTCTGCATAAGCACACACCCCATGCCTGTGTGTGATGCATCGCAGTAAACTACGAATTCATCTGTACCTTCAGGTAGGGTCAACACAGGTGCGTTGCTTAGCTTTTGCTTCAGTATTTCGAAGGACTCTTGCTGCTTTGGGCCCCAAATAAACTTTTCTTTCTTCTTGGTTAGGGAAGTCAAGGGCGCAGCAATCCTTGAAAAATTTTCAATAAACCTCCGGTAATATCCTGCTAATCCCAGGAAACTACGAATTTCGGTAGGCGTCTTTGGCTCTTGCCAGTTCATGACCGCCTCTACCTTAGCGGGATCCACTTGGATACCACGCTCACTCACAACGTGCCCTAAAAACTGAACCTCTCTTAGCCAGAATTCACATTTCGAGAATTTGGCGTAGAGTTTCTCACGCTGTAGTAATTCGAGAATGCAACGGAGGTGCTTCTCGTGGTCTGCTTGGTTCTTGGAATATATAAGGATATCGTCGATGAAGACTATGACAAATTTGTCCAAATACGGCTTGCAGACGCGATTCATGAGATCCATGAACGCAGCCGGTGCATTTGTGAGCCCAAAAGGCATCACTAGGAACTCGTAATGACCATAGCGAGTCCGAAATGCTGTCTTATGTACATCTTCATCTCTGACCCTTAGCTGATGATAACCCGACCTCAAGTCGATCTTCGAGAAGTAGCTCGCTCCTTGCAGCTGATCGAACAGATCATCGATCCTCGGCAAGGGATATCTGTTCTTTATGGTAACTTTATTTAGCTCTCGATAGTCGATGCACAACCGCATCGATCCGTCCTTCTTCTTTACAAATAGGACTGGTGCTCCCCAGGGAGATGAACTAGGTCTGATAAAACCTTTCGCCAGCAGTTCATCCAACTAGGTCCTCAGTTCTTTCATTTCCGTCGGAGCTAATCTGTAAGGTGCTCTGGCTATCGGAGCTGCTCCAGGAATGATGTCTATTCTGAACTCCACTTGTCTATCTGGTGGCAAACCAGGTAGTTCTTCGGGAAAAACCTCGGGGTATTCAGAAATGACAGGAAGATCCTCGATCTTCGGCTTTGGTTCTTCAATTATCACCTGAGCCATGTAAATTACACAGCCTCTGTTCAAACACCTTGAAGCTTTCAGCATAGATACGTCTTCGGGCAATCCGTACTGCGTATCTCCTCGAATGGTAAGCGATTCACCACTCGGAGTTTTTAGCACTATAAGCCTCTTGCCGCAAATGATTTGGGCCTGATTACGGGATAACCAGTCCATGCCTAGCACAATGTCAAAACCCGCTAATTTGAAGGGAAGTAGAGATAAAGGAAAAGAATGGTTCCTAATGGACATTTCACATCCCTCTAGAACAATAGAGACGGTTTCTATCGTGCCGTCTGCTAACTCTACTTCGTATTTCGCATCAAGGGTTTTGATCGGCATATTTAATAGTTGGCAAAATTTCTGGTCTACAAAGGATTTATCGGCTCCAGAATCGAATAGTACTCTTGCAAATATATTATTTACGAGAAAAGTACCTGTAAGCACGTTGTCGTTCTGGACCGCTTCCTTTGCATCCATGCGAAAAACTCTCGCATTTGACTTCTTTGTTTCTTCCGCCTTCTTGGCATACTTAGGGCAGTTACTCTTGATGTGCCCTTTTTCATTACAACCATAGCAGGTTGCATCCTTGATCTTTTTGCACTCCACAGTCTTATGATCCTTGGACTTGCATAGTCCACAGGAAGGAGTCTTTGATTGCGACTGTGAGTTCGATGCAAATCTGCACTTCCCAGAGTGGGGTTTCTTGCAGATTTTGCAGTTGGGCCTTTCACCAGCTTGCCCATCTTTCTTCGCCTCCGACCCCTTTTTGCCATCACCGTTTCCACGGTGCTTTTTCCCTGACCTTCGTGAGGTATCATCCTCACGTTTTCTTTTCTCAGCCTCCTTGCTCCTTAGTGTCCTCAGACGGACAGCATCTAAAGTAAGAGACAAGGAAAGGTCAGTAACTGACCTGAAGGTCGTCGGTCGGGAGGCCTTTACACTCGCCTTTATCGCAGGCTCCAAGCCCCTAATGAAACGTGCAATTCTTCGGGGTTCTGGTGTCACAAGGTATGGGACTAGACGAGACATTGTATTGAAACTCGTCAAATATGCCTGGCAGTCCAGGTTCGTCATCACCAGTGACACAAAGTCAGCCTCGATCTTCTCAACCTCATGCTGAGGGCAGTAGTTTTCCTTAATGAGAGCAATAAATTCCTCCCATGTCATCTTGTACAAAACAGACTTACCAGATGCCTGCACCAACGCCCTCCACCATGCCAGGGCCTCGCCCTTAAAAGACTGGGACACATACTTCACCACATCCCTTGCTGCACACCCGCTGATGTCCACAATAGTGTCCATCTCATCTAGCCAGGTGATACAATCAACAGCACCTTTCTCCCCTGTAAATTCCCGGGGCTTACAAGATACAAAATACTTGTAAGTGCAACCCTTAGCATTTGTTGCATCAGTATATTCCCTATCGCGATGAACGCTGTTCTCAGTGGACGAGTGTTTGTCGTCATCTTTCTTGGGTTGAGAGGGTGGTTTGGAGTGTGTCTTTGGTTTAGAGGGTGGTTTTGCACGGTTCTGCCTTGGGACTCAGTATATTGACGATCAAGAGCTGCCTGAACAGCATTGTCAATCAGAGCCTTCAGTTGTGCGCCTGTCAGATGCACTGGCGCATTGTCGTATTCGTCATCATTAGTATGGCTATTCTCTCCATTGGGATCCGCCATTGTAACTTGAATCTGTTACAGAAGATAACAAAACTTTATTCAGGAGATTATTATATAATTGTCTTTTATGACAATTTGTCAACCATGGTACAGAGACCATATTTGGTTAACTTATTATTTCATTATATATTAGGATTTGAATATATTCCTATTTCAGCTATATAAATAGTATTGGCGGCATAAAGCCTAATCATGATGATGTTTTATAATATTAGCCGAGATTTCAGAGAATCAAAGGCATAGAGGTTTGAACCGTAGTTCTCTTACCCCTTTCTGGCAGGGAGTCATAGACCACCACTGTCTTTTGTCGTTATAAGACAATTATTATGGCCCATAGGCACTACACCTCTAATGGATGTTTTTAATATGGTTGGCCCGTAGGCACTACATCTCTAATGGATGTTTTAATAAGGTTGGCCCGTAGGCACTACATCACCAATGGATGTTTTAATAAGGTTGGCCCGTAGGCACTACACCACCAATGGATGTTTTAATAATATTGGCCCGTAGGCACTACATCACTAATGGATGTTTTAATATGGTTGATCACCTTCATTGGTGATTTAACCCATGATTTAGAAATCATTTAGTTGGGTTTTGAAATCCTTAAAGGATTATTGTATAAGAATGACGTGCGTGATTTTAACGAATCACATCTGCCATGATTGTTAACATGCGTACAGAGGTTAACAGGGAATCAGAATCTTTTCAATTAGGTCGTACCATCTTAACTGGATCTTAAAAGACACCAAGCTAGGTTTCACCTTTTAAGATTCTTTATTTAGGCAGATCAATATAAAAGGAATGGTTTTGATTTATTTTTATACATATTAAAACAAAACTCATAACATACATTCCATAATCTCAAATACAATTACATATTGCCCTAAACGGGTCTTTCAAATAGTACATACGTTCTTAGAGGCATAAAATAAGTGACAAGTCCACGAAGGGACTAACATAAGATAAATGTCCATGTAAGGACTAAGAGATAAGTCCACGTAGGGACTGATACAAGATAAGTGTCCACGCAGGGACTTATTTCAAAGTAGAAATTACATTAGTACAACTATCAAGGGCTAATGGTCACGTTTCTTCTTTTTGCCCTTTAGTAGGTTTGCCAAGCCTTTGAGAAATCCTCGGTGGCTTTTCTTTTCTTCCTCGAACTCTCTCTCCACACGATCTAGTCGATGGAGTATTTCTTCCTGTTCAGGAGGAGAGAAACGTGGTTGTGGCGCTTGATGCGGAACGGGAGGTCTGGGAGGTATTGGATACCCATGAGCTGAGTAGTCCGGTGGTCCCATGTTTCCATGTGCTCCGTCAGGGTAGCGCGCATTATATCTTGCCGACACCACATATGGGTCGCGCTCATAGCCGTAGTTGTATTGTGCTTGTGATGGTTCGAACGGGTTGTAAGCCGTTGGACCCGTGTAAGCAGGTATGGGTTGGTCGTACCCAAATGGTGGCGAATTTTGTGCAGCTGGTGCGGAGTTCGCCTCCTGTATAGGACTTGAAGGTCCTTCTTCTTGTAGTGGCGGATAGTGGCTACTACTAGAATGTCGAGGAGTGCTGAAGTGGATACCCCCTGATGTGTGTCGGTGTGTATATAATTTTGATGTATATTTAAGCCCTTTTTACACTTTTAGCCAAGTTTTAAATTTATAAAACACGATACTCACTAACACTAAACACACATATGGGCAAGTGCACCCATCGTGGACGTAGTATAGTGTTGGTAAGATACCGAGGTCGTCCAAGGACACAAGAGCTTTTAATACCGGTTTATCCTCAACGTCTAATCAAATCAAAAAAGTTAGAAAAATGTTTTAAACTAAGAAAAATAAAAACTAACTAAATGCTGAAAATAAAAATAAAATAAAAACAGATAGACAAGATGAATCACTTGGATCCGACACGTGTATTAGTATAACCTTTGATTATTTTCGCACTTTTGCACTTGTTTAAGAGATTATCTTAGTTATTGTAGTAGGCCCCTCTTTTGAAGGTGACGTTACCCTCAACCCAGTAGTTTGAGTCAGCAAGGATACAATCCTAAAGGGTCGGATTATTGAAAGATAATGAATTAAGTTATTAATGCAAATTATGGTAGGCCCCGCTTTTGGCGGTGACGTTACCCTCGGCTAAGTAGTCTGAGTCAGCAGGGATACAGTCCTAAATAGCCGGGTTATAGTATTAATAGTAGTTAACTTATGAGGGGGTCAAAGAGTTTGGATCCCCGCCATCCAATACCTATGGGCATTGAAGGAGATCCTACTAAATTTGACCCAGGTCCCAAGCAGGACCTCTAAACGCTGAACAAGGGCAAGACCCTTACCAAACCATTCCCTTAACCCCCGACCAGGTAGCCAACATACCTCCATATAGACCGTGGAGATATGAATGGTGAAAATCTTTTATTTTATATAGACAGTAAAATAACGCCAAGACACCACGGACAAACGGTAAGGAAAGATCACCTTCAACATAAGTAACTAGTTATTAAAGTCATTAATACAAAACCAAATAAAAAGTGCAAAAGATTAAAAATAAAAAGTATTATACTAAACACTTGTCTTCACCAAGTGATGTAAGAGACTTAGGCAAACATGGCCTTGATTGTCAAGAACTCTTACGATCAATCTTGGATCCCGAGACGACTCACACACTCTATGATGGACAATGGATGATGGTGGTGGATGATGGTATTATGGTGGTGGTGGGTGGTGGATGAAGTGTGAGAGAGGTGGTGTGCCAAGGGATGAGAGAGAATGAAGCCAAGCTCCTCTATTTATAGGCTGAACAGAAGGCTGGACACGGCCCCGTGTCCGCTGGACACGGCCCCGTGCCCGCCTGACACTCTCTCTCCTCATTAATTGTAATTGCGAATTACAATTAATGCGCCTGCTGTACTTTCACCACGCCCCCGTGCTCGCTGGACACGGCCCCGTGGTGGGCAATGGAAGCTTCTACTGGTTTGTCTTTTCTGCTGCTTCCTGGGCACGCCCCCGTGTTCGCTGGACACGGGGCGTGTTCAGACTCTGTTTCTTCCTTTTTGCTTTGGGAGGTGCCGTTGAGGGTCCGGGCAGTCTACTTTTGTTCCTTTTCTTGTTTTTATGGTAGAATTAGTGGTCTTTTTGCTTCTTTTGTGATTTTGAGCTCATTTTATCCTGAAAATACAAAAGGAAGACAAAAACACTCTTTTTCCAACATTAGTACTAAAAAAGGGTTAGTTTTATGCCTTAATTGATGTGTTTTATATGTTGCATTTTACACACATCAAATACCCCCACACTTGAACTTTTGCTTGTCCTCAAGCAAAACTCTTTAAATGTGGCTTACACTCCCAAATGGAATAGGTAGAAGAGAAGTTTTTTAGCTTGTCCTAGAGTGTCGGGAATCCAAGGTTTTTATAGGCTTTATTTTTATTTATTTACAATCCTATTCGTTATGATTTATTTTGAACTTTTCATAAGATAAATTACTTATTTGGGCATAGCATGCCTTATTAAAATTCCATTTATATACAAGTTCACATACCTCACGGGAGATCACTCAACACTCGGCCGAAGGTGTATATTTTAGTGAATCACTCGAGGGCGGCACGGAACTTACGTCTTTCCATAGGCTTGCCAAGCAATCAATCCTCCTCCTTTTTAACTTTTTACCTTTGTAAATATCAAGAGGACTTTTTGGGTGAAGGCTTGGGTTTAAAGGTGGGTGGTTGGTTAGTGGTTAGTAAAAAGGGCGAAAATCGTAACAAGCGTCGGTTTTCGTGAAGTACCTTATTTTTAGTGACTTTTTATTTTGAAGTATTTCTCCAAACAAGCTTTTATAGCTTTTGTTTGTTTTTGACTTCATCATCAAATTTTTTTTTTTTTTCGTCACATAAAAAGGCGATTTTTACGAAAAAGCGAACTTGTTACTAAAAAATAAAAAGGTTTTTGGTGGGTAAAAAGGGTTTTGGGGTAATGAAATGAAAGGTTTAGGCTCAAAGGGGCTATCTAGGGGGATTTTTGGTAGGTAAAAAAAATGAAAAATAATGGTTTTGAAAGAAAAATGGTTAGTCCTAATGCCTCCATCATTTACTTACTTGGGTTTAAGTTGGTAAGGACCGGGAATGTATCGTCGTGGCAAGTTCTAGATTTGTAAGGACCAAGCGGCTATTCACACAAGAAACGAAAAATGAGCATTTAATCTAAATATGTGTATTTTTATGCTCAATAAAGGCTCAAAACTCACTTTTGTGGGAATGGGTTTTTAATGTGACCAAGCATATATAATCGAATTTTAAACTAGACTTGTTATGCCGTTTCATAATTTTCTTATGTTGGTTCCTTTTTTATCACGACGCTATCGGTTGTAAACTTGTAAAAATATAACCTTTTTAGATCTTGTTATTCCCAACTTAAACTAAGACAAGTAAATAAAAAAAATGAAAAAGTTTTTGAAAAATTTGGGGTGTTTAGCGGTTCCAATAGAGTTTTGTGTAAGGCTTGTGTTTAGGATTTTGCAAAATTTCAAGGTTTTATCATCCCCCCCACACTTAAATTACACATTGTCCTCAATGTGTCCAAAAATAATATTTTTGGTTGATTAGAATGTATAAAAGTATGTTAAAAAGCAAAGATTTTTGTTACTGGCATCTCGGACACGGCCCCGTGTTCAGCGGACACGGCCCCGTGGTGAACTGCCAGTAACGAAAACTTACAGAAGGTGGACACGGGGGCGTGTCAGGTGAACACGGCCACGTGTCGGGCAAAAAATTGCAGGTCAGTAGCCAAACAGCAGATCTGGGAGATGGACACGGGGGCGTGTCGGCTGGACACGTCCCCGTGTGGACAGTCTGTTAGCCCGAAAAATAGGTTTTTCTCCCGGTTTCTCCATCCTGGGGCTGCAAGTGCTAATGTTTAGCACTCTAACCCTTGCATTGCACCTGTTTAATCACTTAATACCAACCAACCAAGCACAAACCATCCTAAATTACCATTGTTAAACATTATCCAAACATAAAGTAAAAACAAAGTAAAGATGAAAATAGTTAGGGAAAGTAAATTGTTCGACAAATGGCACGCAGGCCATGAATTGTTTGATAGATAAGAAGGGCACTTAAACCTGTGGGCTCATCACCAATCAGCCCGTTGTTCCTCCAAGCCTCCTACTCCATGTCTTCATCACTACCATCACCTCCACCCCCTTGCCTCGCCATGTACTCCCGGATGCTACCGATATCATCTTGTATATCGTTAATGTTGCGTTCGATAGCTCCAACCCGGTGGTGTGTGTTGTTGGCGAGGTTGTAGGTGTTCCTTGAGCACATGAGGTTTTCCTGCAAAAGATCATGTAAACTTTGAAAGTTAGGAAAACCACCTCCTTGAGAGGAGGATTGGCCCGCATCGCCTTGGGGTGGATATTGAAAATGGGGATGTGGTGCATGAAGAACTAGAGCCTCCTGCGGGTTCCATGCATAGCCTTGCGTCCTTTGAAAGCTCACCGTCCCGTCCTCCGCTTCATAAAGCAAGTTCATGGCTCGGCAAATGTGATAATCGACCCGGCCCGACCATGGACTCCTTTCGAAGGACCTTGGGATATTCGTGAAGTGCTTGAAAAGACGGTACACCCATCCTCCGAAGAAGATCGGTGTAGGAGCATGAGCAAGACGGTTCAAGTGCATGTTTCGCAGTAGGAGGTAAGGAACATCTAGAGGCTTCTGGTTGTGGATGCAGTGAAGGACAACCAAATCTTTCAACCCAACAACGCCACTACTGTCATGGCGTTGGTTCAGCGAGTACGTGAGGAGCCTGTGGATGTAGCGGTATAACGGGTCCCTCAGTTTGGTGCTTTTGGTGCTGCTTGGGTTGTAGATTCCTTCACCTATTTGAGCCCATGTGGCTTGGCGTTCGGTTGCATCCAAGTCTCGTAACCCCCCTGTATTCTCTTCATTCCCCGCTTCCTCTTCACTGTACAGCCCAATGATGGCTCCAAACTGTGCCATGGAGGTTCTAAATGTGGTCCCTCCACATCGAAATTCAACCGCGTCATGATCAAATGGTTCGCGCCTCGAGTTGAAAATGAAGGTGCTATAGAACTCCATCGTGCATTGATGTACCGACCGTAGTCGGGTGGTCAATGCGGCATGCAGTGGACCCCTCACAATGTTGTTGAAGCGGTCAAGTTGGTTCACCATGGTTAGCAAATCAGTACACGCCCGTCTTGGGTACTCTTCCGGTCTTGTTTGTAGAACCTCGTACCGTGCCCTAGCGTCCAGTTCATTTGCGCCAAACCTTGTGAATTTCGACATCTGAAAAGAATACATAAAAAAGTTAGTACGAAACCAGGAAAATTAAAGTGAAACTGCAAACAGTGGGCTGGACACTACTAACAAATTTCATCAAAAATTTTGAGTTCGATCCGGATGAACATGAAGAACCCTAGATTTTTCCCAAATTTTTGATGTTTTAACTACATGCAAGTAACTAATCTAACTACTAATGAAGATAGAATCATACCTTGACGTTGTTAGATTCGGTGGTGACGTAGAATAACTGCAGAAAATCGCCTCGAACCAGAGAGTTTTCGGCTAAACGGGGCGTGTGGAATGGTGTAACTGATAGGAAAAGAGGGTTTTATCCCGACAGTCGCCTCGACACGGCCCCGTGTCCAGCGGACACGGCCCCGTGCCGGGCAAAGTTTTTGAAATTTTTTTTTTTTTTTTTTTTTTGTGCTCGTGTGCATGCCCCTTATTTCCGAAAAATGATTTACCGGTTTTTAAACGTACACTTACCTGTAACATGTCGGGTACGAATTTATTCGTTAACCGTCTGAAGTGAGATCTCCTCTTCCTCATCCTCAATGGATCCTCGGTAGAGTTTCAGCCGTTGGCCATTGATTTTAAATGGTGTCCCATTTCGAGTTTTAATTTCTACTGCACCGTGTGGAAAAACATGGGTGACGGAAAAAGGTCCTGACCACCTAGATTTTAACTTACCAGGAAATAATCGAAGTCGTGAATTAAACAATAGAACTTGGTCTCCAACCCAAAATTCATTAGATTTAATATATTTATCATGCAAATTTTTCATTCTTTCCTTATAAATTTCGGAATTAGAATATGCATAATTCCTAAGTTCGTCTAATTCGTTTATTTGACAAAATCGATTTTTACCGGCATTTTCCAAATCTAAGTTTACGTTTTTTATTGCCCAGTAGGCTTTGTGAGCTATTTCTACTGGCAAGTGACAACTTTTTCCATAGACGAGTTTATATGGGGTTGTGCCTATAGTGGTTTTATAAGCAGTTCGAAAAGCCCATAAAGCGTCGTCTAATTTATCGGCCCATTCTTTTTTATTTATTCCTACGGTTTTTTCAAGTATTCGTTTTAAACCTCGATTAGTCACTTCGGCTTGCCCATTTGTTTGAGGATGATATGCTGTTGAGACCCGGTGATAGACCCCATACCTTGTTAATATTTTTTCGAGTTGATGATTGCAAAAATGGGTACCTCTATCACTTATCAAAGCCTTTGGTGTCCCGAAACGAGAGAACAGCTTTTTCAGAAATTTTACCACCACTCTTCCATCATTTGTTGGAAGAGCCTCGGCCTCTGCCCATTTAGACAAGTAATCGACTGCCACAAGTATATATTTGTTTCCCTTTGAAGTTGGGAAAGGTCCCATGAAATCGAGTCCCCACACATCAAAGATTTCACAGACGAGAATGCCATTTTGAGGCATTTCGTTTTTGGAAGAAATATTACCTGATCTTTGGCATGCATCACATGTCTTTACAAGGTTTTGTGCATCCTTGTAAATGGTCGGCCAGTAAAATCCTGAATCAAATACCTTTCGTGCGGTACTTGTGGCACCATGATGTCCTCCGTATGGACCTTCATGACAATGATGGAGAATTCTTCGTGCTTCATTACCATAGACACACCTTCGGATGAGCTGGTCAGCACACATTTTGAAAAGATAGGGGTCTTCCCAAAAGTAATGCTTTACATCAGCAAAGAATTTCTTTCTTTGATGATGTGGCCATCCTTTGGTGACTACACCGCTAGCTAAGAAATTAGCGTAGTCGGCATACCATGGTTCTTGTCTACTCTCTATCATTTCCAAGGATTCCGTGGGAAATTTTTTGTTGATTTGCTCGTCCCTGGTTGTCTCCAAAGCTGGGTCTTCTAAGCGTGAGAGATGATCTGCAGCAGTGTTTTCTGCTCCTCTTTTGTCCTTGATTTCAATGTCGAATTCTTGGAGGAGTAGAATCCATCTTATCAAACGGGGTTTTGCGTCTTGCTTCTTGAAGAGGTACCTGATGGCTGCATGGTCTGTATAGACTATTGTTTTAGAAAGAACAAGATAAGAACGAAATTTATCAAAAGCAAATACCACCGCTAGTCATTCTTTTTCTGTAGTTGTATAATTTTCTTGCGCATCATTAAGAGTTTTACTAGCATAATAGATTGGGTGGAAATGTTTTTCTTTTCTTTGTCCCAAGACTGCTCCAACAGCGAAGTCACTTGCATCGCACATGATCTCGAAAGGAAATTTCCAATATGGCGCTATCATGATAGGTGCATTGACTAGCATTTCCTTGAGGGTTAGAAATGCTTGATTGCATTCCTTGTCAAAGATGAAGGGTGCATCTTTTTCAAGTAATTTTGTTAGAGGCCTTGAAATTTTTGAAAAGTCTTTGATAAACCTTCTATAAAATCCGGCATGCCCTAGGAAACTTCTGATTGCTCGCACGGAGGATGGAGGAGGTAATCGAGAAATAGTCTTTATTTTTGCTCGATCAACTTCCATTCCTTCTCTTGAGATTTTGTGACCGAGTACTATTCCCTCTGTTACCATGAAATGGCATTTTTCCCAGTTAAGGGCGAGGTTAGTTTCCTCACATCGGGATAGCATTCGTTCAAGATTATCGAGGCATTGATCATATGAGTCTCCAAAGATGGAAAAGTCATCCATGAAGACTTCCATTGTCTTTTCGATCATATCATGGAAAATGGCGACCATACAACGTTGGAATGTTGCAGGCGCATTACATAGACCAAATGGCATGCGTCGATATGCAAAAGTTCCGTAGGGACATGTGAAAGTTGTTTTCTCTTGGTCTTCTGGTGCTATCGGTATTTGAAAGTAACCTGAAAAACCATCTAAGAAACAATAAAATTTATGACCGGATAATCTTTCTAACATTTGATCAATGAAGGGCAAAGGAAAGTGGTCTTTCCTAGTCGCTTCATTTAATCGCCTATAATCTATACAGACTCTCCATCCTGTGACGGTTCTTGTTGGTATTAATTCATTTTTCTCGTTAGTTATTACCGTCATACCTCCTTTCTTTGGGACTACTTGAACTGGACTTACCCACGGGCTATCGGAGATAGGGTAGATTAGCCCGGCGTCGAATAGTTTGATCACTTCATTCTTAACCACTTCTTGAACATTGGGGTTCACTCTTCGTTGTGGTTGAATTACCGTCTTGTAGTCATCATTCATTAAAATTTTGTGCGTGCACATGGAAGGGCTTATTCCTTTAATATCTACAAGCTTCCAAGCGATCGCGTTTTTGTGTTTTTTAAGTAAGTTAACTAATTTCTTTTTTTCTATATTACTTAATTTAGATGAAATAATTACGGGTAAACTACCTTCTTTGTCTAGGAAAGCATATTCCAAACCTTTAGGAAGTTCTTTGAGCTCAATGGGTGGGTCTTTAGAAGACACCTTATTTTGTGGCTCATCTAGATCGAGAACCTTAAAAGTTTGTTCTATGGCTATCTCTTCCTCGACAAAGTGGTCCTCTTCGTTGGTTGTATCGGGTGGTTCAGCTTCATCTTCAATTAGGGGGTCATTGTTACCAAAAGGATATTTCATTGAGCGCTCAAGATCTATGCTCCTTTTGAATGCCCCTAATTGAAGAGGTAGATTGTTGAATTTCCGGTTTTTCAAAGTTCTATGAGTTTGTACAAAAGGTTTTCCCAAGACTAAGGGTGCGTCATCTAGGATGACGAAGTCGGTTGGGATTACCATTTGATTTGTTTGAACCAAAACATCTTCAACTACACCGATTGATTTTATTACTTTCCGATTGGATAGAAAAATGGGTATTTGAAGTGGAGTAAAATCACTAACACTTAATTTTTCAAAAATATAGTTAGGCATTATGTTAACGCAAAGATCCTTATCGATGGTGATATTACTAATAAATGAATTTTGAAAGAAACATGGAACCGGTGTAATGTTAATTTCAAAAGGGTCTTCTTTTATTAGCGAGGTTTGATCATTAGTTAACTTAACGCTTACTAAGTCTTTGATTTTAGCACTAGTGTTTAACTCTTTTAAAAACTTAGCATGAGGGGTTATTAAACAATGATTTTCGAAAGTAGGTGACAAGAGGTTAATTTCTTCAAAATTAGACTCTTCTTGAATTTTCACATTATTGGACTCACCATTTTCGTTGTTTAACTCATGTGTCGGTTTTTCACTTTCTTGTTCTTCCATTTTTACACTTTCAACTATCTCTACGTTATTATCATTTTTTAGCTCTTCTCTTGCGCGGGATTCCTCTTCCCTTGCGCGAGATTCTTTTATGCAACGTTCGATAGTTTTAATATGTTCTAATATCCTATTGGTCACTTCGATGAGATTGAAAGAATTTGGATCCTCAAAGCTTGAATCTGGTTATTCGATCCTTGGCTCCTCATAGTACTTATATGAAGTAGATGGTTCACACCATTGTTCTTCATTGTAAGTATATGATGGATAAGGGTCGAAACTTTGTTCTTCATAGTACTCATATGAGGTGGGTTGTTCACGCCATGGTTCCTCATAATAAGAGTATGAAGGTGGTGGCTAATATGTTGAATTTTCAAAGTATGAGTATGAAGGCTCATACCTTGGTTCATCAAAATATGAGTATGAGGGAGGGGGTTCATACCTTTGGTCTTCATAGGATGTGTATGAAGTTGATGGCTCGTACCTGGGCTCCTCATAATGGTTGTATGAATTGGATGGTTGATATGAAGTATTATATTGAACCGAGCGTGTGTTACGACAACTAGTACAATAATTACCCCTATAATCATCCTCATCATAGGTGTAGTTGTAACCTCTTGAGTATTGATCCATAAGAATCACTCAACAGACCACAACTGAGTCTCGGGACCAGAAAACAAAAATAAGACAGAAACAGAAGCTGGACACGGCCCCGTGTTGAGTGAACACGGCCCCGTGTTCAGGCTCTGTATCTGGCGTTTTAATTAAAGTTACTGGTCACGTTGAGCACGGGGGCGTGTTCAGCGAGCACGGCCCCGTGTTCAGACTCTGTATCTGGGTATCTACTCTAAAATTATGCAGCACGGGGGCGTGTTTAGCGAGCACGACCCCGTGTTCAGGCTACTGTAAATGCAAAACTAAACTAAAATGCAGAAAAATGCGCGCGTTTTTAAAAAAGGTTTTGAAAAACTGATTAGGCCGTCGATTTTAAGCTTTCTTAAAATCCTTGTGTCCCCGGAAACGGCGCCAAAAACTTGATGTGTGTCGGTGTGTATATAATTTTGATCTATATTTAAGCCCTTTTTACACTTTTAGCCAAGTTTTAAATTTATAAAACACGATACTCACTAACACTAAACACACATATGGGCAAGTGCACCCATCGTGGACGTAGTATAGTGTTGGTAAGATACCGAGGTCGTCCAAGGACACAAGAGCTTTTAATACCGGTTTATCCTCAACGTCTAATCAAATCAAAAAAGTTAGAAAAATGTTTTAAACTAAGAAAAATAAAAACTAACTAAATGCTGAAAATAAAAATAAAATAAAAACAGATAGACAAGATGAATCACTTGGATCCGACACGTGTATTAGTATAACCTTTGATTATTTTCGCACTTTTGCACTTGTTTAAGAGATTATCTTAGTTATTGTAGTAGGCCCCTCTTTTGAAGGTGACGTTACCCTCAACCCAGTAGTTTGAGTCAGCAAGGATACAATCCTAAAGGGTCGGATTATTGAAAGATAATGAATTAAGTTATTAATGCAAATTATGGTAGGCCCCGCTTTTGGCGGTGACGTTACCCTCGGCTAAGTAGTCTGAGTCAGCAGGGATACAGTCCTAAATAGCCGGGTTATAGTATTAATAGTAGTTAACTTATGAGGGGGTCAAAGAGTTTGGATCCCCGCCATCCAATACCTATGGGCATTGAAGGAGATCCTACTAAATTTGACCCAGGTCCCAAGCAGGACCTCTAAACGCTGAACAAGGGCAAGACCCTTACCAAACCGTTCCCTTAACCCCCGACCAGGTAGCCAACATACCTCCATATAGACCGTGGAGATATGAATGGTGAAAATCTTTTATTTTATATAGACAGTAAAATAATGCCAAGACACCACGGACAAACGGTAAGGAAAGATCACCTTCAACATAAGTAACTAGTTATTAAAGTCATTAATACAAAACCAAATAAAAAGTGTAAAAGATTAAAAATAAAAAGTATTATACTAAACACTTGTCTTCACCAAGTGATGTAAGAGACTTAGGCAAACATGGCCTTGATTGTCAAGAACTCTTACGATCAATCTTGGATCCCGAGACGACTCACACACTCTATGATGGACAATGGATGATGGTGGTGGATGATGGTATTATGGTGGTGGTGGGTGGTGGATGAAGTGTGAGAGAGGCGGTGTGCCAAGGGAGGAGAGAGAATGAAGCCAAGCTCCTCTATTTATAGGCTGAACAGAAGGCTGGACACGGCCCCGTGTCCGCTGGACACGGCCCCGTGCCCGCCTGACACTCTCTCTCCTCATTAATTGTAATTGCGAATTACAATTAATGCGCCTGCTGTACTTTCACCACGCCCCCGTGCTCGCTGGACACGGCCCCGTGGTGGGCAATGGAAGCTTCTACTGGTTTGTCTTTTCTGCTGCTTCCTGGGCACGCCCCCGTGTTCGCTGGACACGGGGCGTGTTCAGACTCTGTTTCTTCCTTTTTGCTTTAGGAGGTGCCGTTGAGGGTCCGGGCAGTCTACTTTTGTTCCTTTTCTTATTTTTATCGTAGAATTAGTGGTCTTTTTGCTTCTTTTGTGATTTTGAGCTCATTTTATCCTGAAAATACAAAAGGAAGACAAAAACACTCTTTTTCCAACATTAGTACTAAAAAAGGGTTAGTTTTATGCCTTAATTGATGTGTTTTATATGTTGCATTTTACACACATCACCCCCTCCCCCTCGTGTAGACATACGAGCATTTGTTCTCCTACGCCTTGGCGGATCAGGCATTACTGGTTGCGCCGGTGGCGGAGGTGGTGGCGTAACTGCCTCAAAGCGTGAATCCTCAGAGGGATCCTGTGGATGTCGCGGTTGTTGTGATGTCTGTTGAGGTGGTGTGTAGTACCACTCATGTCGGTCAAACATCGCTTGGAAACTGTCAGGTCCTTGATAGGGCGTGCCATGGAAGGACGACCCATCAGAGACTTCTATCGGATGCGTGGGCGTACCACGCGCAGGTTCAGTTGGATCAGTATCTTCATCCATATGGTCCTCAGAGAAATGATCTTGTGGCCCTAGTGGAACAAAACCTGAAGGTTCCTGTATGTAGTCAGCTGGGTTAAACTGACCTATGTAGTAGGGAGTAGGGTCGTCGTAATTTCGGTGCGATACCGAACGTTGTAGTGGTATGAAGGAAGGTTGTGGGTTGTTGGGATCATTTTCTGAATTTGGCCCAAAGGAGTGCCGGTAGGATGGCGTCGAGCTGTGCGAGGTGGAATGCCTCGCGGGTTCGTAGAGATCTCTTCGTCGTTGTGGCTCTTCGCTCCGTGTCATCGAAGGATGTCTTGTACCAGATGGCCCAGCTTCGTTATCGTGATGTGTCACGATTTCTCCTCTGCCTCTTCTTCCCCTTCCTCTTCCTCGGAATATAACAGGTGGCATTTTCCTGCTCCAAAACTTATTAAAAATCGAATTGAAAATAAAGACAAAAAGGAGTATTAATCCGAATTTGTCCTAAGTTATTGTCTAGACTCAAGTATGTGCAATTGTGTTATTGAGATTAAACACAATAGGGTAGTGTTTAATTCACTCAACGTTGGCTCTGATACCAACCTGTCACACCCCGATTTCCACGTGTTTCACCGGTGGGCCCGGTGGGGGATTACCGTGACGATGTTGGCAACAATATAGTCAAACCACACAATCATATAATGCACAGCGGAAGCTTAAGATAAATATATAAACTTCAACCTCTGGTTGTAATATCAAATGTATTACAGAAGTTGAATATATCCACAGCGGATCAAAAAGTAATAAATATTGTTCATTCAGATGCAGCATCGAGTTTGCGAGACTATGTATGATGCTTAGGACGCCTATACCAGCCCATTCCGTATAGTACCTGCACTTAATCTTTTGGGGAAAATACGTCAGTTTACACTGGTAAATACATTCAACTGACACATTTGAAAATGTTTATTAAAATTGATTTGAATGCACAAGGCACAAACTCTTTTATAACTTGGGAAATTTATAATAAAATCTTGTGAACGTTTTACATGTTCTTTTATGCGTTCAGTAGCCCGGGTCGTGCTGGGTTAAAGATTTATAGACACACCACATTGCGTAAAACCGTAGTATAAAAACCAACGGCTACGTCTTTTAAATTTAATGTCGACAATATATACCGGGTGTACGCCTACACCGGGATGTCGATGGTCGTGGCCATTTCGTAAAATGATGCCAAGGATATCCGGGACAACGGTCATTAAACCCCCCAAAGGCTTTTAAGCAACAAAACTGTTTAAATGAGCCGATCATATTATTTAATTAACCACCTAAGCGATGGAAGAATATAATGCTCAATCAAGCGGTATTAATATACCGTAACCCAAGCCCATATAGGGGAAATAAGTTAAAGTATTTACCTTTGCAAGTATATTTCCTTAATTTGGATTAAATCACCGATAGCTTTTACTGGGGCTCCTAATCTGGAACGAAGGTTTTAATTAACCTCTTAGAACCCTAACGAGTCGTTATAATGGCCGTAGCCTAGACCGGTTGGTTCCGATATATATAGATATGGTTTAATCGCGCGAAAAGGTGAAAACCGAGAATGGAGTGTGATTCTGACCCAACAAGTTCAGAGACTTGTTTTAAATGGGTTTATGGTTCACACTCTGGATTTTGGGGTTCAAATAATATAATTTGACCCGTATCGGCTAATTTATGAAAACTAGTTTCATAAGCCGAACCGTGCGCGCAATTGGCGAAACGGTTAACCATGAGAGTCGTACGCTTATTTCCTAAGTCAATATGCCTTAAATGGGTTGTGGTATCAGTAGGATACCTTCCGTGACGCCCGTTACGAGTTTAAGTTAATATTATGCCCCGTAGGGGCTTTTCGGTCACTTTAAAGACTTTTTAAAGAGCTTTTCGAGTTCTACAGGAGATCTGAGTTTCCTGAACAGCTTATAAAGCTTAAAATACTTTATTTATTATTTAAAACCAGTAGTAACTGGAATCGGGTCAAAAGACCTTGTAGAACTCATGTTTTGGCCGAAAAGGGCATATTCGGTATTTACCGAACCGTAGCCATAACCGCAGGTTATGAGCGAGGTAAAAATTATTAAAAATCTTTAAAATTCCCAAAATATTATTTTTATACAGTGGGTAAAATTTTTGGTGACGAAATCTTGGTTTAGATAGGTGTTATGCTAATTGCGCCGTTAATTACTAAAGTTTACTTTAAATGCGCCATTTAGCATAACTCTCATTCTAGACCTCGGATTGACGTGAAACTTTAAGGACATGCTTATAATTTAATAAGCAAGGTTCTGGTCCGTTCACGCGTCCGAATTACTCGTTTTAATTTCAAAAGGCCGTTACGGTCAACTTTTAGGCGAATGACGGAAATGCGCAAAAGACTCGGATAACTCATGAACCGATCACAGAGGTTTATACCATCATGTAACCTGGTCCTAAGAGAGTCCTAAGGTATATCTATACCTCACTAAAACGGGTCAGAACTGAAGTCAAAGCAAAAGTCAAACTTTTGCGACATTCGGCTCCGAACCGGTTCAATATAGCAAATGGTTGATTCAAACGAGCGCAAACAAGTTTATATAGTTATTATCAAGTTTTATGATTGTCAAAACAGGTTTCATAGTATGTACATTACAGATTATGCATAAATCGCTAAAATAGCTTTCTGTTGACTTTTTAACCGCACGTTTGACTCGATATTTGACATAGTTAGAGTGGTGATCAGGGGGAACCCTTTTAGGGGTTTATTACCCTCATTGATACCAACTTATAACCACCTTTGATTCGTCATAAGACAGAACCATCATGGATTTAATTTAAAGTCAAACCGTATTTACGACGGTTTGTTTTCTAGCTATTTACTAAGCATAAACTGAATTATAAATGATCTAGGCAACTTACAGAAGTTGAGAGCTGATTATAGAGCAGAGAAGAGGACTTGAGGGCTCTTGCAATGACCAGAGATGTGTGTTTTTGGTGTTGTGAATGTTATGTGCATAATGTGGCTATTTATAGCCAATGCCAAGCATCTATGATCATTACAAACACCTACAACAGTCCAGAGATGATGGGTAGGTGTCCCAGAGGACTATGGGTCGAGTAGGGGGCGCCCATGCCTCATTTATTGGAGATTGATCGTTCAAAATGCCCAAAAGTCAAGAAAACACCAACTTTCTGCATCTGGGCGTCTCACGCGACCCGTATGGGAGTTCCCATGCACTTTAACGCGGGTCGCTTGAGTTTAAGAAATCAGACGCGTAATTGAGGTGGCTCGCGGCCCGCTTCAACTTAAGCTTAAACTTCACGCGGGTCGCGAGAGGTTTGTTTTTCAGATTTTTAAAATCTTTTGTCATGATTATCAGAATCCGGTAATTAATAACGAAATCTTTCGTAATGATTTACCTGACCTTTCGGGTTTGAAGGGGTAACTTTGCGGTTTGGCCCTCGGTTATTTACCGATAGGGGCCTCGTGTTATTTACTCGCATTATTAAGTCCCCGGTTAGTTTATTAATTATTTGGAAAGCCTTAACTTTCACTGTTGACGCTTTTAACCCTTCTCATACGAGTTTGAGTATAACTCTTTCGTTCTAAGACGGAACTTCGCGGAATTTATACAGTATATTCTAGTGAGCGTATAATACTGTTACGAAGCCTTGGGGACGTTAAAGGGTCACTCAGAGGTGTAATTAAACATGTTGACACAGTTAACCCCTGTAGCTCGTAATCTCTCACTTTCTTCCGCATTTCGCTTTCGTACGATCTATGATTTATTCGTTTGAAGGTACAAGCGTTTTTTAGGGTTACTATACAGTATATTTACCCTTGTTGACATCTATAACCCTCGAATTTATTTACTTTCAAGGTTTGTCAAAAATTAATCCTTTATTTAATATAAATGCCACGTGTAAACAAATGACACGTGTTAACACATTATTGGACACAAAAATTCGAGGTGTTACATTCAGCCACTGCTGCTGCGGCACCCACTGCTACTACATCTGCTAATGATAACAAACGGAAGTGGAGCGACTACGACAAAGCACCCAGTGCTGGTCAGACTCAGAAAAGGCCAGACAACAACAACAACCGCAGCGCCAGCCAGTCGTCTTCTGTCAATCAAGGCCAGGGAAGTGGCCACAGCCAGGGTTCGTATGCAGGGAAGAAGCCACGATGTAACAAGTGTGGTTATCATCATTTCGGGTCGTGTAGTCGGATGTGTAACAGGTGTGGTAAGGCGGGCCATGAGGCCAGGGATTGTAGGGCCCCACAGCCTAAACACCAGCAGCAACAAAACCAGCAGAATCAGAGACAACAGGGACAACCACCCCAGCAAAACCAGGGTTTCAGGAAGGGGTGCTATCAGTGTGGTGACGAGGGTCACTTTAAGCAGGATTGCCCTCAGTTAAAACAGAACGCTAACGACAACAACCGCCCGAATAACAACAATGCTGGAAACAACAACAACAACAACGGCAACAATGGGGGAAATGGCGCTCGAGGCAGAGTGTTCCAGCTTGGAGCAGGGGATGCCAGGAATGACGGCAACGTTGTAACTGGTACGTTTCCTGTTAACAATCGTATTGCTTCTGTATTATTTGATTCGGGTGCCGATTGGAGTTATGTGTCCCTAGAGTTTAGTCAACGATTAGGGATAACCCCAACGCCTTTAGAAGTTAAACAAGTAGTAGAACTAGCAGATGGTAAAACGATAGAAGCCTCGAATGTCCTTTTCGGGTGCAAACTAGATCTCGTGGGTCAGATGTTTGATATTGACCTCCTTCCCGTTACGCTCGGTAGTTTTGACATAGTGGTAGGCATGGATTGGCTGTCTAAGCACCAAGCAGAAATTTTGTGTAAAGAGAAGATCGTGCGTATCCCTCTCCCTGATGGGGAGACATTATTAGTTCAAGGGCATCGTAGTGGGACGATGGTTGGTATTATCTCGGCCATGCGTGCACAGCAATATCTGCAAAAGGGGTATCCTGCAATGTTAGCGTTAGTTACCAACGCTCAGTCTGAAGAAAGTAAGATCGAGGATCTGCCAGTGGTGCGAGAATTCGCTGATGTATTCCCAGAGGAGCTACCAGGGTTACCTCCTCATCGCCAAGTAGAATTCCAGATTGATCTTGCGCCGGGAGCGGCTCCGATTGCTCGAGCTCCATACCGGTTAGCACCTGGAGAGTTGCAGGAACTGTCTAATCAACTGCAAGAGTTGTTGGACAGGGGCTTTATTCGACCCAGTTCTTCGCCTTGGGGAGCCCCAGTACTGTTTGTAAAGAAGAAAGATGGGTCATTCCGTATGTGTATCGACTATCGAGAGCTCAACAAGGTGACCATTAAGAACCGCTATCCGTTACCACGCATCGACGACTTTTTTGACCAGTTGCAAGGGTCAAGTTTCTATTCAAAGATCGACTTAAGGTCGGGTTATCATCAGGTACGGGTTAGGGAGGATGATGTTCCCAAGACTACTTTTCGAACGCGCTATGGACACTATGAGTTTTTGGTCATGCCGTTTGGATTGACCAATGCACCAGTGGTTTTCATGGATCTCATGAACCGCGTATGTAAGCCATATCTCGACGAGTTTGTTATAGTGTTCATTGACGACATCTTGGTTTATTCAAAGAACAAGGAGGATCACGAGCAACACCTACGTCTTATTTTGGAACTGTTGAGGAAGGAACAGCTGTATGCGAAGTTTTCTAAGTGCGATTTCTGGATTCGAGAAGTACATTTCCTTGGGCATGTTGTTAACGAAAAGGGGATACATGTGGATCCTGCAAAGGTAGATGCGGTTAAGAATTGGGCGGCACCAAAGACTCCCTCTGAGGTCCGACAATTTCTTGGTCTCGCTGGATACTATTGGAGGTTTATTAGAGATTTCTCAAAAATCGCTCAACCTCTCACCTCGCTGACACAGAAGAATACGATGTACTCTTGGGGAACGAAACAGGAAGAGGCTTTTCAGTTGTTAAAACAGAAACTTTGCAGTGCACCGATTTTGTCTTTGCCAGAGGGTACCGAAGATTTTGTGGTCTACTGTGATGCGTCGATTCAAGGTCTTGGCTGTGTGTTAATGCAACGCGAGAAGGTGATAGCCTATGCCTCGCGACAGTTGAAGATTCATGAGAAAAACTACACGACACATGACTTGGAGTTAGGAGCGGTGGTGTTTGCGTTGAAGATCTGGAGGCACTATCTGTACGGTACCAAATGCACCATCTACACCGACCATAGGAGTCTCCAGCACATCTTCGACCAGAAGGAATTGAATATGCGGCAACGACGATGGGTTGAACTATTAAACGATTATGAATGTGCCATAAAGTATCATCCGGGCAAGGCGAACGTCGTAGCTGACGCCCTCAGCAGAAAGGATAATGCACCTAGGCGTGTGCGAGCATTGCAACTCACGATCCAGTCCAATCTCCCTTCCCAGATACGAGACGCTCAGTTAGAAGCGTTGAAACCAGAGAACGTTCGAGCTGAAGCTTTACGTGGCTCGAGGCAACGGCTAGAACGAAAGGGAGACGGTGCTTACTACGTAACTGGACGCATTTGGGTCCCATTCTTTGGCAACTTACGAGAACTTGTAATGGAAGAGGCACATAAATCACGTTACTCTGTACATCCTGGATCAGATAAGATGTACCACGACTTGAAAACTACCTACTGGTGGCCCAGCATGAAGGCTCATATAGCAACCTACGTCAGCAAATGTTTGACTTGTGCTAAAGTCAAAGCCGAACATCAAAAGCCCTCAGGTCTACTGCAGCAACCAGAGATACCCACATGGAAATGGGAACAGATCGCCATGGATTTCGTGACAGGACTACCAAGAACTCAGGCTGGGAATGACACCATTTGGGTGATTGTTGATCGCCTCACAAAGTCAGCACATTTCCTGGCAATTAAGGAAACAGACAAATTCTCTCAGCTGGCAGCAGTGTATCTTAAGGAGGTGGTTTCTAGGCATGGGGTGCCAACTTCTATCATTTCAGACCGAGATCCGCGTTTAACTTCAGAGTTATGGCAGTCGATGCATAAATCGTTTGGTTCCCAACTCGACATGAGTACCGCTTATCATCCGCAGACGGATGGTCAAAGCGAGCGCACCATCCAAACACTTGAAGACATGCTACGGGCATGTGTAATCGACTTTGGGAAAGGATGGGAGAAACACTTGCCATTGATAGAGTTCTCCTACAACAACAGCTACCATACAAGTATTAAGGCAGCTCCATTCGAAGCATTGTACGGACGGAAATGTCGTTCACCTCTCTGCTGGCTTGAGGTGGGTGATAGTCAGATCACAGGCCCTGAGTTTGTGCTTGAGGCATCAGAAAGCATTGTGCAGATCCGAAACCGTATGGCCGCAGCTCGCGACCGCCAGAAAAGCTACGCTGACAAGCGTAGTAAACCGTTGGAATTCGAAGTTAATGATCGCGTAATGTTAAAGGTCTCACCCTGGAAGGGTGTGGTGCGTTTTGGGAAACGCGACAAACTAAACCCTCGCTATGTAGGACCATTCAAAATTCTTGAACGAATTGGAAAGGTGGCCTACAGGTTGGAATTACCCGCTGAGTTGGGTAATGTCCATGATGTGTTTCACGTATCGCAGTTAAAGAAGTGTTTGGCTGATGAAACACTAGTTGTACCATTTCAAGAGCTGAAGATAGATGACAAATTGCAGTTTGTCGAAGAACCAATTGAAATTATGGATCGGGAAGTTAAAGTTCGAAAACACAGCCGTATACCGATTGTGAGAGTTCGTTGGAACTCAAGACGTGGTCCAGAGTTCACGTGGGAACGCGAGGACCAGATGAAACTTAAGTATCCACATTTGTTCCCCAAAGACCAGACAAAACCTAGTGAACCTAACGTCAATGCAACTAGTGAATTTCGGGACGAAATTCCCATTCAAGTGGGGGATGATGTGACACCCCAGGGAAACCAGTGAGTGAACGATATAACTTACCTAGCTTCCTCAGTGAGTGCATACCAAATTTCGGGACGAAATTTCTTTTTAGTTGGGGATACTGTGACAACTCGTAATTCGAACTTACTTCTGTGTAACGTTACGTGCTTATGTGAACTATTACGATTATTAAACGTTATGATTTTGTGTTTTATGTAATGCAATGTATGTATGTATATATTGGCCCAAACGCACAACACGAACCAACCGCACAACACACACTCGAACACACAAGGCCATTGGGCCGTATTGCCTGCACTCGGATCAAAAGGGGCGGCCCAAGTGTGGGTTCGGCCCATCCTCCCCTAAACTGATTAACACATGAGATGTTGTAACTATCTCACATTTTATCAAAAAAACTCACAAGTCACACAAAACCCTAGTTCGGTTCCTCTCCTTCTCTCTCAAACCCGACGGCCATCACCTCATATCTCTCGAAGATTCCCTTAGTCGGATCGAGTTCTCTTTCAACCGGTTAGTGTTTTGATTATTGAATGTGTGTTGAATAATGTTTTGGATCTATTTGTATTACGTGATCTATTTGTGTTACATGGTGATTTACGGATAATACATGTTTGATTGTAATTTTCTTGATAAATTGGCTCACATGTACACTTGATGATGCTCATACGATTTGGGTTGCATGAATTGGAATTAGAACCAAACACATAGTAATCGGCTGTAATGGGTTCTTGTACGGATGATTTTGTACGATCGTGTTGATGGTAAATCCATGATAGTAATCAAGAATATGAACCATGATCATGTGTTTAAGTGTTATGAGTATTGTTTGTGATTTGATTTTGATTAGGATTCTTATGAATCGGTTAATAGTTTCCCTGTTTGATCGATTAGTGGATGACTAGAAGCTGTTAATTGTATTGATTGATTGATGTAAAATTGGAAACCACTTGATTGATTGTAACCGACTTGCGAAACTACGAGAATTAGTTGACCAGTCGCACAAGCTCACACGCACAATGAGATCGCACAAGCTAGGTACAACATGTCTTAGCATAGTGTACAACATATACCTCGCATGATCGCACAAGGTACTGTGGATCGCACAAGAGAGTGCCAATCGCACAATACCTTGGGCCACACACAATGAATAACCGGCTATTGTCATTGGGCCGGACAGCCCAAGACCTCATCGCACAACTCGAATACGGTCGCACAAGGCACCACAGCCGCACAAGGTTACTGGACCGCACAAGTCTTTGTGACCGCTTAACTCTTGGGCCGGACATTCTGGTTGGGCTGGACTAATCCGATCGTACGAGCCCATCAGAATCGCACAAGGCTCTTGCACGTTTTGGAATGGGCCACGTTTACTATGATGGGCCGGTTACTCTTGGGCTTATGTTGAATCGTACAAGTTGAAGTTGTTATGTAACTGTTAAAATGCTGCCTTGTTCCATACATGCTTGTAATGTGATTAACTGTGTGAAATATACGTGCTTTGCTTGAACCAAACCTGACTTGTACGGTAACCCTGTTAGGACGTGATTGACCACTTTAA
This sequence comes from Helianthus annuus, assembly GCF_002127325.2. Taxonomy (NCBI): domain Eukaryota; kingdom Viridiplantae; phylum Streptophyta; class Magnoliopsida; order Asterales; family Asteraceae; genus Helianthus; species Helianthus annuus. The sequence continues at coordinate 136,357,835 of NC_035448.2, read as the reverse complement.
TTCAAGTAACTTTAGTATAATCTGCCGAGCAAACCAAGGTGAGTTCATTGCATTTTCTCAAGCATGCGTCCCGGTGGTTTGGGACAACTGGTAAACATTTGGAAGGGAAACTTTGGGTAAACAACTTAATCGGTTTTGGTTATTGAACATGGGATCTATCATCGGATTGCCTGGAGGGCAATGGGGGTAATTAGTTGATAGCGCTATTAGGTGGGAAACCTCACACCGGGCCGTAAGGACGGGCGTGAACTAATTATCTGGGTATGGCTATGGTTGTTAGAGGCACACTCCTCGGATACATACGGGCACACTCCCTAGGGTATCTAGCGAAGGCAACATAGCATCGGTCGTTAAGGGGTACACACTCCCCGGATACATATGGGCACACTCCCTAGGGTATCTAACGTGAACGACATCGTATCGCAACATCGAATCGCATTAACATACATCTGGTAACAAAACACGTTAACAAAACCTTGAACTCACCAGCGTAGTCTGACACACTTGTTTGCATGCTTGTAGGTCGTTAACTTTGGATCATGGACTTGCTATCTGGGAGTGCTGGAGTGGTCATGGATCGAGGCTTTCGGATTATCTTACATTTGATACATTGGTTTTAAGTATTATTATGAAACATTTGCTAAACGATTATTTACATGCTTCCGCTACACAACATTTTGGGAATTGATATCATGTTGACATTTATTTCAGTAATTAATGACATGTTTTATTTAAGTATTTACCATTGGTTCAATGTGATTGGTGGCTCGAACTCTGATGCGTAACACGCCTCGCGGGGTTTCCGCAGGTGGAATTTTGGGGGTGTTACAATGTTTCATGTGATTGACACCTTAAATCCATTAAATACTTTGGGTAAAGTCTAATTTTCTTTTCATACGGGCCGTATACAGTTATACGGCCCGTATACATTGTTCGTATCCATTGTATACGACCAACCAAATTCTTTACACATGGTGTATACGGGCCGTATACAGTTATACGGCCCATATGGAATGAAAAAAATTGACAAAGTCTGAAGGCACAGACTTTGTTAGTTTTATTTTATTATATACGGGCCGTATAACTGTATACGGTCCGTATACACCATATGTAAATAAGTTTTTGTCATGTGTTAATATTAATAATCAAGAAAGTTTAAATGTCCCATCTCTGCTTTTTATCTTATCCGAGTTTGAGATAGACAATAATTTTTATAGCTGTTGAAGAAAATATATATTAGTTTAGTGTGTCACGAGAATGCCATGCTCATTTTTTAATAATTTTTTTTCAAAGTGATGAAATATGAAATCTATTTTATCTTTAGTTTGTGATTGTGATTATGGATAGTGTTTGACGAAAATCATAACGTTTTCCAATCACTCGTTTTACTTTATAGAAAATAAATAAATTAATTTAATTGATTGATATCACCATACATATGTCATCTTATATCATCAATGCAACTAGCAAGTTCTTACCAAACAAATTAATAGCAAACAATATATCGAATGATATGTCTTTCCTTGATGTTACCAAAATTGTTGATTAAGTATTATAAAATGCATATTTTTTTTATAATCTACTAGGTTATACTCCCGTGTATACACGTGTTGAATAACAAAAATAGTTTATTTGTAAATAAGACAAGTAGATGTACATGATAGTCATTCCACAAGTTTGTAATCTTTTACTCATAGTAATTAATGCCCAACCCACTTGTAAAGTATTGTCGTGGTCATCAGTTCTTTAGGAAACTTTTAATTATTTTTACACAGTTAGCCAACGAGGTAACAAACTAATGAAATAATTTTCATTAAATACGTCGAAGAATCTACGACATATTTGACTATATCTTATTATGTTTAATCGTATCTATATTTTGTTATGTTTAATCGTTATCTATACTGTTGAATATTTTTAATTGTAGTAAAATATATTTATTTGTTAATGATAAAAAATTGAATGAAAATTGTCATGTGGTAATTGTAGTTAAACATAATAACGATTAAACAAAATAGAAGTTACTTATAGTAAAATATATTAATTTAGTTATCAATATAATATTTTCAATAGTAAATTACAAGTTTTGTCCTTTATGTTTACATCAAATTTCAGGCACTTTCCTTTTGGCCAAAAGTTGACAGGCGCTATCCTTTACCTTTCAAAATCTTGCACGTTTTGTCCTTTAGGCCAAACCCAGTTAGAATTTTTGGTTAAATATGGTCATGTGCCTTGCACATGAGGGTATTCTTGGCATTTAACCTTTCCAGGGGCTAATTTTGTAAAGAATTATTAATCAAGGACTAATTATATAAAACTGAAAAAATAAAAATAAATATATTTATATCTTAGTTCAGTTTCAGCGAAATTCCCAAATTATAAATGAGATGAACCCTAATCTGACAAACTGCAAAACTAAGACGATCAAGCCCCTGTAATGCCCAATTGATAGAGGGCTTTTGATCTTCAGTTAAAACCGATCGAGAGACACAAAGGAATCACTAACAATGACGACGAAATGATGAAGAACGAGATGATCGGAGTTACGAGGTGTTCGACCATCCAATTCCGGCCATCACAGGAAGACCCGAGCGAAAGTTTGAGATGTGAAGGGTCTGCGGAGTCATCCGAGGTCTCAATTTATACCGACATGCGGTTACAGTTCGAGTTGTTCTTATGTTTCAAGGTCGGGTTTAAACAGACGATCGGGCCGAGATATACGGAGGCGGTAGCTGGCTCACGGCGGTTCAAGAGCTGGTTGACAGAAATCATAGATCAATGGGTTCTTTTAACAATTCTGCGTGCTCCACGGTTATTCATGGTATACTAGTAGTTTCTTTTGTGCTACGTTGTTTTATATCTGAAATGGTTGTAGATTTGAGTTATGATTGGTGCATATTAAACTATACTAATCTGGTTTGTGGGTTTGTCTTCCTTCATGATTCTCTTGAAGTTATTTTATTTGCTGGATTAGGAGGTGTTTAGTAAATCAATAAGAGAGAGAGAGAGTAGGTGGTGGTGGTGGGAGAGAGAGAGAGTAGGTGGTGGTGGTGGGTTGAGAAAGATTAGGTGGTGGTGATGGTGGGTTCTGATGAGAGAGAGAGATAGTGTGTGTGAGAAAGAATTTATATTAATTTTTTTTATTTTCAGTTTTATACAATTAGTGCTTGATTAATAATTCCTTACAAAATAGCCCCTGGAAAGGTTAAATGCCAAGAATACCCTCATGTGCAAGGCACATGACCATATTTAACAAAAAATTCTAACTGGGTTTGGCCTAAAGGACAAAACATGCAAGATTTTGAAAGGTAAAGGACAGAGCCTGTCAACTTTTGGCCAAAAGGACAGCGCCTGAAATTTGATGTAAACATAAAAGACAAAACTTGTAATTTACTCTATTTTCAATTAGTTATTCGTGAAGTATTTTAAATATAAAAATGGAATATAAATTAATATTATATTTAGGTAACATAAGGAATTGCCATGTGACATTTATTGGAATGGTTTATTAGAGTTTAGATAGAAGATTAGATAATATTAAAATTAAAATTGAAAGAATTTATAATAAATAATAATAAGGATAACAAAATCTATAGTATATAATAAAAGAAACCAACTTTGGGACACTTGTCATTCTCTCATTTAATTGATTAAAATTATTAATAATACTAATAATAATATTTAATCTAATCTAATACAAATAATAATAATATTTAATCTAATCTAATACAAATTCTTATTATTAATTCAATAACCTATTGTTAAACTAAAACTTTAATAGAATCTTAAATCCTAGCTAAACAAGTTTCGAAATTCATAATAATATTAATATGTTAGACTAAATATATTATTGATATATATATATATAATATATGGGTAAGGATAGTGTAAAAAGGGCCTAAAGTGTGAGAAGTGTAAGAAGTGTATTATAACACTATATATAATACTATATAACACCATATAAACACCGTATAACAATATGTAACACCATATAATACCATATAACACTATGTAACACTATATATCATTATATAACAAATATAACACTATACATCTATCATAGACATGCTATCAGACAACATATAGTGTTATATTTGTTATATAATGATATATAGTGTTACATAGTGTTATATGGTATTATATGGTGTTACATATTGTTATACGGTGTTTATATGGTGTTATATAGTATTATATATAGTGTTATAATACACTTCTCACACTTCTTACACTTTGAGCACTTTTTACAGGATCCTCTACCTATAATATATTATTGATATATATAACTAAAATTATTATCAATAATATTAATAATAGGTTTAGAATCAAATACAAATATTCAAAAAATAAGAAGTCGTACAAATGTTATCAAATAGACTCTGATTGACCTCATTCAACCGACATTAGAGTCTTTATCGAACTCTACGACATTAATTAATATGTACGAGTTGATGGGTTACATTTATATTAACTCATTTATGTCAATATGGTATGTAAATGTCTCTGTCTTTGTTTTGCATTTAGACCATACGTAATGGGGCTTTATAAGGGCGTGAAAGATTTTGATAATGCCCTTACACCATCCCCTATGGGCATTATAGGGACATGAAGAGGGACGGGCATTTCTAGAATAATGTCCAATAAGGAGGAAAAACAAAGAAACTAATAAATGAAAGGGCATTAAGAAGCTTTAACCATTACATGAAGCATTATAATGATAATGTGGCAAAAAATGACTCTTAAGGGGCATTAACCATTACCCATGGTCTTATAGGAAATATCTATACTATATAGTTTAAATTGTTCAACCCGTGTAACACACGGGGAACTAACGTAGTTATTTTTAAAGAAAATAAAAGTAAAATTATAAGATTGAGGAGAGATTGTTATGTGGTATTAATTGAAGTCTTTTATTAATATTTAGATTTAGATTTATACACATTTTATATTTTATTTATGTAAAAAGAATCTAATGAAATTTAGGATTTAAATTGTAAAGGGAATTTGTATCCAAAGCAATTGAAATGTGTCAATTGAATACAAACTGTAATGTAATGTATTTAGTAGACCAAGCAATATCGGGGATGGTAGCAACGGCCAACGGGTGAGATTGTGACAACATGGTAAACATTAAAGTCCATATATGAATATAATAAAAAGAAAGAGAAACAAAGATTGAATTTAAATTTCGTAGAATATAGATGAATTTCAAGAAACAAAGAAACACCCCACCGACGGTGCACCCATATTCAACGTACGACAGCTACGGAGCTACCGGCCTTAACTTTAAGATGATCACCTGTAAGCATGTGCTGTAACAAAACATCCAACACCGGAATTCAATTTACGGATGCATTCAAATCCTGTCTCCCAACAATCACGACGGTGATGTCTAGTCGGTGGTACTAGGGCATTATTATTTTACTATTAATACTAACTAGAATTAAGCACCCCGCGTTGCGGCGGATGCCTAAAAGTATGCCAAATAACATCAGTGTCACACCGCTGGTAGCGACCACCAACACTGAAGTTGCGGCGTGTTAATGCGAAGAAATAAGACTGAAACATATAACATATAAAAAATAACTATGTCGATTTAGGACCCATGCGTTGCGACAAACTTGTTAAATGGAAAACATAGACGTAAAAATGTTGAACCACACACGCATGTTGCGACGTGTTAACTCGCAAATTTTAGAACGAAACGTACAACCAAAAACTTGCGAAAGATAAAAAGTATGGGGGACCAAAGTTGTAAATAAAAAAGTTTTGGGTTAAATTACAAAAGATAAAAAGTTTTGAGTTGAAAGTAAACAAATTAAGAGGATTAAAATACAAAAGATGAAAACATTTTGGTTAAAAGTGAAAAATCACAAAAAGTTTTTTGAAAAATACCCCATACTTAGGGTACAAAAACACAATGCAACAACGTATTGCTAATTTATATTATGGAAATAACAATAGTCATAATACTAATACTAATACTAATATATATATATATATATATATATATATATATATATATATATATTGTTTGAATAATTCAAGAAATGTTTCATAACTTATTATTTAGAGAGTCAACTATCATTTTCGTTCCTATGATATGTTTAATTACGTTAGTCTAGGCTAAATTTCAAAATTTGTATCATTTTTGTCTCTGCATTTTTAAAACATGCAAATTTCATTCAAAAACCTAACGTCTGTTAAAACCTGTCGTTTAATGAACGGTAAAAACATTATTTTCCTGTATTTAATTTCTTTTTTTCTTAAACCCTATTAAAATCCCATTCATGTTAATCCCCAAAATCCAAAAAAGGAAACTGATGGCAGGTTTTTACATACAGGAAAATGACGTGTTTACCCTTCATTAATCGGTAAGTTTTAACAGATGTTAACTTTTTGAACAGAACTAACATTTTCAAGAATGGTATTAATTTGAAATTTGGCTTGGACTAGTGTAATTAGACAAAACACAGGGACGATAATGACGGTTAACTCTATTATTTATTATATAAATTATCAAGAAAATATTTGAGTTTAATATAATAGCATTTTGTTTAAATGCATATGTGCATATTGGTATACTATATAAAAAAATATTTAGAAGGGGAGATAGCACCAAAGAGAATGAGTTGAGAGAGAGAAATGAATATTTTTTTTTCTTTCAAATTTATGTTATTTTATTAGAGTATTATTTATGTACAAGTGGTTACGTAGTTTTGTGTCTAGCAAAACAAGTATGTTGGGTTGGGTGTGGTAAAAATGCAAAACTGATTCAAGTCACAATTGTGCGGGTAAGGTCAGGACAAGTTGTATTAAAAAAATGGTCAAACTCAATTGATTATATATTTATGTTAATAGGGGAGGGTTTAAATGAGAACGCTAAATATTTGTGAGAATCGTGAGAACAAATAAAAAAACCATGAGAACTTGGTCAAAAACAATTCAAATTCAAATTTTTTTTCTACACTTATCATTATTATTCGAATACAATGTTAGAAATTCAATTTACACGTTTAAATTTACGTGAATTCGTAAATAAAGAAAATTTACACATGTGTAAGTTTGCCATTTACACATGTGTAAATCTGTTATATTTACACATGTGTAAAAAATCTAAAAAGAGTGATTTTGAAAGGAGAAATGAATTATTTGATGTTATAAATTCTTGTTTTGATGATGTATCTTAATTACAAAGAGGTTTGTATTAAAAAAATTGGTTTTGATTGTTTTTTTCATTCGTTCTCACGGTTCTCGCAATATTTAGCGTTCTCAAGATAACCCTCCCCTATGTTAATAAAGCTTAAATAAAGTACTAAAAATAAAAGTAAAGTCAATTACATTAGTAATTAGTCTAGAAATAAGAATTGAAGTATAACAATTTAAAAACTATTGAAATTCTTTGTCATTAGTAACATCAATCAAACACAACAAAATAAAACAAATCACGGTTCAACAACATGGGAATTATATAAACATATACTAATTAGTGAAAACGAAAGCCGTTGACTTATGCATACTTAGAAACAAGAATTGGTTTCAATAAGGCATAACGTCGAACACTAGTCAATCAATGACCCAAGAACAATTCCATTCCAATCTGCAAATAGATCACCGTCAAATTTGCTTAAATGATTGAGATATATTAAAAATAATTTGATGCGACACACATCAAATAAAGTTTTAAAATCTAAGCATTGTAATCGTTGTGAAATATATATAATTATTATATATGTCAATCACTTTCACTCTTTTAACAATGACGACATCAATGACAAACCAATGACGCGTTCAACACGTAACCATCACGACACATCCACAAGATTGCAAAGGGTCTTATCCGCGTGTGATTATTATATACACAACTTTTCGTAACAAAGTATACTTACCAAACCAGCGAAAAAATATATAACTAAAATAGACAATAAATAAATAAATAAATTATTCTTTTATATTCTAGACTCATCTTAAAAACTGACTTTAACACATGAAAACCTACAAGAAACACAACCATAAGTCGAACCAGGACATTAATATTATTCGTCACAAAAACAGTGTAGCACGTGTTATATAATTAACAATAAACCTAAACCCGACTCATTGTTTGTCAATCCCTAATCACCTCCAAGCCGAGCAAGTCACCATTGGCCTGGTCTTCCAACCGAGCACAAGCGCACCATCCTTCTCTCCAAGCCGGTAACAATCACTAAACTCCCTCAACACCTCACGAGTCGCGGTCACAACTGAATAACTCAACGGCTGCATCGTGAACCCAGCCTGCTCTAGTCTAAACTTCCATTTAGCCAACGGTTCGTGTCGTTCCACCCGGTCTGTATCCTCACACGCCACTATGTTAACCATGTCCCTAGCTACACAATTCTCCTCCGCACTAATCCTCCGCCTGTCGTCCCGTGGCATTACTATGTTCCTCGGCAGCTTCGTGTCGATAGACTCGAACATAGCCGTGTAATAATCAAGAGCCTCTTCGAACCGTTTGGAGAACGATGAGGTGTTCGTGTTGGATTCCTGCTCGAGTAAGGTCACGACTTTCGGACTCAATTGTTTAACCAAACGGATTAGTCTGTCGCGATGGTTAGTCGTGCTCACACTCTCGTCGGGCATGTGGTGTAACATGAACGGGAAGTTAACCGCGATGGCTTCACCGGGATAAACCATTAGGTTCCCCCAATTAACCTCGCTTCCTGACCGAGCCGCTTCATGAAACTCGAACGGGACTCCGTGTAGTTCAGCTACCTTAGCCAGCCGTTGACCGACGAGGTGGAGCCCGCCTCCTCGCGCGTAAGACGAGTCGTAATCGTCGACTCCGGTGACCCGAAGCCGTGGTGGCCCACCGGGCCGCTTTGCAAGCTCTTCGATCAGCATAACCCATTGACTACCCTGTGCTATCAGGAAGTCGAAAACGTGCACTTGGCTCTCATACTGCATAGCTTCTAAAATGATGACGTTCGCTGACGTGTACGCGAACTTGTAGTACGGGCAGATTTCGTACAGGACTGACATGTACGACATGAGCTCTTTCGGGTTCGGCTCGTAACATCTTAACTTTTTGTAAATTACGCTTCCGGAAGATAACTGTCGGGCTTTTAAGCCTTCTAAAATGTACGCACCCAAACGTTCAATCGGCTCACCGGCAACCGACACCTTACTTTGTAAAGCTTCCATAAGGAGATTTGCTTCTTCAGTAGCACCTTCATCCATGAAATGAGCGATTTTAATTAACGTCTGCTTTACATCGAGATTTGAAATACCCAATTGCAGCATCTTATGGTACTTGTTTTTGTCGTCAAACGAGCTCGTAATCGACCCATCATCGAAATCCGATCCGGGTCCTAAAAGTTCCATTTCCATTTCTCTAAGAGCCTGTTCCACTCCGCTGCTAATCGGTGATCCATACGTGTTATCAGAGGAATTCTGTACATTTGATAAACATGATTGAGATGACGCTTGAGGCGAAAACGGGCTTCGACTGTTTGACGACGAACTGCCACCAAGTGGTGAGTTATACATGGGATATTCTACGGCTGGAGATGATTCCAATGTGAAGAACTGGTCGTTTGAAGTCTGGGACGAAACGACAGAGGGTTCTTGGTGGCGCATGTGATCGGGGTAGGCATTGTTGTTCAAGATTTGGAAACGGGAATTCGTTAAGCAAAAGGGTTCGATCGGGTCGGGTTGGTTGTACAGCCGGTTATGGATAGCTGCTCCCGAGCTTCGACTATTTTGGGATGTTTGCATCTAATAAAAGCCGAACAACTCCTCAAGAAGACCAACAACTAACTATCGAGATTTTCTGTTTGGGTGAAAAGTATCTTAAGTCAAGTGCATGATACTCGACTCGCACGATTTGCTGCAAGAACGCGTCGTCTTCCTGAAATTACAAATGATTCAAGAAATGATTAACTCGCAGATAACAAATTAAAATGCCAATAATCGTACCCAGTAAGAGCCTTATTAAGAGCTAAACAAACAGCCCCTAAGACGATGACCCAAACACATAGATCAAGATAACAAACAAGCAAAGAAGCGTACCCAGTAAAATCTCACCCGTAGCAAAAGCTAATAGTAGGGTCCGGGACGGCTGGGACGAAGGCAAACATTTCCTCTACCCAAGAACCCCCCCCCCCCCACACACACACACACACACACAAAAAGATCCCCCTACCCTATAAAGTGTGTGTAGTAATAGTAAAAATGATGATAGAACTATATTAGGGCGAAACAGATCCAGAAACATGATGCTATAAAAGACCAAACATGCTTTAAATTCAAATCAACAAACAACCACATAACAAATTCTGTTTTTTCTTCAAAACCCTTATACAGAATCTAGTTTAGGTGAAAACTATTAAAAGCCCCTAATTCAAAAGAACCCTAATTCAAGTTCCATCAAAAAAGAAGAAATTACACCACTTTCTTACAACACACCCAACATAAAAGTGCATCAACATGTAAACCCCACACAAATTAACTTATTAATTCAATAATTAGATTTGAAACTGAGCAAAACCCTAATCAAGAAATGAATAAACTTTGACTAAAAGATTACTATTACTAAAAAGATTTAAAATTGAACCACATAAACAAAAATTCAAAACCATAAACACCAAATTCTTGAACCCACAAACGAAATCTTGATAAATTCATACATGAATCAGAAAACCCAGAAAAAGATAAGTGTAAAGATTGAAACTTTATAAAGATTTGATGACAATAATAATAATAATCATCATGTAATCATACCTTTGGATTATACTGAAACCGAGGTTGAGAGATAGATTTGGTTTTTTCAGGAGAGAGATTCTGATGATATTCTGAGCTCTGACTCTTGGTGAATGTCTACAACGGCGTCTTGTTCCAAAAAATTTGTTAAATAAATGAGGTGAAAGCTAGAGAGAGAGAACTTTTTTATAATGACGAAAATACCCTTTTGTGTAGAAGTTGTGGTATAGGTCACTCTAGTCTCAACTCTGCAACTGATTTTGGGGTGGATATGATTGGAGGACTATCAAGATATACATTTTTGACTTTTTTATAATATATTTAATTTAAAGTTTAATTCTTTGGAATAAATTTTTTTTTAGGGTGGACGGCGTAGTGCTCGGTTATCTCTGTCTGGATACTATACAAGGTTTGGGTATATTGTTGTTGGTGGCGTGGGTATTATTTGTGGTTAGTGGAATCGGGTGGTAGTCACTGATGAAAGGAGAGGAGAGAAAGAGATATGTTTGTGTGCGAAAAGGAGAGAGCGGTTTCTCAACGAATAGTTCCAAAGTTGGTGATGTGGCACTCGGGTTGTGGTGTTTACACGAGCTACGTCCTATCCGCCCTTGTTATGTTAGTTATATTAAGAAATGTGTAAGTTGTTTATAGAGGGTTTTAGATTGTGATTTTTTTTTCATAAACTACAAAGCATACCTTTCTAGAGGGTTTTATGTGACAAAAACTGTTTGATTAAAGTTTAAAAAAGTGAGACTTCCTTGTTTTTATATAAAAAGCAACCAATAATATAAACACACATGATGTGGGCATAGTCTTTCTAGATGGGGGGGTAGGATTCGGGTATAAAGCAAGAATTTCTTGTTTGATATAAAAACAAGAGATAATTATAAAAGTAGGATATTCTTAGTGTTATATTTTGTTATTATGTGAGAAAATCATGCTTTAATTAGAATTAATTATAAGATACTTAGGTTTGGAGCAGTGGTGAATTCAAGAATTTTTTTCCAGCGGGTTTCTTTTGGTAGATTCTCGCTAATTCTCACTATTTTTTTCTAAGTCATATAAGGTTCTCACTATTTTTTCTATTTTTTCCAAAGCGAATGGATTCCTAGAACCCACAAAATAGGGCTAAATTCGCCATTGGTTTGAAGGTTTTAGGTTCAAGTCTCACAGATAACAAGATTTAAGAAAGAGTTAACTACGTTTTTCGTCCCTGTAGTTTGGTGAAATAACCATTAAAGTATATTAGTTTAAAACTGCTAAAACAGTCACTGTACCATCCGGTTATTCTATTAGTTTATTTAAAATGACCATAATGCCATGTTATTAAAACTACAATATAGATAAAGAGTTAATTACGCTTTTCGTCCATATGATTTGTTGAAAATAACTATTACAGTCCAATAGTTTAAAAACCTTCAAAACAATATCAGTACTTTCACAAATTACACATTCAACTCACAAAATAGGGCTAAATTCGCCACTGGTTTGAACCATGCTCGAGGGGCTTGTTTTAAACTGAATGGATTCCTGGGAACCCACAAAATAGGGCTAAATTCGCCATTGGTTTGAACCATGCTCGAGGGGCTTGTTTTAAACCGAATGGATTCCTGAGAACCCACAAAATAGGGCTAAATTTGCCACTCATTTGAAGATTTTAGGTTCAAATCCCACATATAACAAGGTTTAAGAAATTTGCCTTTCAAAAGAGTTATAATATATACGACTTTAGATCATATATCTATTTTGAATTTTGAATATATTTCAAACTTTTTTCTCATCAATATAACTGCATGTGATAAGCGACTACAACTCGTGTATTAATTTTCATAGCATGCCATAAGAAAACGTATTTTCTCATTAGGAATTAATAGTAGGAGAAGACATCAACTTATGTACTATCTATAACTTTGTGTATCTACATATTATTATGATTTAATATTGTTTTTATGCTACATTTTTCTATATTCCCTTTTTTCATTTATTTTGAAAATTTTCATGACCATTGTTCAAACAAAAAGAAATTTAAAAAAGAGATAATGTTTATCATCAGTTCCAACTAAATCATGTTACTCAACCACAAAAATTACATCAAGATAGTCTCCATCATGGATTTACTTTTTCATGTTACTTTACCATCTTTGTTATATCAAGATAATGTCAATAGACAGTTATTATCTTTGATATTATACTTATTAATGAAGGGTATAATGTTTCATTGTCATGGTCATAAACACCTTATGATTCCATCAATTTAATATTTTCAACAACATTACGTTGAATATATTGATGGTCAAACATCCTTGTATTATGGTAAGTTAAGAATGTTCATGTAACATTATAACCTTGATAATTTAGTTACTAATGTTAACACCATAACACAACCTTGACAACACAACAAGACTTGTTTGTAGTTATTGTTTTTCATAAGAAATGAAGAACTTAATAGAAAAGACCCAAACTAAGCATTTTACTATGTGTACATACCAATCTCTTTTGACAATGTAATATGCATCCCTAGTAAGTGCTACTTTTGTCTTTTCCTTCATGTTCTTCCTCTTTTGGGAAAGCATATAGTAAACTAAACATTATGTGTTGTCAATGTTGAATTTTAAGATGGAAGCAATGATGGTATAGACTATTTTCAAACACTTTTAGAAACTCTCAATAATGATCCATTTATATAGAACTTTAAGAAAACAATTATAAAGGCATAGGGTGTTTCGAACTAGTACCTTTTTGATACGTGTTACAGAGAAGTCCTAAAGTGGAGGACCATTAATCGGTGTTTCTCTCTATCTACACGTATCCACACTGATCATTGGACAAATCAAGCAGTGTTATAGCCTCACAACGCAAGATCAAGACGAACTATTGAATTTAAAAACTCCCTAAATATATATCATAATTCATATATGGTTTTCAACCTGTAAAATGGTATAGATCTGATGCTAATAGAATGAACACACAAGATATAGTGACAAAACCATGACAAAATCTATTATTAACCCAAACCAAAAAAGTACCCAACCAAACCCTAGATCTCACCAACAGTGAGATCATACAAAGTACAGAAATCAAACACTAAGATTAACTGATACAATCAGTTAATCTATATGAACAGGTACAACAGATCTCACACGAGATCAGATCTCACAAGAGATCAAACAAAACAGAAAAAAACCCTAATCGCCTTGAAGAGAGAGAAGAGGTTTCGAGAAGATCAACTTCAATAATATCTGAACACTGTTGAGAACTCCTTTATATACTCTCAATATCTGAAGTTACAAGATGCACCTCAATGTTTCCTATCTTCACATATTAGCCCTTAAATGTTTCCTTATACACCCTGAAGATATAAACCTGAACACAACTTGCACACAAACTGTTATAACAAATATAACAACTTTTATAATACACTAAATGTAGCAACATGAATTATAAAACACATTGCCATTACTTAATTTAACATGCCCCCTTAATTCATGTAGCGAACATGTTTTCAAGACATAATTTTTCACAAAGAGCTTGATGTTGGGCAGCATTCAACCCCTTTGTAAAAATATCTGCAACCTGTTTTTCTGTACTGATTTTCTCAGGTTCAACAACACCAGCAGCTATTTTTTCTCTTAAAAAATGTAAATCTAACTCGAAATGTTTTGTTCGCTCATGGAACACAGGATTTTGAGAAATAGATATAGCTGATTTACTGTCACAGTACAGTCTAACAGGTAAGACATATTCAACTTTTAACTCAGACAACACATTCAGGATCCACATAATTTCACAGGTAGCTGAGCACATTGCTCGGTACTCAGCTTCCGCAGTAGACCTAGAAACTACAGATTGTTTTTTACTCTTCCATGAAATAAGAGTTTCACCCAAAAATATACCATACCCTGTGACAGACTTTCGAGTCTTAAGACATTTAGCCCAGTCACTATCAACAAATCCAGTCAACCCCATATTATCAGACTTCTTAAAACTGACCCCTTTTCCAGGAGACAATTTCAAGTATCTTAACAACCGCAAAGCAATATCAAGATGAGACTGACACGGACTGTGCATAAACTGACTTAGAAATTGAACAGTATAACTGATATCTGGTCTAGTTAAAGACAAGTATATCAATTTTCCTATTAATCTCTGAAAACCATTAACATTTTCTAAGATCTTTTGATCATTTTTACATTTGTTAGTTACCAAAAAACTTTGCTCAATGGGAGTTGTGACTGGTTTACAACCCAAATAACCAAATTCATTCAACAATTCAAGACAGTATTTTCTTTGTGATAAACAAATACTATCATCAGAATATAAAACTTCGATACCTAAGAAATATCGAAGTAACCCAAGATCTTTAATATGGAAATTTTCCCTTAAACTATTTTTAACATGTTCAATAGCAGCCTTATTATTCCCTGTAATAACTATATCATCTACATATACAAGTAAAACAACAAACACATCTGATTTAGACAAAACAAACAATGAATAATCACACATACTTTGAGTAAAACCCATGGAAGTTAACACAGAAGTTAACTTTTCATTCCATTGTCTAGGAGCCTGCTTGAGACCATACAAAGACTTAATCAATTTACAAACTTTATTATCATTTGAACTATAACCTTGTGGTTGAACCATATAAACATCCTCAGTTAACATGCCATATAAGAAAGCATTATTAACATCCATTTGATAAAGAGGCCAGCCATTATTAACAGCCATTTTTAATACAACTCTAACAGTTGTCATTTTGACAACTGGTGAAAAAGTTTCACCAAAGTCCAACCCTTCTCTTTGGTTAAACCCTTTGGCAACCAATCTAGCCTTATATCTTTCTACTTCCCCATTAGCTTTATATTTAACTTTATAGACCCATTTGCAACCTATTGGCTTTCTTCCCTTAGGAAGATCAACCAACACCCATGTATTATTCCTATATAAAGCTTAACAAGTAGGTTCACACACTTTATTTAAAGCAGCAACAAAACATTTATTATCATAAGTCAAATGAGCATAACTAACAACTTTTTCTATGCCATACTTTACTTTCCCTTCAACCACAAATTCATCAAATCTTTTAGGCATAGACACATTCCTAGAAGACTTTCTAACACTAACACCCTCAGATTGGTTAGTTTCAACATTTGAGCCTGTAATGTGATCTGCCATCACATCTGCATCCAATCCACTACTGCCTTCCTGTTCAGACTGTTGAACAGGGGCTGATGTAGAGGGAGGCAAAGGTTGCTGACCTTCATTAGCAGGATCATGTGAACCATTTGCACCCTCTTCATCATTGGGTATGTTAGAAACTTCAGACAAAATGTTATCAAAAAAGTTTGCATGATTCAACTGTTTATTATACACAGACTCTTGGTTATCAAAATTTTTAATTTTGAATGGAAAAACATTTTCATAAAATTTTACATCTCTTGAAAAAAACACTTTTTTAGAATCTAAACTCCACAGTTTATACCCCTTTTTAAAATTAGAATAACCAAGCAATACACACTTTTCAGCATTAGAAGAAAACTTGTCTGAATCATGCAATACAGTACTAAAACATAAACATCCAAAGTTTCTAAGATGTAACAAAGAGGGTTTAAACTCAAACATCATTTCATAGGGACTCCTACCATTTAGCACATAAGAGGGCAACCTGTTAATAAGATAAACTGCAGTCAAAACACAATCTGACCAAAACCTAAGAGGCAGACTACCCTGAAACATCAAAGCTCTAGCAGTATTCAGCAAATGTCTATGTTTTCTTTCCACAACACCATTTTGTTGTGGAGTATATGCACATGAGGTTTGATGCAATATTCCTTTAGACAAACAAAAACTATGCATTTGGTTGTTAACAAACTCTGTCCCATTATCACTACGAATTACTTTTATTTTCTTTTTAAACTGGGTTAAGACAAGTTCATAAAATGCCTTTATATTTTCAAAAACTTCAGACTTGGTTGACAGAAAATAACACCAAACAGCCCTAGAATAATCATCAACCACTGTAAGAAAATATTTATATCCATCATAACTTGTAACTTTGTATGGACCCCATACATCCAAATGAATAAGATCACCCACAAATTTAGACTTATGTTCACTCAAAGGAAAAGGAACCCTGACTTGTTTGGCTCTATGACACACTTCACATGGTTCATGTTCATTTGATTTAATGTTAAGTGTTTGTTTTAATACTGCTAGAACCTGGTCTGAGGGATGTCCTAACCTACTATGCCAAGTAGATGACTTAATAACACTATTATAACAAGCATGCATCAAATTACCAGAATTGCCAACAAAGTATAGACCACAATCTTGTCTACCACTCATCAGGACTCTCTTTGAATTGGAATCCTGTAACAAACAACTATCATCTTTAAACACAACACTCACATTATTGTCTTTAGACAATCTATATACTGACAGAAGATTCACACTATAACCAGGGACATAAAAAACATCTTTTAACACAATTTCACTAGTTAAGTTCATATCACCTATTTTTAGAACCTTAACACTAGTTCCATTAGGATGACCAACTGTAATATTAAATTCAGACACATCTACAACATTTATTAAATCTTTATCAGTTTTAACCATATGTTGACTAGCTCCAGAGTCAACAATCCACCCATTCATATTATAGCCTACTGAACTAGAACAACTAGCAAAACAAGACACATTGAAAACCTCACCTCCTGCATTTTGATTTTGAACCTCAGATCCACTTTTTTCTCCAACAAGACTCAACAGTTTTGCTATCTGTTCAGGTGTGAAAGGCAAACCAGAATTTCCAACAGATGAAGACATACTAGTCACAGAATTAGCTTTGTTACTATTAGCCATATTTGCTTTATTAGTTTGATTATTATTATTAGGTTTTCTTTTAAAACCAGGTGGATAACCAATGATTTCAAAACATCTGTCTACTGTATGACCCAACATGTTGCAGTGTGAACATTTTAGAACAGTATTAGACCCCCTATTACCTTTTCTTCTTGGATCAAAAGTTTGATTAGGTTTTGACACAAAAGATACATTTTGACTCTTTGATCCAGTACTAGACATTCTATGTGACTCTTCTCTAGAAATTATAGAGAATGCCACTTTTACAGTAGGTAAAGGTTCTCTAGTTAAAAGATTTGTCCTAACAGACTGATATACATCATCAAGTCCCATAAGAAACTGCATTAACTTTATTAGTGTTGAAAAATCATTGAACTCTTTTGCAGCTTGACAAGAACATGTTGGTAAATGTAACATAGCATCAAACTGTTTCCACATTGTAGTAAGTTTATTATAATATTCTGCAACTGTTGTACCATTTTGAGACACATTATTTATCTTTTTATACAAATCATACACAACAGACCCATCAACTCTACAGAAAGACTCTTTGAGGTCTGTCCAAACTTCAGATGCAAGTTTGGAAAACACTTGTCCTAAAAAAAGCTCTTCAGATACAGAGTTTAGTAACCAAGTAAGAACTACAGAATTGCACCTATCCCACTGACTTGCCAATACAGAATCATTTTCAGGTTTAACACACTTCCCATCAATGAATCCATACTTATTTTTGGCCTCTAGTGCTAACTTCATAGCACTTGACCATACTGAATAGTTTTCTGTTCCTTTTAGTTTTATACTTACAATTGTCAATGCACTAGAATCACTAGGGTGCAAATATAATGGATCCCCTATATCAAGCTTACCAATTAATGTTGGTGTAGGATTACTAGTATCACCCATTTAGACAGAAACAAGCACACAAAAATACAATTACAAACAATCAAGACAGAACAGATATCAAAGATTAAAAAAAAACAACAAACCCTAATAGGCGAAACTGAGTCAGTGTCAAGACTCCAGGTTCATCACTCACAGGTGCCTGGACATGTCTTAACTCAGGAGCCTTTAACCTAAAGAACTCAACAAAACACCAAAGATATGTAAAAAAAAACAACAGCAAACACAATACCACACACAATATCAGCAGATATACAGCAAGTAATCAGAACACAAACAAGTATCAACACACAATATCAACAAATAAGGGTGCCGGTCCTCACTACCCCGACTTCAACTAGCCAACAAAGTAAAGACAAGAGAAAGTGAGAACGATCTTACAGAGGGTGCAATCTTCAAGAAAAGATCAGAACTATAGCCTTCACTTAGGGCTATAGTCACAGATCAGAAGACAAGAAGTATCAACAACCGGTCAGTTTGCCCTGTAATCTTCTTGGATTACAGAGACCAACACGGTCTTCAACAGCGTCAAAATATCCTTGACTTCTTTATCAAACCCTAGATTAGGGTTTCAACTTCACCAAGAATCACAGATCCACACCAAAAGTTCCTTATAACAAGAAACCTTCAACCAAAAAAATCCAGAATCAAACAATGGTCAGAGAAATCATCAACAAACAGCGGAAGACACAAAAAAGACCAAAAACAACAGCAGATCAAGAGCTATCTTAGCTCTGATACCATGTAAAATGGTATAGATCTGATGCTAATAGAATGAACACACAAGATATAGTGACAAAACCATGACAAAATCTATTATTAACCCAAACCAAAAAAGTACCCAACCAAACCCTAGATCTCACCAACAGTGAGATCATACAAAGTACAGAAATCAAACACTAAGATTAACTGATACAATCAGTTAATCTATATGAACAGGTACAACAGATCTCACACGAGATCAGATCTCACAAGAGATCAAACAAAACAGAAAAAAACCCTAATCGCCTTGAAGAGAGAGAAGAGGTTTCGAGAAGATCAACTTCAATAATATCTGAACACTGTTGAGAACTCCTTTATATACTCTCAATATCTGAAGTTACAAGATGCACCTCAATGTTTCCTATCTTCACATATTAGCCCTTAAATGTTTCCTTATACACCCTGAAGATATAAACCTGAACACAACTTGCACACAAACTGTTATAACAAATATAACAACTTTTATAATACACTAAATGTAGCAACATGAATTATAAAACACATTGCCATTACTTAATTTAACACAACCTTAAACTTAACGCCTACAAAACGTTAGAAAGAAATTTGGCAATTCAGCTTAATTATTTTGGCTTCGTTTTTGTTCACAACAGCATACAAAAATGAAAAAGCAAAAGGTTTCATCCATTCCCTTTGTGTTTTCTTAAAAAAAATATATGTATGTATATGTCTTGAAAATGATTTGACAACAACCTCTCTTTACTTTTGCTTTTCATCATTATATACCAAACGTGGGAACCTTTTCTTTTAAAAAAGGAAACTGTAGAGTGTAGAGTAGGCAAATCTCCAATTAAGATGAGAAAGAACAGACTACTTGAGGCAATTTTTTCACTATTTTTCTCAATGCAAAATTACAACTATTTAATTTAAATGCAAAAGAAATAACCAATAGTGGCCTATGTGCATTTTATTATGCAAGGGAAACATGGCCTACACTATGCATGCATGTATCTTAAAACAATAATAATGTGAGAGTTGTTCCACTACTCCATAACTTCCTCTAAACCTTCTTGACTGAGTTCACGATTTCTACACCGGTACATGGGTCTTCTTTGGGTCGTGGGCTGGAACCTGGGCCTTCATTGGGTTGCGTTGGAATATGTTGCGTGGGTTGGTGTGGCATATACACTTCACCATTAGAACACCGCCTTGGCTCGAACCAGCGCCTTGTTTGCTAGTGCCAGCGCCCCGTTTGCTCGAACCAGCACCTCGGGATTTTTTTGTGAATCCATTGAAATGAGGGTGAGTTAGAGTGAAATGGTTTTGGTTTGAACGGGTGGATGTGAGAATGGGTGTGATTTAAATTGTGAGTGGAAATTAAATATATAGAGATTTTAAAATTGATTTTTTTTAATGTATAACAGTCAAAATGACCGTTCTCAACGGTCATATTTGACCTCGACAACATCACCAACGCACGGGTTATGTAACCCCGAAAAACATACCTGTCAAACCTACCCAGTGGCGGATATAGAAAATCCTTACAGAGGCAGCGTTTAAAAAAAAGGGTAACGAAATCGAAAAAACGTCAAATTTTTCCAAAATTTATATTATCGTCAGAGCGTTAAAGGGCAACAGAGGTTACCCTTATCAAGAGGTCTGCCCCTGAACCTACCTTAAAAGTGACGGTAGTGTTGTAGCACAAGAAGGAACTGGGGAAGGGTAGCAGTGAGGGTGCCACATCCCACTTAGAGTGTGTGTAGTGGGGCGCTATGTGCCCACATAAAGCCCCTATAAAGCCCCAAACACCACTACGAATAACTAATCAGAATGCTTTCTTATTAGACGGGAACCCTAGGAGAGCCGCCGACTCCATTATGAGACAAAAAAAGGGGGTGGCGTCATGCATATAGCGCCGGTATGGGGGGATGTTTTCAAAGTTTGGACCAATCAAAAATTAGTTAGTGTTTTTATAATTAATTAATAAAAACGAAAATTAATAATTAGGTATTGATGGGTAGGGGCTTTATGACTATGGGCTCTAGTGATATAACGCCTCATAAAGCCCCTGTGTGACGTGTCACGACACGTGTCGCATAACGCCCCACAATGGGCTTTATGACTACGGATGGCCTTATGTGGAGGAGAGACCTCGACCTTTGTTTGTTGTGATGAAAATAGTCTAGAAAATTACCCAATCATATAGTTAAATAATGGAGTATCTTTATGCTTTTGACTAAGACCATGCGTAGTCGTTTGTCGAATAACGCCCCTATCCTGGGACGTTTTCTGCCATGTGGCAGTCCAGTCAGCATGGAGGCATTATTGGGCGTTTTTGCAAAAGTGGCGTAGTAGGAATAATGCCCAATAACGCCCCCTTCCATTAATTACACAATAATTTTTTTTAAATTAAATAATGCAAAAGTTTCCCCATTGGTCAGTCAACCCTTGCCACAAGCCCTTTTTGGCGTTTTTTTAGACACGCCGGCCCAATTTTTTTGTCGAAAAACGCTTAATCACGTCGGGGTGTAATGGGTGGGGGGCGTTTTCGAGCGTTTTTCTTTTTTTTTTTTAATTTTTTTTTTAAACGCCCCATTACGGTATCATAAATGATGATTGTTTACTTCGAAACACTTATTGTATTTTTATCTTTGAACTCGAAATACTTATCGTATTTTATCTTTTTACGCAAAGTTTTTTAATAGTGGTAGGGTCCTCGCGCGATGCAGCGTGGACGGCACTTTGTATTGCGGCACTCGTTTCTGGTAGTTTTTCAATTTGTATAATATTTATGGTAGCATTATATAGTGGATATATGTCATAAGTGTTACATATATCTAGTAATTATTAAATTTGTCATTGTTTTATCTTTCCCAATTCCTTACTGGCGCTTTATATATATATATACTAGGTTAGAACCCCGTGTATTACACGGGCTGAATAAATGTGAATTTGTATACTAAATAATAAAATAATATATCTTTAAAAACTTTGTTTATTACATGGATTGAATACATATAATTTTATATACTAAAAAGTAAAAAGTTATATCTTTAAAAACCCCTTGTATTGTTGTATAGGTTGAATAAATATAATTTTATACATCAAATAATGAAAAAAAAACTAAATAATAAATTATTTATATATTTAAAAAACCTCGTGTATTGTACGGGTTGAATAAATTTAATTTTATATATCAAATAATAAAAAAAGTTATATTTTTAAAAACTCAAGTATTACACAGGTTGTATAAATGTAAATTTGTATAGTAATTTATAAAAAAAATTATATCTTTAAAAAACCCCGTGTATTACACGGGTTGAATTTATATATCAAATAATAAAAAAATATATTTTTAAATACCTCATGTATTACACGGGTTGGATAAATGTAATTTTGTATAGTAAATGATAAAAAAGGTTGTATCTTAAAAAACCTCGTGTGTTACACGAGTTGAACAAATGTAATTTTATATAGTAAATAATAAAAACTTATATCTTTAAAAAAACCTCGTGTAATACACGAGTTGAGTTCTGATTAATTTCAGATTTTGATTTCCTGCATTTCTCTCCTATTAAATAATAATAATTTTTCTCTCTTTAAAATTACATCTTAAGTCATATTCTTATTTTTATAAAACATATTTAAAAAATATATAATATTTTATTTAAAATAAATACATTTAAAACATTTACTGATTATAAAGAGTTAAATATATTTAAAACATATTACTGATTATAAAGAGTCATAGACAATTTAAATATGTTACCTAAATTTGGATGTAAAAGCATAAACGTAAATATTAAAATAAAATCTCTATACGATATAATAAAACTATAATGTAACCTATTCCTATATCTAAGGAAATATATTATTATAAAAATAATAATTTAATATTAATAGTATATTTTGTAAATAAGTTTTTAATCTATACTATATCTCTACGTATATCTCATAATTATATATATTAAATAGTATATCTCTACGTATATCTTATAAATAATTATTTAATTTTAATAGGCTAAAAAATAGATGGCTCCAATGAGCGACATGTGTCCCTAGAGTGGTTTCTTTTATTATATAGTATAGATATAAAGTGAGTTTGTCGTTAAAAAAAATTATTAAATTAAAATTTCAATTATCCTAATCTAATCTGGTGGTTCGACTCTGTCACACCCCAACCGATGGCGGAATCATCGGGGCGCGGCACTAGGCGAATCAGATTGCTCAAGAGAATCCATAACAACTATATTGCGATAATATTTATTACATTTGTCATCCCATACTAACAAACAATACAATCACGTAAGTCATCACAGATTTCTTGTCCTCTCGAACAATTCAAATCCGACAACCTAGATTTTAGATGAGTTTCTAGACTTCCTAGCTTGATTTGATGTAAACTTCGGCTAAACCTGCAACATACGTTAAAACTTTGTCAATACAAAAGTATTGGCGAGTATACAGGTTTGATATGTGATAGTGTGATAGATTGAAAGTGCTGCGAATTTCCACATGCATAAACGTAATACACAACATATATACTCACAAAACTGATACTACCAGCTAAGTCCTCGATGCTCGACTCTTGATGGCATAACTAGACCCCGTCGGGCGAAATAGTACTATACTAGTCTTGGTGGGACGTCACGAGTATAAGTCCTAGCATACATGTACTAGCATCACGTATATCTATGCAAACAGTTATTCGCAAGTGATAAATAGTCCAATTAAATCATTCGTTTGATAAGTTTGGTTTTTATGGAACGTATGTTACACCCAAAATTCGATAAAAGGGGTCAAGTATACTCACAGCGCGTATTCGGTTAGGTTTGCGGAATCGGTGCCGGAGAATGTCCTGATTTCAGACAATTTACGTGAGTGATAGATTACTATGCGTTAAACGGTATCGATTTGCGTGAAATCGGGCGAAATTGGGTTAAAATTGGACGAAATGCTGAAATTGGGCTGGCCCAGTCGAACAGGCCACTCGATCGAGTGGGCCTGGTCGATCGGACAGACTTGGTCCTGATCGATCGGACAGTCTGATCGATCGAATGGCTGTTCGATCGACTAGCTGTTCGATCGACCAGCTGTTCGATCGACCAGCTGTTCGATCGACCAGCTGTTCGATCGACCAGCTGTTCGATCGACCAGCTGTTCGATCGACCAGCTGTTCGATCGACCAGCTGTTCGATCGACTAGCTGTTCGATCGACTAGCTGTTCGATTGGCCATCCTGTTCGGCTGTTTTCGATGATTTTTCGAGCGTTTTTCGGAGTTTTGGGTCGAGACGTTACGATGAGGTGTTAAGCAACTGAAATCCCGTCAATTCCGACCTGTTTCATCGGCCGGGAATCACCCCGTTCGTCGGAACTGGTCGTTTTTGTCGGTTTTTCCGTGTTTAACTCGAAATCGATCATTTTATCACTAGATCTGATGTAAAAACCTTGATTTTACTTAGGAAATGCCCTAGATCTAAGTTGTTCTTGATGATATGAGGTCAACACTTTGAAGTTCATAAGAACTTGTGATGAAATCAGTCAGAACATCTCAGATCCATGACCATCTTAGTAGGAAAACACTGATTTGGTTGAGATTCATGAAAAATCGTATGTAAATCATCCGAATCTGAGTTGTTCTTCATGGGATGACATCACCTTTGAAGAACTTTATGGTGAAATCACCTTAGAACACCCCAAATCCGTTGGTTTTATGGTTAAAAAGAGAGATTTGAAAGGTAGAAAGATGAAGGATTGCATATTGATCAAGGAAGTACAAGATTCGGGTTGAAAACTTACAAGAATCGGAAGAAATAGAGAGATTTGAGGGCTGGAGCGTCTTGGTCGGTTAGGAGCAGCAACACAAGTGTTTGGGAGTGAATGGAGGGGTATTTATAGGCAAGGAAGGAGAAAGGAAGGCAAAACTGCAGTTGGATCGGCTGGCCCAGTCGATCGGCTGGCCCAGTCGATCGGCTGGCCCAGTCGATCGGTTGGCCCAGTCGATCGGCTGGCCCAGTCGATCGGCTGGTCCATCCGATCGGCTGGTCCATCCGATCGGACTGGCCCATCCGATCGGACTGGCCTATCTGATTGGGCCGGTCTGACCAATTGGACTAGTCTGATCGAATTGATCCGTTCGGAAGCCTTTTGATCCCGTTTTTGGTGCGATTTCGACGGTTTGAGCCATATTTTCATATATTTATATAATTATTAAATTATTTATTATTATTAATCACAAAAGGCCGTATATACGTATTTATGTATCCAATTCTCAGTGCGGTGATCGTGTTACGCGTGCCTTTGAGTGCGTTCTTCGATGTGATGTGCCACAATGATTATCGGGGCACCACTTACTCATATTGCCATCATCGTCATGACGGTTAGAGTCATAGTACTCACCCGATAACCCTCGTTAGCGTTGATTACTCACATTTTGACACCTCACGCTCATCGAGAAGGGTAGTTTAGGCCCATATTCGACATCATCGTGAGTGTTATGCGAAATAGGTTTGTAATAGCGATAGAATATGCATAATTATTCGATTGTACTTCGATTTAGCGATATAATTGATATAGTTACATTATGATCCGAGTCTCCGGTGCTAGGCGTAACGAGTGTATCGAGTAGTAACAACGCACGAAGGTGCGGGTTGTTACAGTATCCCCTCCTTTAGGAAATTTCGTCCCGAAATTAATCCAATAGTAGGGTCGTAAGAGTTGATGCGATTGAGAGTAGAGTTTAATAGCGTCCAGATAACGAGCGATCGATTAAGATTTGGCGAGTGAAAATAGAGAGAGCATACGATTCGATTTCTTAGAAGTGATAACACATACAAAAAGCAATTTTATAGCGTTTTAAACTTACCAATACTCGATTAATTTCCGAAGTTAATTAAGAAGAATCTCCTCATGGCGCGGTGTCGACCGTTTTGATGTCCACACCAGCGCTATGTGGAGGGTTTTGTTATTTGATAACAGGTTTTGAGTTTTATATTTTAAAAGAATCAGGTGGCAAAATAGGTTTTAAGAAAACTTTCCTACAACGTGGGTTTGAGCTGAACTCGGTTGTCAAACCCTCGTTCTCGGGAAGGTTCCTTTCTGTCATTGCAAAGGTTTTTAAGAAAAGAATTGGACTTATGAAATTTTCATTGGGCACGGAGCCAAACTGATTCAATGTTTTCTCCATGTTGTAAGGAATTTCATTTGTCCAACGGTTTTAGTAAAAATTTTATAAAAATAGGTTTTCCTTAATACTATGGAAAAATAACTTACATCGGGCCCCACGTGGCACCTTCCCACAAAAGTTCGTTAATATGGTTAAAACACTTATATATAGGAAGTACCAGCGGCGTATCCACCATGCTTTACCCATATTAACTCTGTTTCATGAGGCAGTGTCATGCGTGCCGATAAGACACAGATAGAATTTCGATTCCCTTGATCCTAGCGATGAGGTGCTAGACCGAGTTTTGAATAGAAATAAGTTGGATGCAAACCAAGCGTAGGCAGCGGGTGCGAGTAGTCCGGTCGCACAACGCTGATATGGTATGCTTGGTTGGGCAACGAATGACACGATTTTGATTCGGGTAAATGAGATTTCGATTTGATTCCACACGAAGTTCGCATGGCACGTTTCCACAAGACTTGCTAATATGACAAACACCATGTTTCCATATTAGTTTTATCTTGTGAAGCAATGTCATGCACCCTAACATTACACCACCTGCGATGACTTCCAAGTAACATTCGAACATCGATAGACAATAGATTTCAACAGATTGATAAGCGACGATTGTTGCGTTGCGAGTGATAGACGATTGATTGAACTGATTACACCACGAATAGTACTAAGGCTAGCCCACACGGCCTTTTTCCACAAAGTCAACTAATATGGTCAAAACATCACCATGTTTCAGCCTCATTAGTTTCGTCTCATGAAGCGAGGTCGTGCGCGCTAACCTGACACGTAGAATGCATACATCGATAAGCAGTAGCGAACCGCGTTAAGAGTATCGAGTTGATGGATTAGGTGCGAGGCGCGTTAAGAGTGGAAGGCGGCGAGTGATTCTCGATACTCGTCTAGCGAATCCACAATAGACGATCCACACCAGCTGATAGAAGTTCACACAATTGACAACAACTAGTGTTAGAGATTTCTAGACAAACACATGATGCGATTGCGATTTCGAGCCACTTATCGAATGATTTGATTGCGAGATTGATCCGGCAAAACTGCGATTAAGTTGCGTTCTAGACTTTACGACCAGTCTCGCGTTGCTCCAATTGCTCTTCGGGGTGAACTTACCTAAGTTCATCGATGTGGCAATTTGTGTACGCGGACTTACGAGAAGCCTCGCAGTGATGCGGTTTAGTTTTGTTACGCCTTGTGATTGATGGTAGAGTGTCAAATTAACCATAATAGTATAATAGGTCTAATAACGTCCAACTCCACATGGCACTTTCTTCACGAAGTTTCGGTAGTATGGTAAAGCGTACCCCCGCGTCACCCCTACTACTTATGCCTCGTGCTTTGGTGTCACACTTTGTTGACACGACCAAGACCCTTGACCGTGCTTTTAAACGTTATGGCACTTTCTTCACGAAGTTTCGGTAGTATGGTAAAGCGTACCCCCGCGTCACCCCTACTACTTATGCCCCGTGCTTTGGTGTCACACTTTGTTGACACGACCAAGACCCTTGACCGTGCTTTTAAACGTTATGGCACCATTAGAACTTCACTACGATCTCCGTGCACTGACCAAGATAATCCCGTGTGCACCCGTGATTAGTTGTCCCTTGCACGTATACCGTACCTCGTTCTAAGAGTGTTATAGGGATAAAATACATAATATAGTACGTAGTGCTAGCGTCTAGATAGTGCTCGATTGTAAGAGAAATAGAATCCACACACGATGATACATGAAATAAGTTCCAGAAATGATAGCGATAAGTCGGATTATTACAACAACATTAGAATCAAAATAAAGTTGTTGTGGGGAACACTTGCGGAGACTGCAGTTGTTGTTGACTTCCTTCAAGATCACGGTCCTGCACGGCACTGCGACGTATAATGGCCATACCAGTTGCAATTTGCGCAATAGCGACATTCTGCTTCTAGTGGGTGATGATACGTGCATGTGAAACACAGGGGATGTGATCCATTGTAAGCGCGCTTAGACTGAACTGGAACTGATCGGAGAGGTTCGGGTTGTGGCAGTCCAGTTGTTGAGGAGTCTGGCTCATGGTCTTTCGTTTGCGGCTCGGTTGGGCTTCTTGAGTTGATGCAGTGTCGTCTTCGGATTCGCCTGATGATTTGACGGAGACATTGCCGGAGCAATCCTTAGAAGAATCCTCCGAGGAGCTGTCAGATGATCCATCGACCGATTCTCCAGAGGAATCGTCGGACGAGTTGATGATGATTGCTTGATGAGCTCGTGTGACAGGCTTCTTGGAGAAGAATCCGTCCACGACTCGTTTGCTGTTGAGCTCTGCGGCTAGACGGTAGGCTTCTTCGATGGTAGCAGGTTTTGCAACTTCGACAAAATCACCCACACACTCTGGTAAGCCACGAATATACTTCGCGATAGCTTTCTTCGGAGTGTCGACTTGACTTGGGCAGATTATGCTGAGCTGTTTGAACCTTGCTGTATAGCTCGCATTGTCACCTTCGGTTTGCTTGATTTCCCAAAATTCGTTCTCTAGCTTCTGGATTTCGTGAGGGGGACAATATTCTTCCTTCATGAGTTTCTTCAGCTCACCCCATGAGAGGGCGTAAGCTGCGGAGATCCCACGTTTGTTGCGTTCGGCGGTCCACCAATCGAGTGCTCGGGATTGGAATACTCCGGTGGCGCAAGTAGTTTGAAGGTCCTCGGGGCACCCACTCTGACGAAGGGTAACCTCAATGGCATCGAACCACTGGAGTAATTGAGAAACATCTCCTTCACCAGTGAAAGGCATTGGATCACAGGCTTTGAAGTGTTTGTAGAGGAATGCAGATTCCGTCTTGACGTCTTCCGGGGCTCGAGAGTGGCTTTGAGAGTGCACTTGCGCGACAATTTGAGGAATGAGCTTGACCACTTCCTTGGTCACAATTGAGGCAATCCTCTTATCGGCGCGTCGTTGGGCTCTTCTCCTAGCTACTCGTCTCGAGATCGAGTTGTTGGAAGGCATCTAGACAGAAGGATTCGGAATGAGATTCGATCATAATGATTTTTAAACTTTTGATGCGATTTGATTCGATCAAACTTGTTATAGAATTTAATTAAACACATAGGAGCCACATAGGAAAATTCTAGGTTCCTAAACTCTCACATAATTGATTCGTTTTGTATTTAATACGTATAGATATAGTTGTAGGTTACACATAGATATTGATTCAGAATTTGTGAGGACGTGACAAGAGAAATAGCGTAAGCGAATTCGAGTACTTAGACGTTTGTTTTGTTGCGATCATTCGGTCTTTGTTTTAGATTGCGATGGCTGTGCAAGTTGTGCGCTTTGTAAATCGAGGTTCGTAAATCCGATAAATCGAGAAATCGATAAATCGTAAGGCTTAAATTTGAAAACTCATAGACGTAATCCATACACGTAATAGTTTAGATAGAATGCCTTGGGTGTTTAGGCGTTGACTACCCAAGTAACCCGACTATAACCAACAAGTTCGGGCATACGCGTTGACCTAGGGGACTCATTCTTCCGCTGGGATGCAGCTCCTGACATTCGTCTCTCTAGTCTTCGCGTAGCCTGAGTAGTTGTTATGGTCGTGACCTTGGTGAGAGCTTTTGTAAACCATTTTATGGAGTGGAACAGTTGATTAAGGTATGGGTTTCACCCCTGGCTTAACAACTTCGTTCCCATTTGTGGTTGTGCTCATCGAATAAATCCGAGAGTTCCACCAGAATTTCGAAATGGAGACCTTTTGTCGAGATGTGGATGTCACTCCTAGCTCAACAAAGAGTTCTCGTGCTAAAAAAAATACGCTGAGTGAGTGATCCTATCGAGAGTTATTGGTTTTCACACCTGGTCTCGACTAGATCACTCGGTTTTGTTATGCGAGTAGTTTTGAAAACATGTGTATTGTGTCAGCCTTAGGAAAGGCTAAGTAACCTTCTAGCCTTAGGAAAGGCTCTTTGTGTGAAGTTGTAGTATGCGGTGTTCACACAATAGTTGTAACTTTTCAACAAATTCGATCGAGAGTAGCAAGTTGGCCCAAACAAACCCTAACGAGTTCGTAAGAGTCGGCCTGTTGGTACTTAGACTATAGACTAGGTCACTTTCATAAGACATCGACCCGGACTAGGTCGAGTCTCAAACTTTGCCTAATTCCCTATAGTTATGGCTCTGATACCAATCTGTCACACCCCAACCGATGGCGGAATCATCGGGGCGCGGCACTAGGCGAATCAGATTGCTCAAGAGAATCCATAACAACTATATTGCGATAATATTTATTACATTTGTCATCCCATACTAACAAACAATACAATCACGTAAGTCATCACAGATTTCTTGTCCTCTCGAACAATTCAAATCCGACAACCTAGATTTTAGATGAGTTTCTAGACTTCCTAGCTTGATTTGATGTAAACTTCGGCTAAACCTGCAACATACGTTAAAACTTTGTCAATACAAAAGTATTGGCGAGTATACAGGTTTGATATGTGATAGTGTGATAGATTGAAAGTGCTGCGAATTTCCACATGCATAAACGTAATACACAACATATATACTCACAAAACTGATACTACCAGCTAAGTCCTCGATGCTCGACTCTTGATGGCATAACTAGACCCCGTCGGGCGAAATAGTACTATACTAGTCTTGGTGGGACGTCACGAGTATAAGTCCTAGCATACATGTACTAGCATCACGTATATCTATGCAAACAGTTATTCGCAAGTGATAAATAGTCCAATTAAATCATTCGTTTGATAAGTTTGGTTTTTATGGAACGTATGTTACACCCAAAATTCGATAAAAGGGGTCAAGTATACTCACAGCGCGTATTCGGTTAGGTTTGCGGAATCGGTGCCGGAGAATGTCCTGATTTCAGACAATTTACGTGAGTGATAGATTACTATGCGTTAAACGGTATCGATTTGCGTGAAATCGGGCGAAATTGGGTTAAAATTGGACGAAATGCTGAAATTGGGCTGGCCCAGTCGAACAGGCCACTCGATCGAGTGGGCCTGGTCGATCGGACAGACTTGGTCCTGATCGATCGGACAGTCTGATCGATCGAATGGCTGTTCGATCGACTAGCTGTTCGATCGACCAGCTGTTCGATCGACCAGCTGTTCGATCGACCAGCTGTTCGATCGACCAGCTGTTCGATCGACCAGCTGTTCGATTGACCAGCTGTTCGATCGACTAGCTGTTCGATCGACTAGCTGTTCGATCGACTAGCTGTTCGATCGACTAGCTGTTCGATTGGCCATTCTGTTCGGCTGTTTTCGATGATTTTTCGAGCGTTTTTCGGAGTTTTGGGTCGAGACGTTACGATGAGGTGTTAAGCAACTGAAATCCCGTCAATTCCGACCTGTTTCATCGGCCGGGAATCACCCCGTTCGTCGGAACTGGTCGTTTTTGTCGGTTTTTCCGTGTTTAACTCGAAATCGATCATTTTATCACTAGATCTGATGTAAAAACCTTGATTTTACTTAGGAAATGCCCTAGATCTAAGTTGTTCTTGATGATATGAGGTCAACACTTTGAAGTTCATAAGAACTTGTGATGAAATCAGTCAGAACATCTCAGATCCATGACCATCTTAGTAGGAAAACACTGATTTGGTTGAGATTCATGAAAAATCGTATGTAAATCATCCGAATCTGAGTTGTTCTTCATGGGATGACATCACCTTTGAAGAACTTTATGGTGACATCACCTTAGAACACCCCAAATCCGTTGGTTTTATGGTTAAAAATAGAGATTTGAAAGGTAGAAAGATGAAGGATTGCATATTGATCAAGGAAGTACAAGATTCGGGTTGAAAACTTACAAGAATCGGAAGAAATAGAGAGATTTGAGGGCTGGAGCGTCTTGGTCGGTTAGGAGCAGCAACACAAGTGTTTGGGAGTGAATGGAGGGGTATTTATAGGCAAGGAAGGAGAAAGGAAGGCAAAACTGCAGTTGGATCGGCTGGCCCAGTCGATCGGCTGGTCCATCCGATCGGCTGGTCCATCCGATCGGACTGGCCCATCCGATCGGACTGGCCTATCTGATTGGGCCGGTCTGACCAATTGGACTAGTCTGATCGAATTGATCCGTTCGGAAGCCTTTTGATCCCGTTTTTGGTGCGATTTCGACGGTTTGAGCCATATTTTCATATATTTATATAATTATTAAATTATTTATTATTATTAATCACAAAAGGCCGTATATACGTATTTATGTATCCAATTCTCAGTGCGGTGATCGTGTTACGCGTGCCTTTGAGTGCGTTCTTCGATGTGATGTGCCACAATGATTATCGGGGCACCACTTACTCATATTGCCATCATCGTCATGACGGTTAGAGTCATAGTACTCACCCGATAACCCTCGTTAGCGTTGATTACTCACATTTTGACACCTCACGCTCATCGAGAAGGGTAGTTTAGGCCCATATTCGACATCATCGTGAGTGTTATGCGAAATAGGTTTGTAATAGCGATAGAATATGCATAATTATTCGATTGTACTTCGATTTAGCGATATAATTGATATAGTTACATTATGATCCGAGTCTCCGGTGCTAGGCGTAACGAGTGTATCGAGTAGTAACAACGCACGAAGGTGCGGGTTGTTACAGACTCCTCTCACACCTTTTTTTTATAACCGGAAGGATGATTATTGTTCTTTTCTTCTTACAACTAACCCCCTTAACTTCCTTAAAACTTATATCTTTTCATTTAAATCCAAAATATTAACACAAATATCCTTCTTTCATTTAGATAAGCACCACAAGGATCATGACTCACATATGGATCGGTCATATTTAATTTATTAAAATTTGTTAATTACATTTTATTATTATTTCACTTGTATTTTTATTTTATATTTACATTTTATTATCTTTTCTTATTATTTAACTAATATCTTTTTAGATAGTTTTACCAATATTCGTTTACACCAAAATTCCACCAAACTTAACACTTGCAACTGTTTGGACTCAGATTACTTTTATCGTGAGTCGAATACCATACAAGTATACCACTAAATTATGAGTGTTTATTTTAGTTATTTAACTAAATAACTTTGTAATTGATGAATATGTAATGTTCCTTAATACGAAGAAACATCAAATTTAGAAACAAACAAACCGAACACGTGTTGATTCGGTTGCTGTAGCGATAGGTCGTACCATATAGGTACCTTTTCAGTCCCGTAACAAACCGAGTCAATATCGATTAAGTTCTCACCGCGTCCCCCGCCACAATGCGGGGGTTAAATTATTGGTATAAATTTTAAAACCATGGTCGTATGTTTTCTTTTTCAACCCTCAAGTTTATAGACTTTATATATTCAACCTAATCTTTCGGTAAGTGATACACTGACCCCTGATTTATTTTTACTTGATAACTTCACACCTCATCTTTTCCAACATTTCAATTTTTTGTTTAAATTACTTTTACGACACACCACAACGTGCGAAACATTGTACTCTTTTTATCTATGCTTAACAATATCAATGTCACTAACGTAATGTTTGTAACAAAGTTAAAAACGTGTAACGTAATATATGGACACCACACGTTACTATCATCATCGTATCGCATGTAATGAAGTGATAAACGTAATGTTGCAGCTGCAACGGGTGACGCAGGTAACAATCTAGTTTTATAACAAATTTAAATGAGAAAAGCATATATAAAGAACATGGTACATTAAAAGAAAACCTGAAGGCCACGACTCTAGAAAACGGAAGTTGGTACAAGTTATAACTAAAAGTGGCAACTTGGTAAATAGGTGCCATACAAGGGCTGAACAGTAGAGAGGGAAAGGAAACGCGTATTGGGGGGGGGGGGGGGGGGGGCATTCATGGAAGCAAGTAAACATTATTTCACTTTTTGTTTTATTAACTTTGACTATATAAATAATAAATAATAAAATATAAAATAATATATTTAAATAAACTCATGATAATTCCTCTTCATTTCATTCTCTTTTCCTCGCGCCTACCAATTTCTCAGTTTTTTTCCAGTTTTCTTATTTTTATTATAAATTTCATACACCACTCAAATAGAATAATATTACTTTGGTTACCATCTTTTTAATATTTTAAAATAAAAGTACTACTTTAGTGAATGCACTATCACCATTCCGTACGATATGCTATATATAAAACATTATTCCTTACACTCATGATAATTCTACAATATTTATAGAAAATTCTCAAATATAATCTTTTAATATTGTAAATATTCTGAACTTGTGATACACGTCTCTAACAGACTCATGAAAGGTGTTTTAACAGACTGTCACGGGCGAAAGGATGTGAGAGAGCAGCAATCAGGGTATGGTCCGCATGGAGAGAGACTAGAGAGCTTCGTAGAGTACAGAGACGGGAAATTTCTAAGAATTTTGGGCGGTTGGCACAGGGCTGGCCTTGAGAATTCGTGTACCTTGTTTAAGCTTGAAAAAATGTGTCCTTAGGCCTTAAGAAATTGAGTATTGGGAGGTCTAAACCTAATGACAATGAGCTAATAAGTAATCAAACCTTAAAAATATGTTTGTAAGTGAGCCTATGTTGGTGTTTGTATAACTATATCTTATTAATTTATTTTTTTCACATATACAATATCATTTTTTTTATAAATAACGAGTCCTTCGAAATATCGGGCCCTGGCCAGTGTCCACCCCGCCCACCCTCAGGCCGGCCATGGTTGGGCCCCCTAACTATATAATACTTTTTCCGGTTTATAGCGGTCAGATTGGGTCGGGTGTTGTACAAAAAAAAAAAATCAAATTAGAATTAATATAATCATCAAACGCACGTCAAACATCATTAAAAACATATTTAAAGTTGTGTCCTACGGGTTGTCATTTTTTGAAATCTATCCACAACATTGTTTAGACTTTCCGGAGCAAGTCTTTCCCAATATAGCATATACAACTACCACTTAAATTCTCATCACCAATCCGATTGCGTAAGTCAGTCTTCACGTGCTTCATTGCCGAAGAACATCTTTCAACAGTGGCGTTTGCGACGAGTATTACGAGAACAAGCTTCAATAAACGATATATCAATGTAAATGATAGGTGAAGCATCCAAGTTGGCAAATTGTGTATCCTTTTTCACATGATCAATGTAGTCCGCGAGTTGAACCGGAAGCCTTTTATCGGTTTTATCGAAATCATATGAATACATCTCGGCTAGTCTTAGTATTTTTGGAATGTCAAACCCACAAAAAATCTCACATGGACTCGAACAACTCATACAAACAACTAAGTCCAATGTTGTAAGACCCTAAACCGTTTTAAACAAAAAGTACGCAGCGGAAATACGAAACGAAAAAAAATCTTTCTTTATAAACATTTTAACATACTGGAAACATTTGGGATAATCCCTTTTACAAAAATTGCGTCCATCATTCTTACTTAAAAGATAAAGCATAATTTACATTTATAAACTATACGACCTCGCTCCCGTACAATCCACATTCATTGACTCGATCTTCAACCGCTTAGACTCCATAATAATGATAATTCCGTGCAACCTGCAATCACCACATACATCTTCAACCGCTTTTTGCAATCAAAACTCATTACATAATAATACATTTAGTTCGGAAATCACTTACCTCAAGTGCCTGTTTCGTACATGCTTCCTCATATCCTTTCCATTAGCCTTCCATGCTTTCCCCCACCTTGACATGATCCTATACTTTCATGTCATTATGGTTTCCACATCATTAGTATAAACGTACATTCTAATATTGCATTCATTTCACAACTAACAACATCATTCAAGATTAACTAATTTAGCACCATTCTTGAACCCAACATTATCCTTACTAGAAAATCCACATATCATACAATGACACTACTTTCACCCCTCGATTACAACTACACAATCAACTAAATGCATTAGGAGTGCCATATCTTTATGCATAGAGTACAAGTTCCTATAGCATACTCCTACCGCATCATACTAACAATCAACTTTTTCCACATGATTTCTATTTAAAACACACATTTCATGTTAGTTTGCTAACAAATATATCATTATCTCCTTCTATACTTGTTTACCCACAATTTGCATACAATTTTTACATATTGTTGTCATTTAGACATTTCATCAAACACTTGGTGTGCATACACCATTTAATGCACAATGTACAACTAATTCATGCTTAATCTTCCAAGTTCTTACTTTCAATCATCAACACAACCAAAACATTAAACTAACTTCATACCATATTCAACCTAACTTGCAAGAGTTCATCTTATTCAACATAATCAATCGATTTTGCACATGATTTGAACATGGGTGATTCACCCATTCAATGGTGGGTTTCAACTTCAATCATCCAAATTACTTAAAATTCTTCATAATTCAAGTCCTATTTGATGATTCTAACACATATTCATGAGTAATTTCACACAATTTCATGGATTAAACATAAATCCACTTTATATAAGATCATAAAAATCTGAAATTACTACTTTCCACATGTTTCATATAGCTTTTTGATGTAGAATCTCTACACGTGCAAGAGAATTAAGGCTGGATTTTGCTTCAATTCTTCAACATTTCATCATCATGAGAAACCCTTATTGGCTCAGTGGCTTGCATCGACACCAACATCATACTTATGTCTGATGTTTGTGATCTTCCACTACTTAACCAAACTTTATTTAAAATGTACAAGATCAACCCTTCTAGTTTTGATAATTTATTTATTTCCTTCTTGTAACTAACAAAGATAAACAAACTAGGTTAACTAATCCTAGTTAATCAAACCTAGTTAAGTTATTTCACACATAATTCTAGTAAATGCCTTATTTATCAACTATTAGATTTTTGGGGCGTTACAAATGTTAACTCGTTAAAACGGTTCCCAAACTCTTGTATTTACAAATCTAGAACCACAATGAAGCAATCATACTCATAACAATGTCGATTTGTGATGTTTGTTTTTCTTTTTGGCCACTTTGGGTTAGTATATTCATCATCCATATTTTTCACTTCAAGTTCATACTTGTCACAAAAAGAGTTAACCTTCTCCATAAACTCATTAAAACCTTCCAGTCTAAACTTTTTAAGTTGGTGTTTGGTGAAGAAAACCAAATTAACTGCATTCAACAAATCTTGTTCGTTTCTTTGGATACATTAGACAACGTGTGTGTGATGTTGTCACGGCCCCGACCCGGTTTTTACCCGTTTCAGGAGTCACGGGACAGAAACCCGTGGTATTGTTTATTTTGGCAGCAGAAATTTTAACAGGATCTTTTTAAACTGAAAATACCAATTATTTTATTTCACACTTTTGGGGTAAAACCCCATAATTTACAATAAAGGAATTTCACGGGGAAATTCCCTGTTTTTACAAAACATGTTTATTTATTTTATTGAGCCACTTCTTCAAGCTTGTAGTGTTACACAACACTTTTTCCTTGGTTCACAGTAAGTCACCTGAAACATGTTTTAAAAAGATTTTATCAGCGGGGAAATACTGGCGAGTCACTCAATTTGTACAAAACGACACCTTGTTATAATACACAGTATTAAGGGTGATTACATTCCCAAATCGGTATTTGTCACTCGACCGTATCTATGACTATGGTCAGATCACCCATTGGCTAACCCGTTGTCCAATGGTGACGGGTATCAAGTAATGTATACAAAACCCCACATACCGGCAGTAATTGAAGATTACAAAGACTTAATCCCCGTAATTATAACTTTGAAAACAAGTAGGGTTTTGGGAAAACAATTTGATAAAAAGAGAATGACTGACATTGCAAGTTTAACTGGACAGAACTTTTGCCTACTAATTTAGCCTTGTAACCTAGTTAAATAACAACGCACACGAAACTAGGTCAGTACCTTAATACAACATTTACGATAACTCACGAAATCAAAACCCTCACGACGAATGACAAAATATAGCCCAAATACGGGCAGCACTTAAACATCCATCGGATAAGTTTCAATCTATCGGACATTGTATCATAGCAGTGATCGAGTTAATACCCCGTAATTGTAGCAGCGTCTTGATGCCTTAACACTCGTTTTTAAGCAGAATATGGACGTTTTAAACTAAATTTTCGAACACAGAAGCAAGTCCCATGCACAGGCAATTTATAGCAACTTTTTAGGTTTTACGCGGCCCGCGTAAACCTTCTCAAGATCTTACGCGGCCCGCGAGGGCCACCTAGTCTACAACTAGGGCTACTGTGTCACATGTAGGCCCACCACGTGGCCGAAACGTGGCCTGAAGCGTGTCCCGGTCGTTTGTTGTCCTGTCGCGGCCTGCGTAGCCTTATCTTATGGCTTACGCGGCCCGCGTGAAATCCAAATTTCTTAATTTCTTGGTTTTTCATGAACATTAGGGTTTCAGGGGTCCGGGTTTTCACTTACGGGTCGTTTATGGACATTTTTGCGGGTCCTTACAGATGTCTAGAACATGCTCCTTCAAATGTGTGTAAAATACAAAGTCGTATTTTCCATAATCCCTTGTAGTCTATCTGCTTGTTTGGCACAATGAGGAATCAAACCCATTTCTTCAACCCACTGAAGAACTTCTATAATGTTTGGATATAAAGTAAGCAAACGAGAAAGTGTTTTGCAATAGGAATTCCAATATGTATCTCCAAGCCTTGAAAGTGTCATTTCTAGATTCAAACCACTTCTAGTACAAAGGATATTTTTCAAGTTAATTCTTTGACTTTCACGAAGCATAACTTGTCGTTTGGAACATGTACAAATGACATTTGTTAAACTTCCTACATTTTCAAAAAGTCTTCAGATAGGTGTCTATGTTTGTGAGCAACCCCCACAACAAATAACTGAAGTTGGGTTGCAAAACAACGAATATAGAATACTGAAACATTTTATATAAAATTAGAGCCCCTAAGCCAGGAAACCCATCTGATATCTTACTTGCACTATCATAACCTTGGCCTCTAATCCTAGCCAAACTCAACTCAACTCAACCCATGCCACGCAAATAAATCATCACTAGTTTTTTTTTTGAAATCCAGTTGTAATGATATCGATACCGATACCTACTACCGAAAGATTAACATGGATCATTGTAACACCTTAGGTGTCGCAACTCCCGGCCCCTAATCACCTGGGAACGGGCGGCCGCGAGCACATATTCAATGGTATCGGTGTTTAACAATTTGGCAGCGGAATTTACATCAGGACCGTAGTTAGGAAATATTTTATCAGAGTAAAATACTACATTTTAATAATAATAAACACATGGGAAATTCCTAAGTTTCCATTACATCATGTTTATAGGGATAAACCCTTATTGAAATAAAACATCTTCTTTATTTAGGTAACTTTTATAGCCACTTTTCCAAGCCTTTAGTGTTGTCTAGCTGGCTTCTATTTGGCTTTCACATTTTGTTACCTGAAACGCGTTTAAAAACATTTTGTCAGTGGGAAATACTGGTGAGTGAATCCCAATTTAATCAAAACATGTTTTATCATTGTACAATCTCGCAATTATATTTGTTTATATTTCTACTTTAATTACCACCCACGGTACTGTCAACCCGACTTGTGGTCATGTTACTACTCACAGGGTAGTAACAAATTTTGTATACAAAACCCCAACATACCGACGATAATTGTAGAATATAAATACTCAATCACTGTTAAATATAAGTTAAAAAATTTGAGGTTTTGTAAAAACAGTTTGCAAAAAGGAGATTACTCACATTGCTACTTTAGATATTTCTCTTGTGATTTTCCTGGTTATAATCTATTAATTAAACAATACACACGCGTTAGTATAATAACCCAATTTACATTAGTTATACCCTCCCCGGGACAGAAACTCCAACGACTACGTCGGGCAGAGCCTCGACAGTCGTTACGGAGCACTAGATCAATCGGGCAGCGTATCTAATACGTAACCGGAGGTTATAATACTTACATCGAGGCAGAGCTTCGCTCAGGAATTATAATTTCTATCAGAGAGAGAGAGAATTAAAAATTTTGAACGATTTCGACTGAAGCCGATCGTTCCTATTTATAGGGCCTGACCATGGGTTTCTCGCGCCCTGCGAAAGAAACCACAATGGTGATGTAGGGTCTAGCTTGGCTGAGTCGGACCCATAGCTTCGACACACCACCTGACACATGGCAGCAAGGGGTGCGGGCGGGTGGCCAGCTGTCGCGGCCCGCGACAGCCTATGTTGTCTGCTTCGCGCCCCGCGAGAGCCCCCTTACTTTTGTTTTATTTGATTTTTGTTAATTTTAAGGTATTTCGGGTCTATTTCTCGTATACGGGGTGTATTTTAGGCCGTATAGGGACGTTATAAATATTTTAGGAGGGTTGTTATATTAGGCAAATCCCACATCGACCGTGGCCATGAGAAATCCGTGGTTCATAAGTAATCCAATGCCTCTTAAATCACCAACGCGTTTTGGGCTTAGTTGGCTGTGGAGCACATGAAAACTCCACAGTTAGGGATGGGTGACCTCCTAGGAAGTCTCCACCGGGGCAACCAAAAACAAATCCGTGAGTTCCTGGATGGGCAACCCATCGGGGGCAAAACGGACAGTATTGGTAATGAGAGAGGTCGGATGTTACAAATGGTATCAAAGCCACTCCTGTGTCGTTCAGCATGGTGGGGCAAACCTCGTCGAGGACGATGAGTCCCTAAGGGAGGGGGTAATTGTAACGATACCGATACTGACTACCAAAAGATTATCATGGACCATTGTGACACTCTAGGCAAATCCCACATCGGCCATGGCCAGGAGAGATCTTCGGTTCTTAAGGAATGCCTTGCCTCTTAAGTCACCAACGTGTTTTGGGCTTAATGCTAGTGGATGAGAGGAGAACTCCACAATTAAGCGTGCTCAGGTGGGAGTAGTACTAGAATGGGTGACCTCCTGGGAAGTATCTATTGGGGCAACTTAAAATAAAGCCGTGAGTTCCTGGATAGTCAACCCATCGGGGGCGAAGCGACAATATTGATGGTGCGAGAGGTCGGATGTTAGTAGTACCGGGATGGGTGACCTCCTGGGAAGTCTCCACCGGGGCATCCGGAAACAAATCCGTGAGTTCCTGGATGGGCAACCCATCAGAGACAAAGCGGACAATATTGATGATGAGAGAGGCCGGATTTTACACCATTTGTCCAACATGTACTTTTAATTTGTGTTTCCTTTGGTTATGTTGCTTTGCACCTCTTTTCAAAAGCTCAAAGATCTAAATATTTTATTTTTTCCTTGCTAGTTTGCTTTGATCCCCAACTAGTTTATCATAATGTGTTCATGTTAAATCAAATTATTGTTTTATAAATGTAACCAAAATTGACACACTAATATGTGTTTGAGTTGTCGTAGCTAAAACATCTCACATAAGATCTCGTTACCTATCTTTTAATTGTACGAGTCGTAAGGAAAACGTTATTTTTGAAAAAGGATCCAAATTTTTTAATTCGTAAGAAACGTAATATGTAATTTACCCTCTATTTAAATTATTTTTATGACTTTACACAGTAACGTGTGGCACGTTTTTATACTTTTTTTTAATCTATGTCTAACCACGTTAATGCCTAAATTACTTTTATGAATTTACACTGCTATCTAAATTACTTTTACAAGTTTACACCGCAACGATGAAGCCATACTCTATTTTATATCTATGTCTAATAACATTACAAAGTCAAAAACACGAAATTTCACATGCGCGCACCACACATTAGGGTCATCATCGTACGCTGTAATTGCAATGTTTATAGATATTACATTGGTATAGATCAGATACGTCGAAACACGTGTTTTCGTATAGCTAACACATCACCTAACATGTCGTTTGATCTAAAACAACCAAGGCGTCGCAGTTGCATGCGCAATCTATGCCAACAACCTAGCTTTCTTTATATAGTTAAAGATTTATATCTTTCTTATTTAGTAAAAAGAATTATATATTATTTTCATAACACCAATGAGCAATGGGTTTAAAATAATTTCCGAAACTCAATTAGGTCAATGTTAAAGAAAAAGATTGAGGTCGTTCGAAATTCTCATGTTATATGTTCTAAATGATACGCAAAAAGGAATGAAGCCGGTTAACTCCGATCCTTTCTTACTAGTTGTGCCAGCTACGATGGTGGCATTGTTAAACCATGATAGAAAACTTTTCCATAGAAATAATCATTCAGAAACATGTCTTATTAGTTGAATATTCTATATCACGATAAACACCTAACGTTAATCTTAATTAAACTAAATATGTTCTATATAATCCGTTTTAATCCCCATTACCGGACCTGGCCCGCCTATTTTTAACAAACCACATATTTCATTAGACGTGTTTTCATAGATACAAAATCTAAAAGATTTAAAATTTAAGGTCCTAAGGCTATCAGGTGTGGGATCAGCTCGGAGCCGTCGAGCTTCGTCCACACCACCCCTACCCGGATCGTCTCGTCTTCAACGTCGTCTGCTTACTGGTTTCGACAGGCCTATTCAAAACACACACATATACATACATACATATGTATCTATAAAGGTGCTCATCACCACACCCTTGACCCATCCATTAGGGCTCATCCCCCATAGTCACCAATGACGTGACGAATCATCCCAAAAAGACTTCCCTACTTACACTAGTTTTATTAAATTAAAAGAAAACAAAATAGAATTGATAATATAAATAAATAAAAATCTTTCTATACTAATAAACAAAAATCCTTTTTGGACATATGTTCTCACCTTTATTTTTTATTTATCTCTTTTATTAAATAATAATAATAATAATAATAATAATAATAATAATAATAATAATAAACATCAATTTAACTAAATCTATTTATCTCTTTTGTTTTCATAATCTGAAATTGATTTCTTTTTTAACTCTAAAGTTTCAATCTTTGGCAATTTAAGTATAAAGTTTCAATCTTTGGTATTTTAACCCCTTTGATTAATTTGATTTTTCACTTCTAATTCAAAAGTTTTCATCTTTTGCAGTTTAACCCCTTATATTTTTTTTACTTTCTACCCAAAGCTTTTCATCTTTCACAATTTAATCTCAACACTTTTTTTACTTTCAAGTTTAGTCTCTTATATACTTTTCATCTTTCATAAGTTCTCCGTTTACGTGTCGTTCGAAATTTCCGAGTTAACACGTCGCAACGTGCGTGTGGGGTTCAATGTTTTTTCATCTATATTTTTCCTGTTGACATGTCCGTCGCAGCGCGTCTATTTTTCCCGTTTGATAGGTCTGTCGCAACGTGCGATTAATTGTTTTTTTATCGGTTTTACACATAAGCTTGTGGTCATGTGAGAAACATGTCTTTCTTCTAACATGATATATAACTAATGAATCCCCGTCACAGGATGTAATTCTAGTAATAATAATAATAAAAGATTTAGCAGAAAACAGGGTGACCTCCTTTTGACCTTTTCGTCTTGGATTATCCCAAATTTCAAACAAAGCTCTGTTCAGGTCAAGTTCCAAAATCAAAAGCACACAGATCTTCAATTTCTCTTTAAATCGGCGATTGATTATTTTCTTTCCGGTGAGTATTCTTTCACTTCAATCGCTTAAATATGAATTAATTGTGTTGTTGTTTGCATGATTAATCTCAGGAATCGTTGTGCTTTTAACATTAGGGTTTCATGAAGAGAGTATTAATTATCAAAAACCCTAGATTTTGAACTGAAATTGAGCACGTGAATACAAGCCCTAATTCGAAAAACACGATGATTTGTTCTTGTTTAGTTTTAATTACACTATATTATATAATGATCTAGTTTTAAGGTTTAAGTTTAACTACAATGGATTGATAATACTTTTATGAATAGCTAAAAGAGGTATACTCTATATGAAGTTTAAGTTGGTGGAATAAATTAACTCATTAATAACACTCGGAAATGATAGTTAAACCTTA
Organism: Helianthus annuus; assembly: GCF_002127325.2. Taxonomy (NCBI): domain Eukaryota; kingdom Viridiplantae; phylum Streptophyta; class Magnoliopsida; order Asterales; family Asteraceae; genus Helianthus; species Helianthus annuus. The sequence goes on along the minus strand of NC_035448.2, from coordinate 136,313,542 downwards.
AGATTAGTTATGGTTTGAAGTCTGATCTTAAATGGTTCGAAAGGGTGGGATTATATGTTGAAAACGTCCCTTTGTAGGGCTAGGAAATGATAGTTAAACCATAAGATTATTAGTTATGGTTTTGCAACAAGAAGCGCACCTAAAAATATTTTTCAGTTTATAAATTCGAGTTTCATTGATGGCTGGATTTTAAAAAAAAAGATGTGCATGTGTGGGAATGCGAATCTAACTGTGTTTTGTTAGATTCGCGTTCCGAGACATGCGGATCTTCCTAAATCCAGCTTTGGTGAAACTCAAATTTATGATTTACAAAGATGTAATCCGAAAACATTTTTAGGTAGGCTTACGCTTCTTGTGGCAGCTCCATAACTAATTTGAAGGTTTAACTATTGTTTTCTAGCCCTACAAAGATTTGTTTTCGACATGAATTCCCACCCTTTAAGAACAGGCTTTGAAGAAATAACCTTTTAGCTATTTACGAGGGTATTAGCAGTTCATTGTGGTTGAACGAAAATTATTTTTCATTTCTCGTTGGAGGATTATTTTTCTTAATTACTACAATTTGGCTATCTTACCATGTATTTTTTTCATCCTTTTGTATGATTAGAACCAACTGGGACGATATTGTATGGATAGTTCATCAGGGTCACATTTCAACAATCAACCTTCACCAAAAATGATGCCGCCACGTCAGCAAGTAAAGTCCGGAGTGCTGCACACATCCTTATCACTCGTTCCACCACCAGACGCTTTCGGGTCACCAAACGTTCAAGAACGCGGCCCAAATTCCGACCAGGTCCGTGAGTCACCAACTGAAAGCGCCAGCTCACGTGACACCTGGCCCGACCCGTTAATCGTATCTAAGCAGATGGAGAGAGAGAAACAAAAAGAGCCCGAAAATAACTTTGCTGAAAACTCCGTAACCCGCCATATTTCACGGTTGGATAAAATGTCGCTTAGAGACATATGCAGTGAACGCGTTGATATAATTGCAGAAAAAATGCATCATCTACCTTACGAGTTTCTCGACAATTTAAAGAACCAACTTCGCGTTCTTATCGAAGGAACCAGCGGTGATCAAATCAAAGAAGAATACATTTTCCTCCAAAAAATGGTTATGGGCCGAGGCGATTTGACCGAAAAGGTGCTCACGATGGCCCACCGCGGTCAACTCGAGTTGCTAGTTGCCGTCAAGACGGGAATTCAAGCGTTTCTACATCCAACCGTTAGTCTTTCACAGGCTTCTCTTATCGAGATATTTTTATACAAGCGATGCAGAAATATAGCGTGTGGAAGCCAAATTCCTGCTGATGACTGTACATGCGAAATTTGCTCGAAACGGAACGGTTTTTGTAACCTCTGCATGTGTGTGATCTGTACCAAATTTGATTTTGAAGTGAATACATGCCGTTGGATAGGTTGTGATGCGTGTTCTCATTGGACGCACACGGATTGCGCGATACGAAACGGGCAGATTGGCGTGGGACCCGTTAAAAGTGGCGGGATGCTTTTCCGGTGCCGGGCTTGTATGAGAACATCGGAATTGTTTGGTTGGGTTAAAGACGTGTTTAATCAGTGTGCGCCGTTGTGGGACCGTGAAAGTTTAATTAAGGAGCTTGATTGTGTGAGAAGAATATTTCATAGAAGTAATGAGAATAGAGGGAGAAACTTGTACTTGAAGTGTGAAGAACTTGTGGAAAAACTTAAAAGCGGGTCAACTGAAGCTGTAGCTTGTAAAGCAATATTATCGTTTTTTCAAGGTAAACATTATCCTTATTAAGTGGCATATTTTTTTTATCAATGTTTCATTAACTGCTGGTAAATGTTTGATTTCCATGTAACCTAACGCAATTTTTACAGGAAATACCAATGCACTTTTTTTTTTGGTCACCGAGGGTGTAAATGAGTAGAGCCTAAGCACGCCTAAGGCGAGCTCGGCTTGTTAGTTATTTATTAATTATTTTGTTATATTACTTTTATTATACATATATAATTACTTTTATTTGTGTTTATATGTCTAGTTTTATGGGGAAAGTGAACATGGTGTTGTTAGGCATCTAACTTAGATGTGAAACCAATTAAAACTATGTTGTTTTGAATAAATCTAATTAAAAACTAAGTTTAATTTTTTGAACCCTATTTTCTCTACGATAATTTCGCACATATTAATCATCTATCACCAGTGCATTATCTAAGTTATGAATATGAATGAAAGATGTTAGATTCTAGGGGTGTTCTTTGGGTTTTTTTTTGGGTTTTTTTTTTTGGGTTTCGGGTTTTTTTGAGTCGATTTGTTCAGGTTTTTGGCTGGGAAAAAGTGACTCGATAACCAACCTATTTTTTGAGTCGATTTGTTCAGTTTTCTTTTTTTTTTTTTAATTTTTTAATTTTTTTTTATAACAAAATATCATCAAAATTCATATTGCTACTAAAATAATACCATCAGAATTCAAACATCATTTAACAATATGATATGATAATGTTAAAAAGTCCCAAAACTTAATGTTTCAAATACAAGAGACTCCAAACCAAAACACATCTATAAAAAAAAGATAATAAATGTTCGTTTTTATTTCGGGTTTTGGGTTTTTCAAGTTGGGTTGTTCAGGTTTTCGTCTGGGAAAAAAGTGACCCGATAGCCGACCCATATAAGGTTAGGGTTGGTAGGGTTCGGGTTTTTTGGGTATTCTCTAATTCAGGTTCGGGTAGCTTCAGATTCGGGTTGGGTTTCGAGTAAAAATGAACAGCCCTAGATTTTTTTTTCTCAGGTAATCACGAATTATGAGGCCGTAGGCCTTGATATACCTAGAAAGGTAATAAGATATATTTCAAATTGCTGCAGCTGCTAATGTTTGGAAGGACACTTTGTGATGTTAAGGGTACATGGATAGGATTAGTTTAATGGATAATTTTTTTAGTTCTGACAGAATCTTAGGTATTATATCTTGTAAATAATACACCTGTTTAGGCTTGCTAGCCTAGGAATCTCGAGTTCGAGCTCGTTTATTAAATGGGTTTTGATTTAGGCTTGAGCGTCTTTAAGTTTTGATCTAGAGTTGTTCACGCACTGCTCTGCTCGGCTCAGCTCGTTTACACCACTGTCTGTCACAAATGGGATAACTTCCTATTTTTTGTCTCCCTCGGGTCATTAAATGATGGCTGTGTTCTATTGGGTGATTAAAAAAGTTATTTATGTTTATAACATTATTTTATGTAAACATATTATTTCTATGCATACATTTTACATTTTTTTATTAAAATTGATAATATTTGAAACCATAATTATTTTAAAACTTATTTTCATGTTATATTTATGTATAAAAACGTCTTTGAAAAGTTATATTTATATCTTAAAATGTTAAGTTTATATGCAAAAATGTTAGGTCTATATAACGATATATATAACATTAAAACTAATTTTAAAAAGTTTTTAATGACCCAAACAGGACACAATGCGAAAGTACATTGATATTCTATGTAATATTTCAACTCGGTAATTGAGGTAAAAAATGTTACAACATCTTTTGCAGAGGGGGAGATGGAGACTCCAAAAACCGAAGAAGGTGGAGTGATGGCCCCACAAGAAGCATTCAATCGAATAGCCGACGTGGTGCACGAAGCAATTAAGAAAATGGAAATGGTGGAAAACGAGAAGGCACGCATGGTTAAAAAAGCGCGGTTGGCACTCGAGGCATGTGACGAAGACCTAAAAGACAAAAACCGGGAACTGGCAGCACTAAACTTAGAAAGACAGAAGAAAAAGCAGCAAGTAGACGAGCTTCAAAGCATTGTACGTCTTAAACAAGCCGAAGCTGAGATGTTTGACCTCAAGGCTTCCGAAGCTAGACGAGAAGCCGAAAGACTTCAAAGGATCTCCCTTGCAAATGCGCAAAAAGAGGACGATTATGCAAGCAGGTATCTAAAACAGCGGTTACATGAGGCGGAAGCGGAAAAACAGTATTTGTTTCAAAAAATTAGGTTACAGGAAGAGGGTTCGTCACGAGATACTGGACCAGCCGAACCGTCACAGATGATCATGTATAACAAGATCCAGGACCTGCTGAAAAAGATATGAATTTTTGTTGGTTTGGTTTAATGTTTATTGTAATTTGTACTAGTTTTTTTTTTTTTTTTTTTTTTTTTTTTTTTTTTTTTTTTTTAACATGAAATTTATCTTTTGAAGTTCTGGATAGAGTTGTTGGAGGCTTGTTATCGACACATCATGTTGGGAGGAAAATTGGAAGCAAAGAATCTCCCATTCTTTTTAATTTTTAATATTTTCTAGACATTATACTTTATTCTTTTTTTTAGAGTTATAATATTCATAAACCATTGTTTAATTTTTAAAAATTTAATATAAAGCAACAATTTTGATATCTTAAAAAGAGGCTGGTGAACCGTTTGAACTAAACCAGCTAATGTTAGTTAATAAACAAAGAGTAATAATTAATTAAACCACGTTAGCAGTTCTTTATTATTTTTATTATTATTTTTTAAGTGTCACATGGAGAAGGGAGTCAAATTCAGTGAGAAATTTTAGAGAAAAATAATAATGCGCGGTTAATATTTTATTTTTGAATTTTGATATCTTTATATTAAAAATAATAAGATCATTTTATGTATGATACTAGGTTATAACCCCGTGTATTACACGGGGTTGAATAAATAAATTTTAAAACTCCGTAAATGTATAAATGATAAATAATATTAGTTAATTTTATTTTAAGTTTCGTAAAATCTATTTGATACCAAACTAAACAAAACGTTCAAATATAATTAATTCAAATAAATAATATTATAAATGAGAAGGAAATTAAACTAAATAATAATTATTCATAAGATATTAAACTAATAATATTTAGTAGGAGAGTTATCTATAATTAATTATCAAATAAATAATATTATAAATAAGAAGGAAATTAAACTAAATAATAATTATCTATAAGATATTAAACTAATAATATTTAGATGGTGTTTGGTGTTGCGTTTTCAAAATAGATTCTGCATTTTCAAAATAAATTTTGCATTTTCAAAACTGTGTTTTGAAAAAGCATGTAGGTACATGCTTCTCCAAAACTACGTTTTGGAGGCAGATAATCACTTTTTTATCCAAACATTTTTTTAGAGTATTTATGTTTTAGAAACACAATCATCAAATAATCACTTCAAAACGTAATCCCAAACACCCTCTTAGTAGAAGGGTTATCTATAATATAAGATATTAAATTAAATAATATTTAGAGTTAAATGCCCGGATAATCCATGTGGTTTGCCCTTTTTTTCACCTTTAGTCCCTAACTTTCTAAAATTACAGCTATAGTCTCCAACTTTTCAATTTTCATTTCCGGATAGTACATATGCCTAACATCAGTTAGTTTTCTCAGTTAAGAGAGGGTGAAATGACAAAAATACCCTTTCCTTAAAAAGGGCAAATCAAATGAGATGGAAATTAAACTAAATAATAATTATTCATAAGATATTAAACTAATAATATTTAGTAAGAGGGTTATCTATAATTAATTATCAAATAAATAATATTATAAATAAGAAGGAAATTAAACTAAATAATAATTATCCATAAGATACCCTCTTAGTAGAAGGGTTATCTATAATATAAGATATTAAACTAAATAATATTTAGAGTTAAATGCCCGGATAATCCCTGTGGTTTGCCTTTTTTCACCTTTAGTCCTAACTTTCTAAAATTACAGCTATGGTCTCCAACTTTTCAATTTTCGTTTCTGGATAGTACATATGCCTGACATCAGTTAATTTTCTCAGTTAAGAGAGTGTGAAATGGCAAAAATACCCTTTCCTTAAAAAAGGCAAATCACAGGAACTATCCGGGTATTTAATAAATAATAAATGTATGTTCTTTAGTTTAGAAGAGATTAAATAATCTAATAATAGCAATATTAAACGTGTGTTCTTTAATTATTAATAAATAATAAATAATTATTAGTTTAATATAGATATAGATTATCTAAAAAACATTCGTTTAATAACCCTCCTAATCTATATCTAATAAATATAGCTATTATTAATAAATAATAAATAATTATTAGTTTAATATAGATATAGATTATCTAAAAAACATTCGTTTAATAACCCTCCTAATCTATATCTAATAAATATAGCTATTATTAGATTATTAGTTTAATTTTTAATTAATTAGAAGAGATTAAAGTAAAATAATAATTATTTATAAGAAACGGCCTGATATGATGACATGTGTACTAAATCAGGTTTCTTTTATTATATAGTATAGAAGATTATCTTTTTAAAAGCATCCTTTATTGCACGGGTTGAAGAAATGTAATTTTATATATTAAATAATAAAATAAGTTATATATATAAGAACCATATGTATTGTACGGGTTGAATAAATGTAATATTATATACCAAATAATAAAAAAAATTATATCTTTAAAACCATTGTATTATACGGGTTGAATAAATGTAACATTGTTTACCAAATAATAAAAAAAGTTATATTTTTTAAAAACCCCCGTGTATTACATGGGTTGAATAAATATGATTTTATATACCAAATAAAAAATATATTTAAAAAAACTAACGGATTGAATAGGTGGGAGGTTCTATTAAAGTAGGATAAGATTGAATATTAATCTTTATTTATTTCGTTAATATAAGATTGAAAAAATCATATGATTGAATAGGTGGGAGGTTCTATTATGATAAATCGGTTAACCGTACTGAATGATAAAGATAATAGTGATTGTTGAACAAATTAATTAATCGAATTTAACAGAAACATTTGTGATGTTAGGCGGATTTTTTTTAATTATTTGAAAGTTAATATCAACTTTGGAATTCGTATGAATTCTTATTAGATTTGATTAAATATTATTGATAATAAAAATTTGTATTAGATTAGATTTTAGATTTGATTAAATATCTATACTATATAATAAAAATTTGTATTAGATTAGATTTGATTAAATATTATTAATAATAAGAGTTTATATTAATTTAGATTAAATATTATTATTTTTAGTATTATTAATAATTTTAATCAATTAAATGAGAGAATGACAAGTGTCCCAAAACAGGTTTCTTTTATTATATAGTATAGATTACATCTCATTATCTATCTTTAATTTTGTCTTTATCTTTTGAAATGGCCTTTGATGTCAAAAAGGGAAGAACATCCCAATGAAGATAAATAAAAGTGATTAAAGAGAAGTGTATTTAATACATAACTAGAGTAAATGTGAATCATTTCATTCCCTAATTTAAAATCCACAAATCATTCTCATCTTATAACCTTCATATATATAACAAAACAAAGTTTTAACAGGTGAGAAACTACACAAAGCAATGGCTCATGCCTTAGTCAAGATCCTTCTTCTTATAACCATTTTCGCGCTACTTAAATCAGGTTAGTATGCTTGATCCCGAGCGGTCAATAAGACATCGAATATGTGTTTGTTTGTTTTTTCATTTTGAAGGAGCAAATTTTTTTGACGATGTTTAGTGGTTTGGGTGTAGACGCGCAATTTGAGGATTGGTGCATAGCCGATGAGCAAACCCCGGATGACGAATTGCAAAGGGCAATGGTTTGGGCGTGTGAAAATGGTGCAGATTGTAGCAAGATTGAAGCAAATCAGCCTTGTTTTGAACCAAACACAGTTAAGGATCATGCTTCTTTTGCATTCAATAGCTATTTTCAAAGGATGAAAGACAAAGGAGCTACTTGCTATTTCAATTCTGCTGCTTATGTCACTGATCTTGATCCAAGTAAGTATATTAATATATTGGATTAGGATCAAATACAAAGGATCCTAATTGTAAGAAGTGTAAGAAGGATTTATAGAGTGACAAGTGTCCAATAACCTAAAAAAACCCACTACACAAAAAAACCCCACTACGAAAAAAAAAAAAAAAAAACCTTAAACATCCACCACCACAAAAAACCTAACCCCCCCCCCCATCACCCACCCTAATTTTTTTTTTTTTTTTTTTTTTTTTTTTTTTTTGCCGAGGGGTGGGGGTTTAGGTTTTTGGGTGGGGGTGGGTGTTTAGTTTTTTTTAGATATTTTTTTAGGTTTTTGGGGGGTGGGGGGGGGGGGGTGGGTTTAGGTTTTTTTAGGTTTTTGGGGGGTGGGGTGGGGGGGGGGGTTTAGGTTTTTTGGTGAGGTATAGTTTTTTTTTTTTTTTTTTTTTTTTTTTTTGCCGCGGGGGGGGGGGGGGGGGGTTTGGTTTTTGGGTGGGGGGGGGGGGTATTTAGGTTTTTGGTGGTGATGTAGTGGGTTTAGTTTTAGGTTATTGGACACTTGTCACTCTATAAATCCTTCTTACACTTCTTACAATTAGATGCCTTTGTAGAATAACTTGACCCATAATATATTATGCATCCACAATATTTTTTATCTTTACATTTTGCAAGTAAGATATATACAATTAAACTATTTTCAAAGTATGTGTGTGTTATGATTCTCTAATTAAAATTGATTGATTTGCAGTTAATGCACCTGTATATATTATATATATCAACATTACTACATACACTACAAAATCAACTAAAATCTTTACAATGAAAGGAATCAAGATGAATATTTTTAAGGATATACCCTTTAGTGACAATATTATAAAGTGGATTATACATAAATGATCAATATTTTTTTTAGCCAAAATATAAAACTGCAGCCTTATAGGGCCTTGGTGTGATGGTGTCCCTTAACACATGATGTGGTGGTAACGTGTTTCCCTTATATTCTAGAGGGGAGGGTTCAAATACAAAACGATGCAAGTATTAGTGGTTAATAGAATTGAATTAGAGCATGTGTAGTGGAGCGTCATCCAGCCGTGATGGTCACCACGGCGCCCCATAGCGCCGGGGAACACCGCCCCCCTCGGTTATGAGTTGGTGAATTTGATTCCCGCGATGGTGATAACTGGGTTATGTTATGAAGATGAGAGGCAAAGGTGTGTTGGGATGTGTTTTGTGTGTGTTACCACTGCACCCAAATATTATCAAACTTGCACATTTCATGTTATGTGACAAGTGTCATATAACCCCACTTTCTTTATGTTAGGTTGTGTTACTACTACACATGACTTTGACTTTAGAAGTATGTTAATTTGTCGTTAAATAATAAAAACAAATTAAAAAATAGGGTCTTGGTATTTATGGTGGCTACTAGCTAGCATGAGTGTAGTTGTAGTGAAGTACGTATTGAAGTTGTATGGTACAACCTTTAATGGACAAATTAATGACTAATTAATTTACATGCATAAAAATTGAAACTGAAACTAAAAAGAATACCTTTAAAAAAACTAAAAAATATATATATCTTCCTATACTAATAAACAAAAATCTTTTTGTACACGTGTCACTCTCTGGTGTCTCCTCCTTTTTGATAATAATATTACATATTAATTTTTATACACAAAATATAATATAATATTAATTAATATAGTTAGAGATAAACGTATAAATTCAAATTTAATTAATAATTATCTATAACAAATATAAATGTATCAAATAATATAATAAGTATAATATTATTTAATATAGTTAGAGATCAAACGTATAATTTCAAATTTAATTAATAGTAAATTACTTTTTGAGTTCCTATGTTTTAGTGGTTTTAAACAGTTGAATACAAAATCAAAAAGTTTAACACCCTGAGTCTCTAACCGCTCATTCACACCCCTGTAAAAAATTCAAAAAACTCTTGTAAGGCCGAGTTCTCTAAGTTTTCACAACTTGTAGAAATTTTCATTTTACCCTAACGATATATATTTGTTAAGATAAAATATATTATTTGGATATAAACAATGGTAGAGGATCCTGTAAAAAGTGCTCAAAGTGTGAGAAATGTATTATAACACTATATATAATACTATATAGCACCATATAAACACCGTATAACAATATGTAACACCATATAATACCATATAACACTATGTAACACTATATATCATTATAAACAATAATTACTAATAAAGTATCAAATCACATGTACAAGTACTTATAGTATATAACTTAGAAGACTAAAATTACAAGCGGGTTATCTAAATAAAGAACTAAATTATCTTTAAAGCGAACACTAAATAGTTTTTAAAAGGCATATTTTTTTTTGCTATTAAGTATATAACATTATATTTACTTAAGCCGTGTAATACATGTGTTCAATATTTTCTTCCAATTTTAAATTTATGTTAATATCAATATGTTTTCATCTTAAAAATGGTCCAACTTCCTAATAACATTGAGTTTTAAATATTAAACTTAGTTTCAATCATATTATGCAACTAAAAACATTATCATCATGCTAAATAAAGACATTATATAATATTATAAAAATTTTAATTTTAATATTTAAATGTCGACTACTAATTAAAAAAGTTATTGTAGACGCTCAAATTTATAGTTTAAAAAACTTTAGTCCTATTTTTTAAACGTGTACTTTATTTTTAGTATGATTTTTTTAAATGTAATGTTTTCTATACAATGATGATATTCGTATCTTGTCTCATGATCCTTATATCTAAAAATAGTATTTATATCAAAGAATTTTTTATATCAGTAATATACATAGTAGAATTTAATTACAATTCATTTACCATAACCTCATAACTTATAATTATTTTTAAAAATACTTACAATTTTATGATCGTTATTTTTTTAGCGTTACTTCTTTTTAAGACATATAATAAAATGGATTGTAGTATCTCAAAAGAAAAGTGAAAACTTAGAAAATTATTTTGAATAGCGAAAATATAACTGTTCTTTTATTTTACTATTTTATCTAAATAAGTCATTTCATTAATAAGGATTATATACAAGTTTATAATTTATATTTTTTTGTCATTTAACCCGTGTAATACACGGGGTTGTAAGCTAGTATATATAATAAACGACGAAAACTTCTTTTAATTATTTTAAAACATATTACCAGGCTTTATTTTAATAAGATAAATTGCATTGCATACTTAATCCACCTATAAAATAGTTTTGACAATTTTATGATGTTTAGTAAAAAATAAATAATATTTCTAACCGTTACAAAAGATTGTTTTGATAATTTTATGATGTTTATTAAAAAAATAATAATAATATTTCTAACCGTTATAAAACTTGTTGCCTAATGATGGCAGGTCATGGTTCATGCAAATTTGAAATTCACGGATGAAGGTGGAGCGGGGACATTAAGATTTGATAATTTGTTGGTTAAAGACATAATACGATATCATCATACTCCATGTTGGTTAAAGACATAATATGATATCATCATACTCTATGTTATATTATCTTTTCTATATAATCCAAAATAATATATTTTCTTTTTTTATTTGATTTCCATCAATGTTATATATTATAGTATGCACAATAAAAACAAAATGTAAATGTTTATTTTCTCTTTCTGATACCCTCATAAATGACATTAAACGTTTTTCTTTGGTATCCACCCACCTCTCTAGTCACGAAGTTTGACCAAAAGTTTCTCAGAGACGGAAAGTCATGAAATTTTTAGGCAAAATAATTGACGAGGGCGGACGTATATAATTTTAAAATTTCCAGATGAAAAATCAGAAATATTACACTTTAACCGAAACATTGGTGCGGGGGGGGGGGGGAGGGGGGGGGGAGTGTATAGCTCTATACACAGTGTACCATGCACCACCACTTCAGTATGATTGATCGGTTTTGATCGTGTTAAACTAAGATCAACCATATATTAGACCAACAATTCCCTGCCTACATGGCAGGGACCACACCACTTTTCGAGCATACATGGCGCCTACATCAGCAAAGCAATCCAGAAGCTTCTAGAAACTTCTGGAAGGCACTAAGGTGGCACCAAAGATGCTCCATCCGACAAAAAGGACAGCACGTATCACCAGTGGCAGGGCGACACGTAGGCCTGCGACAAATCAGGGGGCAGAGCTGACAACGCCAGTACAAGGTTTCCAGCGTGGACAAATGTAAGCGTGCCACGTGTACCACTACACCGACTATGGCAGAGGAGACCAAGAGGATATTCCCCTTGGTCGGACAGCTGGCGCGCAACCACAGCTGGCACGCAACCACAGCTGGCACGGCTGCTCCTCCCTTCTTCACCCTCCGGCTATAAATAGGGCCCTTCATCATTCAGGTTAAGGATCTTGGCTCTCTATATTCACACACAAAACACACACTGTTTATTCTCCCTCAGAACAGTACTTATTCTCACGCCGGAGCCTGGTTAAGAGTGAAACCCCCATATTCCCCTCTTAACGAGACTAACGGTGTTGCTGTTTTGCAGGATCCAGGTCATTCCCACGAGTAAGAAAGGAGATTGAACCCACAGAAGAAATAACCCCATAGATTAACCTTAGTGTTAATCTGTGTTTCATCATCGGCGCCATCCGCTTTTTGCAAAACCAATCTCATCTCTTTTCTTTTTGAAAAACACTCGTAAAAAATGTCCGAACAAAACCCTTCACACCAAGTGGACAGAGAAGTTTCTTCCTTTGAACTCGTTTCGGACACAGCACACGTCCAAAGGAGCCAAAGGAACGAAATCATCCAAGAAGGGCAGACAAACAATGATTTTCCTAGTATCTTTGGAAGTGCATCAAGGGTTGTTAGCCAAACCACAACTGGACCCATTTTCCAAGCCCCCACTAGGATAATCACTCAGACCACAAACGGAGCCACTTTCCAACCTCCACCAGGGATAGTCCAACAAACACCTCCACCAGTGCAAACACAAAGTCATGGAGCTGGCCCCTCAGCTCCATCGGAACAAGCACAGCTGAATTTCTCTGCACTTTTAGGGCTACCCGAAGGAAAAACTCTGGCTTCCTGATATGCCGAGCAGATGGCATCTATAAACCTTGTTTATACACAACTTAGCGCGCAACAAGCTTTTCTCCAAGCACAAGCTAACCAGTCGGCATTCGTTACCCCACCGCAACGGTCTCTGAGTACACACACGACTCAGCAGACAACGTGTGGAATTTACGCCCGGAGAAAGGACCTGTGCCAAACATCAGAAAGCCAAGCGCGCATGACACGCGCGACACTTATGGTGAAACGGAAAGCAACTACGTCCATAATCCACAAAAAAGCCAATTCAAAGCCGTTTGGGCCCGCGCAACATGAATACCGAATGGGATGACGAAGAAGACGACCCAACATACAAAGGGGAGAGCACAGTGTTCAGCAGACTACACCTAGAACATGAATCATACAAACCAACCAAGCGCGCAGGGTACAACCCAAAAGCAGAGCATGACTACACTCTGAGCTATCGTCCAGACGACATGGCTGAAAATTCAAAATTCATTAAGGAAATCGCCACGACCGCTATAGACAAAAAAAATTGCCGCACAACGTAGGCAAGTACAACGGTTTGACAGACCCCGATGATCACCTTCAGGTCTTTAATGGCGCAGGAGCAACAGGTGGGTGGAATTTACCAACCTGGTGTCATCTTTTCGCGCAAACATTCGTCGGCGCAGCGCGCATTTGGTTTGACAGCCTACCAGCAGGAAGGATTAAATCATGGGTCGATTTTCGAGAGAAATTCCTTGCACACTTCTCCCAGAGATCCTGCTGATTGCTTAAACATATGGCGCAAAGACCACGAAAGTGTGGAAGACTTTATCACGAGGTATAACAAAGAGTGTTTAGAAATTGGAGACGTGGGCGAGAAGATGATGTGCGCGCATTTCATGAGGGCAGTCAAATGCGATGATCTATTCAAGAAAGTAAAAGGAAGGGACGGAGGACCCAAAGATTGGGAAACATTCATTGAAGCAGCGAAAACCATTGCGCAAACAGATAAACAGTTAACCGGTGACGATCACCGTCAGCGAGGATACAGCTCTAATGACCGGCATGGCAGAAAGGGCAGAGGCCAACCATGGAAAACTTCCGGTCACGGAGAGAGAAGTCCACCAAGAGAGGACGCGCGCCACACAATCAACCAGATAGCCCACCGGAAAGAGGTAAAAGAGAAAACAGGGAAAAACAGTGGACTCCACTAACAAAAACCCCTTCCAAGGTCTTAGCCACTGAGAACCACCAGTTCAAACCACCTCTTCAGATGCGAAACAAGAGGGGTCAAGATCCCAACCTTTTCTGTGAATTTCACCAAGACACGGGTTATCTAACTGACGACTGCTTCAGTTTAAAACAAGAAATAGAAAGGGCCCTGAGAGACGGAAAGCTTACTCATCTGGTAAAAGGCGGGAAGCGTGAATATTGCCAAATTCAACGAAGAGAAGAAGGACCGGACAATAAAAAGCTCCGGAAGTTAGAAACGCACATGGTTCAAGGGGTCCGCGAAGACCAAGAAAGAATTACAACAAGTGCGCACAAGACGACTCGTAGCGCGAGAGGCAAGTTGTTTTCCTAGTTGTAAGAGGTGGCCCGAGAGAAAAAAAGACCCATCGTCATTTCCGGGGTCATTGGTCACTATCAGACTGATTACATCTTCATCGACCCAGGGAGTACCGCGGATATCATATACGAGCAATGTTTTAACCAGTTCGACCAAGAAGATAAAGCGCGCTTGGAACCAGTTATCCACTAACTGGTTTCTGCAACGAAGCCGTTTTCCCTCTTGGCCAAATATCATTCCCGGTGCTACTCTCAGACGGAAGAAACTCAAGAACAGAAGATGTCACGTTTATGGTGTTACCGCGCATTCAAGACACGACATTCTCTTAGGAAGGGAATCCCAAGGAGACTTTAGTATGATATGCTCTGCGCCACACTCAGTTGTTGGATTCCCAACAGAAACAGGCATAGCATTAATATACGCAAGCAAAGAGGTCTTAGCAACGGATGAGGTCAGACCTGCAAAGGCAAGTAAACCAACACCGCACGCAGAGGCAGAAAATGGGTACTGAACAGTGCGTACCCAGAACAGACAGTTACCTTAGGACCTGCGATGTCCGATTTAACGCGCGCGGCGCTCAAAAAGTTGTTACACGAAAATATGGACGTGTTCGCCTGGACACCAGCCGATATGGTGGGTGTTCCACGACACATAGCGGAACACCGGTTAAATGTCTCAGAGGAAGCGAAACCAGTGGTACATGCCAAACGCCACTTGGGCGATATAAAATACGATGCCATGAAAGAGCAGGTAATGGAGCTGTTGAATGCGAGCATAATTAGAGAAGTCAGATACCAAACATGGATGGCAAGCCCAGTGATGGTGAAAAAACCAAACGGTAGCTGCAGAATGTGCGTAGATTACAAGGATCTAAACAAGGCATGTCCACGTGACTGTTACGCCTTACCAGATATCGACGAAAAGATCGACTCTCTAGCAACATTCAGGTGGAAGTGCTTCCTTGACTGCTACAAGGGGTACCACCAGGTCCAAATGGCCGTTCAAGATGAGGACAAAACCGCATTCCGCACGCCGACAGGGCTATACTGTTACACCAAGATGCCTTTCGGCCTAAAGAATGCAGGAGCGACTTATCAGAGATTGATGAACGAAACATTCAGCGATGCCATCGGCAAGTACATCGAAGTGTATATGGACGATTTGGTGATTATGAGCAAGGAAGAAAGCATGATGCTGGTGAACATCCAAAAGACTTTCAACACGCTGCGCAACGTAAGCATTAAGCTAAATCCAGCAAAATGCTCTTTTGGCATGGAAGAAGGGAAATTCTTGGGTTTCATTGTCACAAAAGATGGCTTCAAAGTAAACCCAGAAAAAGTTCAAGCGATCAAAAGAATGCCTTCCCCATCAAACATCAAAGAGATGCAAAAATTAGCAGGACGGTTAGCAGCACTCAATCGTTTCCTAGCTAATCACGCCGCAAAGTCCTTTCCGTTCATCAAAACATTGCGCAACTGTATGAAGAAAAGCCAGTTTCAGTGGACTTCGGAAGCGGAGAGCGCGTTCCGCGAGATGAAAGACTGCCTCATCAAGCTGCCAACACTAACCACACCAATCAAAGGAGAACCCTTGGTACTATATTTGTCAGCTTCTGATAGAGCAGTTGGAGCAGTGCTACTCGTTGATCGTCAAGGTATCCAAACACCAGTCTACTATGTTTCATGAACCTTGACCGACCCAGAAACTCGGTACGCCATCATGGAGAAACTAGTCCTCGCATTGATCCATGCATCAAGACGGCTGCGAAGGTATTTCGCTAACCATGTCATACATGTGTTAACAAACTACAACATCAGCAACATCCTGGCAAGGCCAGAAATCTTAGGAGGGCTAGCTAAATGGGCAATAGAACTTGGCGGCCACAACGTGGTTTTCAGACCAAGACCAGCCATCAAGGGCCAAGTGTTAGCAGATTTCGTGACAAAGGTACCTGATGATAAGGATCGAGAATGTAAAGCAATGGAAAAGGCCGAAAAGCAACAAGTAGAAGAACCATGGCTGCTTTACACAGATGGCGCGTCTAACGAAGACGGCGCAGGCGCAGGGCTTCGACTGGTGAGCCCTGACAAACATGAATTCACGTACGCCATACGTCTGGATTTCAAGAGCACGAACAATGAAGCAGAGTATGAAGCCTTTCTTGCTGGCTTAAGATTGGCAATTAAAATGGGAGTCAAACACATCGAAGCGCATGTAGATTCCATGTTAGTGGCCGGACAAATTAACGGCCAATACGAAGCCAAAGGAGATGTAATGGCGCTCTATCTGAGTCAAGCAAAGACGTTGCTACAAACCTTCTATTCCTACAAGGTGCATCACATAAAAAGAAGCGAGAACAAACCAGCAGACGCGCTGAGTAAACTCGCATCTACAAGCTTTCAACACCTTGCAAAGGATGTGCGCATAGAAGTCTTAAGCAACCCATCTGTTCCACTCAGAGAGGTAAGCGTCATCCAGACGGGGACAACGTCTTGGATGACTCCGATAATCATGTACCTTCAATCCGGGATACTCCCCGAAAACAAAGCTGAGGCGAGGAAAATCTAGTACAAGGCCGAGCACTATCAGATGGCCGATGGAATTTTATTCCGAAAGTCATACCTTGGTCCATTGTTGAGATGCGTCGACGCCGAAGACGCAAACTATTTGATCAGAGAAGTGCATGAAGGAATTTGTGGTATACATGCCGGGCCAAGAATGGTGGTGGCAAAAGTGATGAACGCAGGATACTACTGGCCCGGGATGCATTTAGACGCGGTAAAAGAGTTGAGGAAATGCAGTGGATGTCAAAGACGTGCTCCCAAGACGATGCGCCCCAAAAATGAATTGGTACCAGTCACAACTGCATGGCCCTTCTAGCAATGGGGAATAGACATGGTCGGCTTTTTCCCAGAAGCCCCAGGAGCGGTCAAATTCATAATAGTCGCGGTCGACTATTTTACCAAATGGGTAGAGGCGAAGGCACTTGCATCAACCACATCAACCGTCGTAAAGATATTCATATGGGAACAAATCATATGCCGTTTCGGCCTACCACTCAGAATCATCACCGACAATGGAACGAACTTCGCTGCAGACGACCTTGAACGATGGTTTAAAGAATTGCACATCGAACACACCTTCTCTTCGGTCGCACACCCGCAGGGGAATGGTCAAGTAGAAGCAGTTAACAAAAGCATTGTCGATGGTATCAAGGTCTTCTGCGCTACCACCAGTACCTCGGTCTCCATACCTTTACCTCTATCACCAGCACCTTCACCACCTACGCTACCACCAACACCACCTGCAACATCGCCACCACCTTCACCTACATTCTCCGCAACAGCTTCATCTTCCTTCTTCTTCCCAGGATCATCGCGAGGAGGGGTTAAGCCAATCGTCCTCGACGGAGGAGACTGCGAAGGAGTGATGTGTGAAATATCAAACCTACGAGGCTCTTTGCCAGACTTGACTCCTGTCATAAAGCAACCACAACAATCAAAAATAACTCGAAGAAACATGCAAGAAATATGCAACAACAAAACCATTACCAGTAGGGGCATAAGCAGCAAATATCTCCTCCAAGAGATTCCCGCGGCCTCCACTAAAAATACCCATATCTATTTCAGACTCAGAAGGCGCAGGAGGGGCTTCCTTATGGAGTTTAGCCTTTTTCGAAGCAAGAAGAGCAGCGGCCTGCCCGTCAAGTTTGCGTTTCTTATCTTCGAGGGCTTTTTTCCTCATATGCTCCGTCAAGGTAGCACGGTCATCTGGATCAGACCCGCATGGTTTCTCTCCAGCTCCTAAACCAGACAACGTATCAGATACGACTACATAATCTAGAAAAGGAAGAGTAGAGGGTTGTTCACGAAAAGTACCAGTTGTTTTGCCCTCAACCCTCTTCTCCCCTTTCTCAGGCTTATCAACTTTTGTCTTCTTCCTTGTCTCCTCTTAAGCAGAAGGAGCAACAGGAATCTCTGCATCATCACCTACAACCTCATGAACAGGCTCGTTAACAGCAGCCTGCGCGGTACCTGCACGCGCGCAACGCGAAGTTAGACCTTGAGAAGATCTATCGGAACTTCCACTCGAGAGAACAACAACTTCCTCTCGAATAGGATCAATAGGGTCATCTTCATCATCTTCACCTAAAGCAACATTAGCATATCTGGTAAAACTCTCATCAGATGGATGCAAAAAACGGCCTCGAATTTGGTTTAACCAAGTCGGTTTTCCATCTTCTTGGATCGCCTCAACCATGGCACCCGCAGCATTCGGGTCCAGAACATTTATCAGACTATATCCAACTGCAAAAACAAAAGAATAAGGAAGAACACACAAAAAACAAGATAATTCAAACATGCTTCGAAGAAATCACATACATTTGCCTTGGTAACCATAAACAGGTACACCCAAGGGGTTTTTCGGCACCCACAACATTTGCCAAAACCGGATCCCATCTGTGGACACTTAATAAGCAACAGTTTGCTCTAATCTTTCCCCTTGACAGTGGTTATCCAACAACTGATGAATCTTAAAGTGCTGCTCAAATACAACAACTGATAAACCAAACTCTGATGATTATCTAACAACTGCTGAAGACAAACTCTGTTGCTCTATCTACTGCCGTCTCCTAAGTACTGCTGAAGATTCAAGCACTGCCCTCTCAAAGACTGATCACCTTTGAAGAAAGCACTGAAGACTCAACATCTGTGCTAAGGCTACAACAGTGGAACGTGAAGCAGTAGTTTCCTTATGTTTTGTACTTTAGTGATTATCAGATGTTACATAACAGTAGTTTGTATAGAACAGTATTTATAGTTTGTTAGGTCGTTAGATGTCACTATCATGGTGACGTCAGCTGAAGCATATCAGTAGTTTGGTTTGCCTATAAGTATGACAGTACTCTGTACTGTTACACTTGATCGTTTTGAGTGAGTTTTTCTCCTCAATTCATCCTTTCATCTTGTGCAACCAACTCTGGTGTATCAGGCTGAGGGGGAGTTTAGATTCTAAGCCTGCACTGTAATCTTTTGCTTCTATGTAAATCTTTTGACTCAATGAAAAGCAATTGTTTATCAATCTACACTTTCCTTTGCTTGTGTTTACAAAGTTTTTCTACTCATTTCCGCTGCACTTATTCGTTTTATGCAAACAAACACAATCACAGACAGCCTCAGATCCCAACAATTGGTATCAGAGCCTGGATAGTCAAATTCGATCTTACAATCAATTTGACATAACAGTTCAGCTCAAAAGTTATTGATACTAAAGGGTTGGTTGTATCCAGTTGAAAAACAGAGTAACGAGTAAATCATGGTCAAAATAGTTATTCAAAAACTCTGTATATCAACCAAGATGTCATATGACACACAAATCTCACACAACAAGTGTTTTCATGCATATGTCACTCATAGTTTTCAGATCTGTAAGATATCTGATAAATTATGGGATCGTTCGATGCTTTCAAAATTGATTTCAAATGTTGTTTTGATATTTGTGATGTTTTCAATAAACAACTAAAGTAGGTACCTCAGTTCAGCAAAACTTGTGTTCATCTAAAACACTAGAATACTGCTGAAAAGGAAAAGAGGGAATAAAACTTTGGTCAAAATTGTCACGACCCCCGACCCCACCCTGGACGGAATCGGGAGCCGCGAACAGCCCAGTGGTACCGGTGGTTATTTTTGAAAAACGTTGCAGCGGAATTTTCATCAGGACCGTGAGTTAGGAAAAATATCAGAGTTTATAAAACACCGGATTTGATTTAAATGGGATATACCCCTGTTTTACAATGGTAGCTTTAATAAAGATAAATTTTATTTTATAAAACAGTATTTCTTAATTTCATTAAAATAAACCACTTCTTGATGCCTTTCAGTGCCGTATCTAGCCTTTATTCCAATCTATGGTAATTACCTGAAACATGTTTGAAAAAGGTTTTGTCAGTGGAAAATACTGAGTGAGGTCATTCCATTTTTATAAAATATATTGTTATACCTTACAGTATTAAGGTTTTTATATTTATTTGTATTTACCCCACTCAATCAGTATTTTGTCACATGATGGCAGTTCCAATATAACAGCAATAATATCACTCATTGGCTTACTTTCGTCCAATAGTGAATTTATCAAATAACTATACTTTACTATTATTCAATTTATCTGTCATTAGGCGATTCCTGTGACGGGGTCATATCACTGTTGATCATTCTTTCAACTAGTGACTCTGGTTATATCACTGTTGATCATTCTTTCAACTAGTGATTCTAATTATAACACTGTTGATCATTCTCTCAACTAGTGTCTTTGGTCATATCACTGTTGATCATTCTTTCAACTAGTGACTCTGGTTATATCACTGTTGATCATTCTTTCAACTAGTGATTCTAATTATAACACTGTTGATCATTCTCTCAACTAGTGTCTTTGGTCATATCACTGTTGATCATTCTTTCAACTAGTGACGCTGGACATGATGATGTCCTATGACATTACTTTGTCAAATATATTATTTATGGCACAAAATCAGGTAATCTAGAATAATGACATTTTATGTCAACTATTATAACTTATCCAATATGTCAATTT
This sequence comes from Helianthus annuus, assembly GCF_002127325.2. NCBI lineage: Eukaryota > Viridiplantae > Streptophyta > Magnoliopsida > Asterales > Asteraceae > Helianthus > Helianthus annuus. Next base: position 136,292,591 of record NC_035448.2, on the reverse strand, counting down.
ACTAATTGTAATATCATGATATAGTAACCTGACTACAAATAGAATACATTATACTTGACTTTATTATGGTATCCACCATTTAGATTTATTCTTAAACATACATTAAATTTATTAACAATTTAATGTTAAGATAATATTAGTTATAATTGTGGTCATGCTATTATTAGCTAACTTTCTGGCTAATCATAAAGAGGATCAAATAATGTATAAAACTTCCCATACCAGCAAGTTATTATAAAATATAATAATTTAATCACTGTAAGTATAACTGGTAACCATTTAGGATTTTTAGAAAGCATTTGTAATATAATTGTATCACAAAAAGGTGATAAAAATGTGATAAAAGAGTATGGACTCACAAACGGTGAGAAAAGAGAAATGAACTCACATTGCAGATTTCTACGGGCAAAGTTTAGTCTACAGATAAGCCTTGATATATTGCTGATTCAATTTGGGCAGAGTCTAGCCTACTGATTAACCTAATAACAATTCACACAAACGGGGTTGTAACTAATACAGCAGTTACGACAATTCACGAGATTAAACCCTCACAACGATTAACAAGTGCAATACTTAACAATTCAATCGGATTCGCAACAAATAACAGAGCATAGTCCGCATTCGAACAGCACTCAAATATTCAAGTCGAAATCACGATGAATAACAAAGTATAAGCTCAATTTGAGCAGCACCCGGACAATCGTTGGATAGTTATAATCGATCGTACGTTGAATCGTAATAGCGATCGAGTTATTACCCTGATTGTGGCAGCGTTTCGAGGTGTGTGTGTGTGTGTTAATTGTGGTAAACAGAGCATAACTCCGTCTAATTTCCGACTTTGTTTGTCGTTTTAGTGCCCAGAAGCAAGTCCCGAAGCCTGCTATTTATACACGAAATTGCTCCTGCTTACGGACAGTAAGCCTGAGCCCTTACGGTCCGTAAGGGACACCTATAATTCTTTGGCTTGCTCCCCACGGGACTAGCCCTGATGAGTCAACAGTTTTGTCCAATCAGATTTTAACAACGTTTATTTTTAGATAATCGTCAACTAGGTTTTACCCCCCTTGAGTTTTAGGGGTCCTGATCCTGATTCCGATTGTTCTGAAACTTTCAGGGTTTGTGTAGAATTACTTGGGTGTCTTAATTGGGTTTTCCTATTGAATAAAATAATATAATAAATAGTGGTTTTGACGAGGGTTGTTACATCCTCCCCACCTTAATAAAAATCTCGTCCTCGAGATTTGGGGTTATGATATTTCTGTTAGATTTATGTCATAATTTAGTCAATAAAACTAGATTCTTAAGGTAAATGACACAGAATCAAATTTTGTGAATACTAGTTGTATAAGTAGGGTTCAAAAAGTTCAACTGAAATAGTTCAAGAAATCGATGACAACCGAATAAGATAAAATGATATAGTTTTGAATGGAACTAGGTTCAAGCCAACAGATATATGACCAAATAGATATCTGTTTACAGTTAGTGAATGATTTTTTTAGAATTAAATTCATGGTCAAAAGAAAACTTACTTTGATTGGCAACTGGGGAAGACTCAGAATCAATAAGCTCAGAATGAAATAATAGCACGAAGATGATTGTTAATTATCGAATCATATCAAGAGAAAAATCAGTGTGTTGACATTATTGAATTTGCAAGGATACACCGAAATACAACAGAGTTTAGTGTATCATTGTCTTAATACACAATTGTATCAAGACTACTTTCAAATGATGAGTCAAACGAAAGATATACGTGGGTTTTGAATTATTCGTATGTTTATAATAAGCTACAAGTTTATAACGACTCCGCAAGGTGTCGTAATGATTGGAATAATTTCAATAATTACGGTGCTCGAACAATTTCACCGTATAATCAACTGAAAGTTTAAATGAAGAAAACTTGGATATTCATTTCAAATAGGAGTTTCAATTTATAATGAAAAGACCAAATGAAATATTATAGAATTTTCAATAAATGATGAAAGAAACGTTTAAGAAGTACACCGGAATATGATACGAATTTGTGTACTGTTATCTTAACACATAGTTGTATTAAGACTGATTAAGAATATGAACCAAAAATTAAAATTCGTACATTAGGAGTGTTTTTGGAAATAGCTCAAGCTTCAAGGTAAAGAAAATGCCACCACAAGGTGTCGTAGTAATTGAAATAGTAGCGGTGAATGAGAATGAATTTCACCATCAAATGAAGTAAATCCGAATGTTTCAAATAAATCTAGTAGGATTTTTGAATTGAAATGGAAATAATGAAATAATATTTTTCGATCAAAGATGATAAAGCAATAAAGATTACGAAACGCTCAATTGCTGATATAAAAATCATTAAGAGATACACTGAAATATGAAATGAATTTGTGTATCATTATCTTAGCACACGATTGTGTTAAGATTGCTTTTGATAAGATAAACTATCAAAGCGGATTTAATATAAATAATAATTAAACCCGTATGTAAGAGGTGCAACGAGATTAGCACAAGCTTCGAATTTGTGAAAACGTCACCACAAGGTGATCGTGACCAAATAAATGATTCAATGAAAGTGAAGATCAACCAAGTTGGGTATGGGTTTGAATAGATGAAGTACTTGATAAAATTTATTTATTTAAAACTTCTACTTATATTAGGGTTAAATAATAACTTAACTTAGATATTATATATCAGTGACTATGTCTGGAATCATCTCTGCTTCTTGTGTAGTAAGTACGTATGCTCGCGCGTTCTTCTTAGCTCCGTCTGTTGTTCTAGCCTTATTGTTAGATGCTTTGGTTAGTTTTGGGCAATATGGTTTGATGTGTCCGGTTTCCCCGCAATTGTAACAGACGTTAGTTTTCCTTCTACACTCTTCCTCTATATGCCCACTCATCTTGCAGAAGTCACAGTAAGGTGTTTTCCTAAAACGACATCGTCCTGAATGCGTTTTGTTATAGTTTCTGCAGATAGGTTGCTCCAATGATGGTTCAGTTTCTTTCTTCTTGAATTCTTGGAAAATTTTCTGGGCTAACTTTTTTTTCTTGTTTTCTTCTCTTGTGTGGATTAGTCCATCTGTCAGCATGTTAGCTAGTTCAACTGCTTCCTCAATAGTCTGTGGTCTAACGGCTTTGACTATGTCTCGGATTTCGCTAACTAATCCCCAAATATAACGAGAAATTAGTACGGGTTCTGGCGAAGCCAGAGTTGGTACCATTCTTGCATATTCGAAGAATGTTGTCGTATATTCACGACAATTCACATCTATCATTTTATGATTTAAGAACTTGTTAGTTATTCTTTCCTTTTCATAAGGAGGACAAATTTTTCTTTCTACCATTTCCTTGAATTTTTCCCAGTTTATGGCATAAGCCATGGCCCTTCCTTTTGCTTGAAGAATTGTACTCCACCATTCTAAGGCTTCTTCCTTAAAGAGATTAGATGCATACATCACCTTATCTTCTTCAGCACATTTGCTGATCGTAAGAACAGCTTCCGTCTTTTCCAACCATCGCAGAGCAGATGTGGCACTTTCACTGCCCGCGAACTCGGTTGGTTTACATGCTAGAAATTCTTTGTAGGTACACCCGAGAGTCATGGCCTTCTTTCTCTTGGGGAATGGGGTTTTGGTAATATCATTATTACCACTATATCCACTATGGTTAAAACTATCGTCACGGGTATGCTTGCTACTCGTAACTTTGGTGGGTTCTACGGGATTTTTAATAGCTTTAATTATTAAAGGTAAAGCATTAGTTATTCCTTGAGCTATTAGGTTTTCTATAGCATTTTTATCCAAAGGATTTTCATTATTAGTATGAGCTTCTGGATTATGTGATACTTCATTCGACATCTGGATTGCAAATATTTTCACTTATTAATATCACAGAATAATTAAAACAAAATAATACCTTCAGGATATTATATGTGCATATTAACATATACATATTCATGTACAACACATAAGTTAATTTGTATTAGTTTCCTAACTTTATTGTTTAGGTATTAAAGAACACCTAAATGGCTTAAACAAGTGGCTTAACTTATACTAAGGCATCTTTTCTTATTCAACCTTTGAATGTTATCAGATGTGCTCCAGTTAATAGCAATCTCCTAACTTTGTTATTTAAGTTTAAATATTATTATCACAACACTTATAGGCTTAAAGTAGTGGCTTAGCTCTGATACCACCTTCTGTCACGACCCCCGACCCCACCCTGGACGGAATCGGGAGCCGCGGCCAGCCCAGTGGTACCGGTGGTTATTTTTGAAAAACGTTGCAGCGGAATTTTCATCAGGACCGTGAGTTAGGAAAAATATCAGAGTTTATAAAACACCGGATTTAATTTAAATGGGATAAACCCCTGTTTTACAATGGTAGCTTTAATAAAGATAAATTTTATTTTATAAAACAATATTTCTTAATTTGATTAAAATAAACCACTTCTTGATGCCTTTCAGTGTCGTATCTAGCCTTTATTCCAATCTATGGTAATTACCTGAAACATGTTTGAAAAAGGTTTTGTCAGTGGAAAATACTGAGTGAGATCATTCCATTTTTATAAAATATATTGTTATACCTTACAGTATTAAGGTTTTTATATTTATTTGTATTTACCCCACTCAATCAGTATTTTGTCACATGATGGCAGTTCCAATATATCAGCAATAATATCACTCATTGGCTTACTTTCGTCCAATAGTGAATTTATCAAATAACTATACTTTACTATTATTCAATTTATCTGTCATTAGGCGATTCCTGTGACGGGGTCATATCACTGTTGATCATTCTTTCAACTAGTGACTCTGGTTATATCACTGTTGATCATTCTTTCAACTAGTGATTCTAATTATAACACTGTTGATCATTCTCTCAACTAGTGTCTTTGGTCATATCACTGTTGATCATTCTTTCAACTAGTGACTCTGGTTATATCACTGTTGATCATTCTTTCAACTAGTGATTCTAATTATAACACTGTTGATCATTCTCTCAACTAGTGTCTTTGGTCATATCACTGTTGATCATTCTTTCAACTAGTGACGCTGGACATGATGATGTCCTATGACATTACTTTGTCAAATATATTATTTATGGCACAAAATCAGGTAATCTAGAATAATGACATTTTATGTCAACTATTATAACTTATCCAATATGTCAATTTACTAATTGTAATATCATGATATAGTAACCTGACTACAAATAGAATACATTATACTTGACTTTATTATGGTATCCACCATTTAGATTTATTCTTAAACATACATTAAATTTATTAACAATTTAATGTTAAGATAATATTAGTTATAATTGTGGTCATGCTATTATTAGCTAACTTTCTGGCTAATCCTAAAGAGGATCAAATAATGTATAAAACTTCCCATACCAGCAAGTTATTATAAAATATAATAATTTAATCACTGTAAGTATAACTGGTAACCATTTAGGATTTTTAGAAAGCATTTGTAATATAATTGTATCACAAAAAGGTGATAAAAATGTGATAAAAGAGTATGGACTCACAAACGGTGAGAAAAGAGAAATGAACTCACATTGCAGATTTCTACGGGCAAAGTTTAGTCTACAGATAAGCCTTGATATATTGCTGATTCAATTTGGGCAGAGTCTAGCCTACTGATTAACCTAATAACAATTCACACAAACGGGGTTGTAACTAATACAGCAGTTACGACAATTCACGAGATTAAACCCTCACAACGATTAACAAGTGCAATACTTAACAATTCAATCGGATTCGCAACGAATAACAGAGCATAGTCCGCATTCGAACAGCACTCAAATATTCAAGTCGAAATCACGATGAATAACAAAGTATAAGCTCAATTTGAGCAGCACCCGGACAATCGTTGGATAGTTATAATCGATCGGACGTTGAATCGTAATAGCGATCGAGTTATTACCCTGATTGTGGCAGCGTTTCGAGGTTTGTGTGTGTTAATTGTGGTAAACAGAGCATAACTCCGTCTAATTTCCGACTTTGTTCGTCGTTTTAGTGCCCATAAGCAAGTCCCGAAGCCTGCTATTTATACACGAAATTGCTCCTGCTTACGGACCGTAAGCCTGAGCCCTTACGGTCCGTAAGGGACACCTATAATTCTTTGGCTTGCTCCCCACGGGACTAGCCCTGATGAGTCAACAGTTTTGTCCAATCAGATTTTAACAACGTTTATTTTTAGATAATCGTCAACTAGGTTTTACCCCCCTTGAGTTTTAGGGGTCCTGATCCTGATTCCGATTGTTCTGAAACTTTCAGGGTTTGTGTAGAATTACTTGGGTGTCTTAATTGGGTTTTCCTATTGAATAAAATAATATAATAAATAGTGGTTTTGACGAGGGTTGTTACATCCTCCCCACCTTAATAAAAATCTCGTCCTCGAGATTTGGGGTTATGATATTTCTGTTAGATTTATGTCATAATTTAGTCAATAAAACTAGATTCTTAAGGTAAATGACACAGAATCAAATTTTGTGAATACTAGTTGTATAAGTAGGGTTCAAAAAGTTCAACTGAAATAGTTCAAGAAATCGATGACAACCGAATGAGATAAAATGATATAGTTTTGAATGGAACTAGGTTCAAGCCAACATATATATGACCAAATAGATATCTGTTTACAGTTAGTGAATGATTTTTTTAGAATTAAATTCATGGTCAAAAGAAAACTTACTTTGATTGGCAACTGGGGAAGACTCAGAATCAATAAGCTCAGAATGAAATAATAGCACGAAGATGATTGTTAATTATCGAATCATATCAAGAGAAAAATCAGTGTGTTGACATTATTGAATTTGCAAGGATACACCGAAATACAACAGAGTTTAGTGTATCATTGTCTTAATACACAATTGTATCAAGACTACTTTCAAATGATGAGTCAAACGAAAGATATACGTGGGTTTTGAATTATTCGTATGTTTATAATAAGCTACAAGTTTATAACGACTCCGCAAGGTGTCGTAATGATTGGAATAATTTCAATAATTACGGTGCTCGAACAATTTCACCGTATAATCAACTGAAAGTTTAAATGAAGAAAACTTGGATATTCATTTCAAATAGGAGTTTCAATTTATAATGAAAAGACCAAATGAAATATTATAGAATTTTCAATAAATGATGAAAGAAACGTTTAAGAAGTACACCGGAATATGATACGAATTTGTGTACTGTTATCTTAACACATAGTTGTATTAAGACTGATTAAGAATATGAACCAAAAATTAAAATTCGTACATTAGGAGTGTTTTTGGAAATAGCTCAAGCTTCAAGGTAAAGAAAATGCCACCACAAGGTGTCGTAGTAATTGAAATAGTAGCGGTGAATGAGAATGAATTTCACCATCAAATGAAGTAAATCCGAATGTTTCAAATAAATCTAGTAGGATTTTTGAATTGAAATGGAAATAATGAAATAATATTTTTCGATCAAAGATGATAAAGCAATAAAGATTACGAAACGCTCAATTGCTGATATAAAAATCATTAAGAGATACACTGAAATATGAAATGAATTTGTGTATCATTATCTTAGCACACGATTGTGTTAAGATTGCTTTTGATAAGATAAACTATCAAAGCGGATTTAATATAAATAATAATTAAACCCGTATGTAAGAGGTGCAACGAGATTAGCACAAGCTTCGAATTTGTGAAAACGTCACCACAAGGTGATCGTGACCAAATAAATGATTCAATGAAAGTGAAGATCAACCAAGTTGGGTATGGGTTTGAATAGATGAAGTACTTGATAAAATTTATTTATTTAAAACTTCTACTTATATTAGGGTTAAATAATAACTTAACTTAGATATTATATATCAGTGACTATGTCTGGAATCATCTCTGCTTCTTGTGTAGTAAGTACGTATGCTCGCGCGTTCTTCTTAGCTCCGTCTGTTGTTCTAGCCTTATTGTTAGATGCTTTGGTTAGTTTTGGGCAATATGGTTTGATGTGTCCGGTTTCCCCGCAATTGTAACAGACGTTAGTTTTCCTTCTACACTCTTCCTCTATATGCCCACTCATCTTGCAGAAGTCACAGTAAGGTGTTTTCCTAAAACGACATCGTCCTGAATGCGTTTTGTTATAGTTTCTGCAGATAGGTTGCTCCAATGATGGTTCAGTTTCTTTCTTCTTGAATTCTTGGAAAATTTTCTGGGCTAACTTTTTTTTCTTGTTTTCTTCTCTTGTGTGGATTAGTCCATCTGTCAGCATGTTAGCTAGTTCAACTGCTTCCTCAATAGTCTGTGGTCTAACGGCTTTGACTATGTCTCGGATTTCGCTAACTAATCCCCAAATATAACGAGAAATTAGTACGGGTTCTGGCGAAGCCAGAGTTGGTACCATTCTTGCATATTCGAAGAATGTTGTCGTATATTCACGACAATTCACATCTATCATTTTATGATTTAAGAACTTGTTAGTTATTCTTTCCTTTTCATAAGGAGGACAAATTTTTCTTTCTACCATTTCCTTGAATTTTTCCCAGTTTATGGCATAAGCCATGGCCCTTCCTTTTGCTTGAAGAATTGTACTCCACCATTCTAAGGCTTCTTCCTTAAAGAGATTAGATGCATACATCACCTTATCTTCTTCAGCACATTTGCTGATCGTAAGAACAGCTTCCGTCTTTTCCAACCATCGCAGAGCAGATGTGGCACTTTCACTGCCCGCGAACTCGGTTGGTTTACATGCTAGAAATTCTTTGTAGGTACACCCGAGAGTCATGGCCTTCTTTCTCTTGGGGAATGGGGTTTTGGTAATATCATTATTACCACTATATCCACTATGGTTAAAACTATCGTCACGGGTATGCTTGCTACTCGTAACTTTGGTGGGTTCTACGGGATTTTTAATAGCTTTAATTATTAAAGGTAAAGCATTAGTTATTCCTTGAGCTATTAGGTTTTCTATAGCATTTTTATCCAAAGGATTTTCATTATTAGTATGAGCTTCTGGATTATGTGATACTTCATTCGACATCTGGATTGCAAATATTTTCACTTATTAATATCACAGAATAATTAAAACAAAATAATACCTTCAGGATATTATATGTGCATATTAACATATACATATTCATGTACAACACATAAGTTAATTTGTATTAGTTTCCTAACTTTATTGTTTAGGTATTAAAGAACACCTAAATGGCTTAAACAAGTGGCTTAACTTATACTAAGGCATCTTTTCTTATTCAACCTTTGAATGTTATCAGATGTGCTCCAGTTAATAGCAATCTCCTAACTTTGTTATTTAAGTTTAAATATTATTATCACAACACTTATAGGCTTAAAGTAGTGGCTTAGCTCTGATACCACCTTCTGTCACGACCCCCGACCCCACCCTGGACGGAATCGGGAGCCGCGGCCAGCCCAGTGGTACCGGTGGTTATTTTTGAAAAACGTTGCAGCGGAATTTTCATCAGGACCGTGAGTTAGGAAAAATATCAGAGTTTATAAAACACCGGATTTAATTTAAATGGGATAAACCCCTGTTTTACAATGGTAGCTTTAATAAAGATAAATTTTATTTTATAAAACAATATTTCTTAATTTGATTAAAATAAACCACTTCTTGATGCCTTTCAGTGTCGTATCTAGCCTTTATTCCAATCTATGGTAATTACCTGAAACATGTTTGAAAAAGGTTTTGTCAGTGGAAAATACTGAGTGAGATCATTCCATTTTTATAAAATATATTGTTATACCTTACAGTATTAAGGTTTTTATATTTATTTGTATTTACCCCACTCAATCAGTATTTTGTCACATGATGGCAGTTCCAATATATCAGCAATAATATCACTCATTGGCTTACTTTCGTCCAATAGTGAATTTATCAAATAACTATACTTTACTATTATTCAATTTATCTGTCATTAGGCGATTCCTGTGACGGGGTCATATCACTGTTGATCATTCTTTCAACTAGTGACTCTGGTTATATCACTGTTGATCATTCTTTCAACTAGTGATTCTAATTATAACACTGTTGATCATTCTCTCAACTAGTGTCTTTGGTCATATCACTGTTGATCATTCTTTCAACTAGTGACTCTGGTTATATCACTGTTGATCATTCTTTCAACTAGTGATTCTAATTATAACACTGTTGATCATTCTCTCAACTAGTGTCTTTGGTCATATCACTGTTGATCATTCTTTCAACTAGTGACGCTGGACATGATGATGTCCTATGACATTACTTTGTCAAATATATTATTTATGGCACAAAATCAGGTAATCTAGAATAATGACATTTTATGTCAACTATTATAACTTATCCAATATGTCAATTTACTAATTGTAATATCATGATATAGTAACCTGACTACAAATAGAATACATTATACTTGACTTTATTATGGTATCCACCATTTAGATTTATTCTTAAACATACATTAAATTTATTAACAATTTAATGTTAAGATAATATTAGTTATAATTGTGGTCATGCTATTATTAGCTAACTTTCTGGCTAATCCTAAAGAGGATCAAATAATGTATAAAACTTCCCATACCAGCAAGTTATTATAAAATATAATAATTTAATCACTGTAAGTATAACTGGTAACCATTTAGGATTTTTAGAAAGCATTTGTAATATAATTGTATCACAAAAAGGTGATAAAAATGTGATAAAAGAGTATGGACTCACAAACGGTGAGAAAAGAGAAATGAACTCACATTGCAGATTTCTACGGGCAAAGTTTAGTCTACAGATAAGCCTTGATATATTGCTGATTCAATTTGGGCAGAGTCTAGCCTACTGATTAACCTAATAACAATTCACACAAACGGGGTTGTAACTAATACAGCAGTTACGACAATTCACGAGATTAAACCCTCACAACGATTAACAAGTGCAATACTTAACAATTCAATCGGATTCGCAACGAATAACAGAGCATAGTCCGCATTCGAACAGCACTCAAATATTCAAGTCGAAATCACGATGAATAACAAAGTATAAGCTCAATTTGAGCAGCACCCGGACAATCGTTGGATAGTTATAATCGATCGGACGTTGAATCGTAATAGCGATCGAGTTATTACCCTGATTGTGGCAGCGTTTCGAGGTTTGTGTGTGTTAATTGTGGTAAACAGAGCATAACTCCGTCTAATTTCCGACTTTGTTCGTCGTTTTAGTGCCCATAAGCAAGTCCCGAAGCCTGCTATTTATACACGAAATTGCTCCTGCTTACGGACCGTAAGCCTGAGCCCTTACGGTCCGTAAGGGACACCTATAATTCTTTGGCTTGCTCCCCACGGGACTAGCCCTGATGAGTCAACAGTTTTGTCCAATCAGATTTTAACAACGTTTATTTTTAGATAATCGTCAACTAGGTTTTAGCCCCCTTGAGTTTTAGGGGTCCTGATCCTGATTCCGATTGTTCTGAAACTTTCAGGGTTTGTGTAGAATTACTTGGGTGTCTTAATTGGGTTTTCCTATTGAATAAAATAATATAATAAATAGTGGTTTTGACGAGGGTTGTTACATCCTCCCCACCTTAATAAAAATCTCGTCCTCGAGATTTGGGGTTATGATATTTCTGTTAGATTTATGTCATAATTTAGTCAATAAAACTAGATTCTTAAGGTAAATGACACAGAATCAAATTTTGTGAATACTAGTTGTATAAGTAGGGTTCAAAAAGTTCAACTGAAATAGTTCAAGAAATCGATGACAACCGAATGAGATAAAATGATATAGTTTTGAATGGAACTAGGTTCAAGCCAACATATATATGACCAAATAGATATCTGTTTACAGTTAGTGAATGATTTTTTTAGAATTAAATTCATGGTCAAAAGAAAACTTACTTTGATTGGCAACTGGGGAAGACTCAGAATCAATAAGCTCAGAATGAAATAATAGCACGAAGATGATTGTTAATTATCGAATCATATCAAGAGAAAAATCAGTGTGTTGACATTATTGAATTTGCAAGGATACACCGAAATACAACAGAGTTTAGTGTATCATTGTCTTAATACACAATTGTATCAAGACTACTTTCAAATGATGAGTCAAACGAAAGATATACGTGGGTTTTGAATTATTCGTATGTTTATAATAAGCTACAAGTTTATAACGACTCCGCAAGGTGTCGTAATGATTGGAATAATTTCAATAATTACGGTGCTCGAACAATTTCACCGTATAATCAACTGAAAGTTTAAATGAAGAAAACTTGGATATTCATTTCAAATAGGAGTTTCAATTTATAATGAAAAGACCAAATGAAATATTATAGAATTTTCAATAAATGATGAAAGAAACGTTTAAGAAGTACACCGGAATATGATACGAATTTGTGTACTGTTATCTTAACACATAGTTGTATTAAGACTGATTAAGAATATGAACCAAAAATTAAAATTCGTACATTAGGAGTGTTTTTGGAAATAGCTCAAGCTTCAAGGTAAAGAAAATGCCACCACAAGGTGTCGTAGTAATTGAAATAGTAGCGGTGAATGAGAATGAATTTCACCATCAAATGAAGTAAATCCGAATGTTTCAAATAAATCTAGTAGGATTTTTGAATTGAAATGGAAATAATGAAATAATATTTTTCGATCAAAGATGATAAAGCAATAAAGATTACGAAACGCTCAATTGCTGATATAAAAATCATTAAGAGATACACTGAAATATGAAATGAATTTGTGTATCATTATCTTAGCACACGATTGTGTTAAGATTGCTTTTGATAAGATAAACTATCAAAGCGGATTTAATATAAATAATAATTAAACCCGTATGTAAGAGGTGCAACGAGATTAGCACAAGCTTCGAATTTGTGAAAACGTCACCACAAGGTGATCGTGACCAAATAAATGATTCAATGAAAGTGAAGATCAACCAAGTTGGGTATGGGTTTGAATAGATGAAGTACTTGATAAAATTTATTTATTTAAAACTTCTACTTATATTAGGGTTAAATAATAACTTAACTTAGATATTATATATCAGTGACTATGTCTGGAATCATCTCTGCTTCTTGTGTAGTAAGTACGTATGCTCGCGCGTTCTTCTTAGCTCCGTCTGTTGTTCTAGCCTTATTGTTAGATGCTTTGGTTAGTTTTGGGCAATATGGTTTGATGTGTCCGGTTTCCCCGCAATTGTAACAGACGTTAGTTTTCCTTCTACACTCTTCCTCTATATGCCCACTCATCTTGCAGAAGTCACAGTAAGGTGTTTTCCTAAAACGACATCGTCCTGAATGCGTTTTGTTATAGTTTCTGCAGATAGGTTGCTCCAATGATGGTTCAGTTTCTTTCTTCTTGAATTCTTGGAAAATTTTCTGGGCTAACTTTTTTTTCTTGTTTTCTTCTCTTGTGTGGATTAGTCCATCTGTCAGCATGTTAGCTAGTTCAACTGCTTCCTCAATAGTCTGTGGTCTAACGGCTTTGACTATGTCTCGGATTTCGCTAACTAATCCCCAAATATAACGAGAAATTAGTACGGGTTCTGGCGAAGCCAGAGTTGGTACCATTCTTGCATATTCGAAGAATGTTGTCGTATATTCACGACAATTCACATCTATCATTTTATGATTTAAGAACTTGTTAGTTATTCTTTCCTTTTCATAAGGAGGACAAATTTTTCTTTCTACCATTTCCTTGAATTTTTCCCAGTTTATGGCATAAGCCATGGCCCTTCCTTTTGCTTGAAGAATTGTACTCCACCATTCTAAGGCTTCTTCCTTAAAGAGATTAGATGCATACATCACCTTATCTTCTTCAGCACATTTGCTGATCGTAAGAACAGCTTCCGTCTTTTCCAACCATCGCAGAGCAGATGTGGCACTTTCACTGCCCGCGAACTCGGTTGGTTTACATGCTAGAAATTCTTTGTAGGTACACCCGAGAGTCATGGCCTTCTTTCTCTTGGGGAATGGGGTTTTGGTAATATCATTATTACCACTATTTCCACTATGGTTAAAACTATCGTCACGGGTATGCTTGCTACTCGTAACTTTGGTGGGTTCTACGGGATTTTTAACAGCTTTAATTATTAAAGGTAAAGCATTAGTTATTCCTTGAGCTATTAGGTTTTCTATAGCATTTTTATCCAAAGGATTTTCATTATTAGTATGAGCTTCTGGATTATGTGATACTTCATTCGACATCTGGATTGCAAATATTTTCACTTATTAATATCACAGAATAATTAAAACAAAATAATACCTTCAGGATATTATATGTGCATATTAACATATACATATTCATGTACAACACATAAGTTAATTTGTATTAGTTTCCTAACTTTATTGTTTAGGTATTAAAGAACACCTAAATGGCTTAAACAAGTGGCTTAACTTATACTAAGGCATCTTTTCTTATTCAACCTTTGAATGTTATCAGATGTGCTCCAGTTAATAGCAATCTCCTAACTTTGTTATTTAAGTTTAAATATTATTATCACAACACTTATAGGCTTAAAGTAGTGGCTTAGCTCTGATACCACCTTCTGTCACGACCCCCGACCCCACCCTGGACGGAATCGGGAGCCGCGGCCAGCCCAGTGGTACCGGTGGTTATTTTTGAAAAACGTTGCAGCGGAATTTTCATCAGGACCGTGAGTTAGGAAAAATATCAGAGTTTATAAAACACCGGATTTGATTTAAATGGGATAAACCCCTGTTTTACAATGGTAGCTTTAATAAAGATAAATTTTATTTTATAAAACAATATTTCTTAATTTGATTAAAATAAACCACTTCTTGATGCCTTTCAGTGTCGTATCTAGCCTTTATTCCAATCTATGGTAATTACCTGAAACATGTTTGAAAAAGGTTTTGTCAGTGGAAAATACTGAGTGAGATCATTCCATTTTTATAAAATATATTGTTATACCTTACAGTATTAAGGTTTTTATATTTATTTGTATTTACCCCACTCAATCAGTATTTTGTCACATGATGGCAGTTCCAATATATCAGCAATAATATCACTCATTGGCTTACTTTCGTCCAATAGTGAATTTATCAAATAACTATACTTTACTATTATTCAATTTATCTGTCATTAGGCGATTCCTGTGACGGGGTCATATCACTGTTGATCATTCTTTCAACTAGTGACTCTGGTTATATCACTGTTGATCATTCTTTCAACTAGTGATTCTAATTATAACACTGTTGATCATTCTCTCAACTAGTGTCTTTGGTCATATCACTATTGATCATTCTTTCAACTAGTGACTCTGGTTATATCACTGTTGATCATTCTTTCAACTAGTGATTCTAATTATAACACTGTTGATCATTCTCTCAACTAGTGTCTTTGGTCATATCACTGTTGATCATTCTTTCAACTAGTGACGCTGGACATGATGATGTCCTATGACATTACTTTGTCAAATATATTATTTATGGCACAAAATCAGGTAATCTAGAATAATGACATTTTATGTCAACTATTATAACTTATCCAATATGTCAATTTACTAATTGTAATATCATGATATAGTAACCTGACTACAAATAGAATACATTATACTTGACTTTATTATGGTATCCACCATTTAGATTTATTCTTAAACATACATTAAATTTATTAACAATTTAATGTTAAGATAATATTAGTTATAATTGTGGTCATGCTATTATTAGCTAACTTTCTGGCTAATCCTAAAGAGGATCAAATAATGTATAAAACTTCCCATACCAGCAAGTTATTATAAAATATAATAATTTAATCACTGTAAGTATAACTGGTAACCATTTATGATTTTTAGAAAGCATTTGTAATATAATTGTATCACAAAAAGGTGATAAAAATGTGATAAAAGAGTATGGACTCACAAACGGTGAGAAAAGAGAAATGAACTCACATTGCAGATTTCTACGGGCAAAGTTTAGTCTACAGATAAGCCTTGATATATTGCTGATTCAATTTGGGCAGAGTCTAGCCTACTGATTAACCTAATAACAATTCACACAAACGGGGTTGTAACTAATACAGCAGTTACGACAATTCACGAGATTAAACCCTCACAACGATTAACAAGTGCAATACTTAACAATTCAATCGGATTCGCAACGAATAACAGAGCATAGTCCGCATTCGAACAGCACTCAAATATTCAAGTCGAAATCACGATGAATAACAAAGTATAAGCTCAATTTGAGCAGCACCCGGACAATCGTTGGATAGTTATAATCGATCGGACGTTGAATCGTAATAGCGATCGAGTTATTACCCTGATTGTGGCAACGTTTCGAGGTTTGTGTGTGTTAATTGTGGTAAACAGAGCATAACTCCGTCTAATTTCCGACTTTGTTCGTCGTTTTAGTGCCCATAAGCAAGTCCCGAAGCCTGCTATTTATACACGAAATTGCTCCTGCTTACGGACCGTAAGCCTGAGCCCTTACGGTCCGTAAGGGACACCTATAATTCTTTGGCTTGCTCCCCACGGGACTAGCCCTGATGAGTCAACAGTTTTGTCCAATCAGATTTTAACAACGTTTATTTTTAGATAATCGTCAACTAGGTTTTACCCCCCTTGAGTTTTAGGGGTCCTGATCCTGATTCCGATTGTTCTGAAACTTTCAGGGTTTGTGTAGAATTACTTGGGTGTCTTAATTGGGTTTTCCTATTGAATAAAATAATATAATAAATAGTGGTTTTGACGAGGGTTGTTACAAAAATCTCTCATGTGCTCAAAGGCAAGTTGAGTACCTTCAAAAGGACCAAATCGACTTTGTCTAAACACATTGAGAAAATAAGGTGTTAAAACAGTCCTAATCATAGGTAATGTGAGATCTGAAATAAAACATGCTCAAACATGGTCAGATTTCTCAAAACATTGCTTCAAAGTGATTATGGACAAAGTATGTTCAAAATAAAATTTCCTAGTGAGTATTTCTGAACATATGAATAAAAAGGGTAAAAAGGGAAAATGAACAAATCTCAAAGTGTAGCTATCTCAAAACTTTTGAAATCAAAAGAAAAGAGCATAAGCAGAAAACACTTTTGAGGCTAAAGTTAGGTCATCAGTGGTCATCATGCAACTGTGTGCATTTATCAATACAGAAATTGTTCTGGTAACAATGGCATCTCAAGTGATTGTGCTTTAAAAGGATTTACAATCAATTGACAAGAAAATGACCCAAACAATGGTCAAAATAACTTGAGAATAATATGATCATGAATTTACTGGAAAATTGTCGGATCCATTTGTTTTTTTTTTTCAAAACTTCCTTTGATTTTTTTGCTAAGGTGTTTTCTTCTATAATAAAAACCAGATGTATTTTATTTATTTTAAAATATATTATGATCTTTTTACTCATTTTTTATAGTAAAAGTTCATCTCTGGTCTGGACGTAATTACCTTATTTTTGTGTGTAATTACTATCCTTAAAATTAATCAAAAGGAAATGGCACACATATCGAGATCATATTAAGCTCAAGTTAGGTTTCCACTGATCATAAATTGATTGCAAATTGACTTAGACTACTGAGATATTCATGTTCTAGTTCCAGTATTTAGACACAAAATGAGTAGCTCATGTAGAAATGTCTTCATCATCTGGGATGCTAAACCACTGTCTGAAAAATAGACAGATGGAAAAACCTTGAACAAAATTTCTGAGAATCACTGCTGACAATTTAATCTTGATATTATGCATCTAAAATGTGTACTGTTAAGAATAGCATTTCTGGTACTCAACAGATGATAGACAAGAGATTGTGCTTTTACAAGAACAAATCATTTTCTACATCTGAACAAACAGGTGCTAAAAGAATTTGTCAAAAGTCAAAACACTGCCGCACAAACAGTTGTTAAACATATGATCCTCATTGGTTTTTATCCACTGTTGTTCCTAAAATGCTGTTGTGCCATAACATCTGCTCTCTAAAGTCTGTCCACTGCTATTGTGTCAACCTCTGCTCTTCAAAAACACTGATGTTTAAAATCATTGTTTCATCCACTGATACATCCACTGTTTCATTTTATACTTGCTCCATCAGTAGTTGTCAAAACAACTGTCCTCCATTATTTACCATTCCATCAGATGTTTGACACGTGGTCAGTTTTTAGCCTTCAGATCAAAAATAACCGCTGCCACATCAGCAATCACTTTTTCCCTAAATAAAACCCTGATTAAATCCAAACAGGGTTTTACTGTCGAATTGAATTCCAAAAGTTCTCTTCTCATAGCAGTTTCCCTCTCATAACTCCAAAAACTTCTTCGATCTTCTTCATCCAAAATGACGAAACCAAAATCGAAATAAAAAACAAAACCATCATCTTCCTCCACACCAGCAGATGCCAACCAAATGGCTGCTGAAACACCGGAGATTCGCTACAAATCTCCACACAACTATGTAGGTATACTCACAAAACCTACCGATAACCACACCTTCGATTCCATCCTTGACATCCTTTCTGCATCAAAGTACAAAACTTTGATAACAGCAGACGCTCCTATTTACCTTGACACCCAGAGAGAGTTCTGGAAAAATGCCACCCTTGAAAAACAAGGAGATATCATCGCCGCAATCAACTCCTCGATACAGGGTAAGAAGGTAAATATCTCACCAAAATCCATCTCTGAAACCTTAAAACTCGATGATTTAAATGGAAAAACCTCTTTTACAAAAGACGAGTTGGTAAAGGATTTCATGAAAAGGGGCTATGCAGAACAACCAAACAGGGACACCCTACAAAAGGGTTACTTCCCTTCTGCACCCAGATTTTTATTCCACACACTACTCATGTGTGTTTCAAATAAAACAACGTCCTTCAATGAGATACCAACAAAAATCCAATGCCTGGGGTATGCAATTTTGAACGATGAAAACTATAACTACTCCCAGGAAATATTTGATGATTTGGTAAAGAACGTTGATAATAAGGCATTTCTGCTCTTTCCAAGGTTTCTAAGTTACTATTTTGAACAAAAATTTGTCGAGAAAGAGGCAGAAGTGCCCAAACAAGGTGTCTCATTCAAAATAAACAGTTTAACAATAGAAACTTTTTCAAGAATGATGGCACCAATAAAATTAAAAACAAAAGAGGGTGAGCAGATTTTAGAAACTGCCACTGACCCTCAAGAAACCACTGCTGAGCCCACTGCTCCAGGTGATCAGAGTAGCACACCCACTGCTCTGAAACCCACACCTGCCACCACCAAAAAGACCAAAATAAAACCATCCAGAAAACCCACCAAACCCAAAACAAAGGCAACTCTGGAAGATGAGATCCCAGAGCAACTGCCAGTGACAACACAAAAGTCACCAGAAACCACTGCTGCTACTTCCTCACAACAGTTGGTAGAAAGATCTCAACCCCAGCCTCAAACTCCTCTTGCATCCTCACAAAAGGATCAAGTTGTAAGCACAGGGACACCACAATATGAAGCTCTAGGTCCACTCGGATCTATCTTCCACAGTCCTGATCCCAAGGACATGTCTCTTTCAACACCCATACCCTCACCAATCACATTACCACAATCAATAATACCCCTGTTGCATGCAGTTGATATGGCACAGACACAAACCAGTTCCTCTCTATCACCTGTTACTGAGAGTATACCTCCACAAGTGACTGGGTCTGATGCTCATACCTCTGTTATCCCAGCAACAGCTGAGGAGGTTACACCCCCTGAGTTACAAGTAACTCTCGGTGGTAGTTCAAGTGGAGCAGCAACTACAACTGATGGATCAACAGATCTTCAGTTGGACAGTTGTTACATTACTAAGACTCCCTTGAAGGCAATTTCTTCCATGGCAACATCGGTAACCACCAGCAAGTTATCTTTAGCTGCTGGTAACATCAAAGGTTCATCGGTTGCTGAAGAAAGAAGTCCCTAGTACCAAGAAAAAGGGGCATCAATGGATGACTTTTGGGCTACAGCTCCTAAGTCACACATTGATACAACCACTGCTGGTGGGGATTCAGATGATCCTGTTAATTCAGGTGATGATTCAAAATACAATGAATTGACGGCCAGAGTTGAAAATTTAGAATCTTCTGTTGCCGAAATAAAAGATATGGTGCAGCAGCTGTTAGAAGCTCAAATAGCCCAATCTTCTGCTCCTCCTGCTCAAGCACCTGCTCCACAAGCATTTGCTGCAAATGAGCTTTGGAATATCTTCCAAACCATGCTTGAACAACAGCAACAAGTGGCTGATAAAAAGCATGTTCTTCAAGTAAAAATGCTGACCAACATGGTGGAATCAAGGTTCAAAGACACTCAAGCAGATATCAAAGCTATAAAGGCTAGTATCCAAAAGACTGCTCAGAGTGAAAAAGCTCCATCTACCATTTTCTTCATGGATACGCCTCTGGCAGATAATGCCAAAAAGGGGGAGAAAACCAAGCTGAAAAAGAAAGGTATAGAAGATGGGATATACTTTGAACCAGAAAAACCCAAAACCACAAAAACTTCAACAGCTGATACAACAGTAGTTACAAAAACTGCTGTCAGTAGCCAAACAGCTGCCATCTCATCAACACACACACCTCCAACACACACCACCACAACTACTGCTCCACCACCATCATCATCTGTGTCTATAACACAAAAACCTCCACTATCATCATCTACAATCACATCACCACCACTGCCTCCTGCCATAAAGCAGAAGACAGCAGATGGCATAACATCTGTTGTAATGACAACAGTGGTTGAAACACCAGTTGTTTCAACTACTGTCTGTCAGTCACAGTCACAAACCACTGATCCACCCAAAACATCATCAGCCTCCCCTCCATTAAAAAGGAGAAGGGTCTTCATTCCTGATGATGAGTCACCACCACCATCATCACCATCACATCTTTCATTTCCTGCTCAAAGGCAGAAGACATCTGCTGACACATCAGCAGTTGTAACGACAGCAGCAGTTGAGACACCAGTTGTTTCAACAGTTGTTAGTCAGACATCCACAACTGCCCTAATTCTTCCTATATCACAACCAAGGCTCTTTAGCAGAAAAAGAAAACCTATTACTGCCGATGAAGGGATACATGATCCAAATGCTGAAAAATATCCACTAGAGCTTGATGCCATAAAAAATGAGATGAGACAGTTTTATACACAAACAGATCCTTCAAAAAGAAAATTCTCCTCACTCATTGGCTACATAGCTCCAGAAGATATAACTGATTATCTCAAGTTAAAGGCTAGGCAAGCTAAAGTTAAAGCTAAGGTTGACAGTGAAAAAGAAAGGCTAAGCGAAGTAGGCATTGCCAATAGACTGGAGTTCTACCTTGCAAAGGTTAAGCAGATGGAAGAATTTGCTCAAGAGCTAGACAAAGAGAAGGCAAATCAAAAGAAGAAACTGAGAGAACAGCTTCTAGCCTTCATCATGAAAGAAAAGTTCTATTCTGCTGAAGAATCTCAGTTTAAAGAATGGCCTTTAATAGCTTTGAAGCATGAGGCTGAAAGGATCCAAAAAGTCAAAAATGATCCTTCAAAGAAGAAAACTGCTCCAAACTGGAGTAAGTACAAAAGGCTCATTGCTGATCTCACTGCTGAGTATAAAAGAAAGAAACGGGAGTTGGTGGATGCCAAGATAGACACTGCAGAAGCCATATCAAAATGGTCTAGGCAGCAAATAGATGAAGCCTATGAAAGGCTGAAGAATAGAAAAACTGCTGAATCAAGGGCTGCACAGAAACGAGAACAAATGTTGAAACTTGAACAGCAAATAGACAACCTCAAAACAGTGTTGAAAACAGCAGACAACCTTACACTGCAACAGCTGACTGAGGCAGAGGTTAAAGAAAAAGAAGCAGAGTACTTCAAAGACATCATCATGAAAATGGGTCTGAAAGAAGGCAACTCAACAAAGCTTCAGAGCCTGTTTGAAAAGGCATTAAACAAATCTGCATCACCAAACACTGCAACAAATACTTCAGAAATTGACAGGCAAGAACTCTTTGAACAAGAAACTGCAGAAGACATAGCTGCAGCAAACAAAGTCATTGAAGAAGCCTTCAAAAGAATGTCTGAGAGTTTGCATGTGTTTTCAAGGCCATTATCCCTCAACTCATCAGGAAATAAATCTCTCCCAAGAAACCCATTAGGCTTTAAAATACTAAAGTGGATGTCTGATCAAAAGACCCACGTATTGACTTTGGTCAGAGCCAATGGTGAGGTGAAGCATATATCAAGGAAAGAAGCACTAGGCCTTAGTGTTCAAGATTTGCAGGATCTCCTTGAGCTTTCACTGTGCAGGGATGAAGATGACCAGAGTGCCAAAGAATTTGAAGCTGAATTCAAAGAACAAGCTAAGGCACTCTTGATGAGTAATAAAGGTCCTGAATAAGGAAGGGTTTTGGCATTATCTGTTCCAGGGGGAGATTGTTGGGATTGAACCCTAACAGAGGAACAGATAATGTAAAGCCAAAACCGGATCCCATCTGTGGACACTTAATAAGCAACAGTTTGCACTAATCTTTCCCCTTGACAGTGGTTATCCACCAACTGATGAATCTTAAAGTGCTGCTCAAATACAACAACTGATAAACCAAACTCTGATGATTATCTAACAACTGCTGAAGACAAACTCTGTTGCTCTATCTACTGCCGTCTCCTAAGTACTGTTGAAGATTCAAGCACTGCCCTCTCAAAGACTGATCACCTTTGAAGAAAGCACTGAAGACTCAACATCTGTGCTAAGGCTACAACAGTGGAACGTGAAGCAGTAGTTTCCTTATGTTTTGTACTTTAGTGATTATCAGATGTTACATAACAGTAGTTTGTATAGAACAATATTTATAGTTTGTTAGGTTGTTAGATGTCACTATCATGGTGACGTCAGCTGAAGCATATCAGTAGTTTGGTTTGCCTATAAGTATGACAGTACTCTGTACTGTTACACTTGATCGTTTTGAGTGAGTTTTTCTCCTCAATTCATCATTTCATCTTGTGCAACCAACTCTGGTGTATCAGGCTGAGGGGGAGTTTAGATTGTAAGCCTGCACTGTAATCTTTTGCTTCTATGTAAATCTTTTGACTCAATGAAAAGCAATTGTTTATCAATCTACACTTTCCTTTGCTTGTGTTTACAAAGTTTGCTACTCATTTCCGCTGCACTTATTCGTTTTATGCAAACAAACACAATCACAGACAGCCTCAGATCCCAACAGCAGTTGCCTTCTCTGTTAGTTTCTTGTACCAACCTTGTTCAACAAAACCCACCAAAACGTCCACCTTCGGAATCCCTTCACCAACCGACCGGTAATGCATACCCACCCGAATAACACCGCGACGAATGTAGAAAAACTTTTGCTTCCAATCGTGCAAACTCTTCAAAGGAACGGAGCAAACGGGAGCAACACCGGTCCGGGCGTTGAAAGAATAGAAGCCACTGGTGTACTAACACTATAGAAGACGTTGAACATCTCAAAGGTCGGATCAATATGGTGGGCTCTACAAACAAACTCAAAGTGAGTAATACGTGGAAGCCCAATCGCGTTAATTTGAGAAATATGAAGCCCATAGTTCCTCAACACCGAGGCAGTAAACTTGGTAATGGGAAGCCTGAAGTTACCCTCCCGGAAGAATGCAACATACAAGGTCAAGTAACCCAGAGGTGCATCCATGGCAGTAGAACCAGGAGTCGGATATTGGGCTTCCCATTCAGGACGAAAACCCATCTCCCTCACAAGATTCTGGAACTCCTCTTCCTTCCATCCTATAACTGCCTGGTCAGGGCCAGGGGGAGCTTTCCCTTTATTCTTCCTTCTCCTCTGGGAAGGATTCACACCAGACATAATGAAGATGATGAGAGGTTAAACACAAATGTTCAAACAAAGAAAGAAGAAAAGTCGAAGGAGATGGAGAAAACCAAACTTTAAAAAATTTTGAAAAGTGAGGAAAAAAGAAGGAATCGCCTCCTATTTATACCCATCGCATTTAATGCGATGGGTAGTGGGCCGTCAGAGTCCAGGAAAAGCAACAAATGGGGGAGAGACACGTCATAAGAGAGAGAAGACGCCACCTCTTTTCTCGGGAGCATGGGCAACAGGGCCTGGCAATGTGACAGAAAAGTAACTGACGCAAACTGAAAAGGCGCCTGCTCACCTCCGATAAGACAGCGACACCGAACAGTCACATCAACATCTCCCCCAAGGCAACAAAACTTCCCTTAGAAGGAAACAACAAGTGCCATGCGCCATGCGTCCATTTGGCTCAACTTTTTCAAGTTACCAAAACCCATGCGCCATGCGTCCATTTGGCTCAACTTTTTCAAGTTGCCAAAACCCATGCGCCATGCGTCCATCTGGCTCAACTTTTTCAAGTTACCAAAACACATGCGCCATGCGTCCATCTGGCTCAACTTTTTCAAGTTACCAAAACACATGCACCATGCGTCCATCTGGCTCAACTTTTTCAAGTTGCCAAAACCCATGCGCCATGCGTCCATTTGGCTCAACTTTTTCAAGTGACCAAAACCCATGCGCCATGCGTCCATTTAGCTCAACTTTTTTAAGTTCCCAAAACCCATGCGCCATGCGTCCATTTGACTCAACTTTTCAAGATTGCCAAATTCCACGCGCTATACAAACCGCCATAAAAACCACTACCCTTATAAGTCCAGGATCCCTCCTAGACGATCAACTCAACTAGAAGGCACACTGGACTGGGGGGACTTGAAAAGGTATGGTCCCAATTCCCTGCCTACATGGCAGGGACCACACCATTTTTCGAGCATACATGGCGCCTACATCAGCAAAGCAATCCAGAAGCTTCTAGAAACTTCTGGAAGGCGCTAAGGTGGCACCAAAGATGCTCCATCCGACAAAAAGGACAACACGTGTCACCAGTGGCAGGGCGACACGTAGGCCTGCGACAAATCAGGGGGCAGAGCTGACAACGCCAGTACAAGGTTTCCAGCATGGACAAATGTAAGCGCGCCACGTGTACCACTACACCGACTATGGCAGAGGATACCAAGAGGATATTCCCCTTGGTGGGACAGTTGGCGCGCAACCACAGCTGGCACGGTTGTTCCTCCCTTCTTCACCCTCCGGCTATAAATAGGACCCTTCATCATTCAGGTTAAGGATCTTGGCTCTCTATATTCACACACAAAACACACACTGTTTATTCTCCCTCAGAACAGTACTTATTCTCACGCCGGAGCCTAGTTAAGAGGGAAACCCCCATATTCCCCTCTTAACGAGACTAACGGTGTTGCTGTTTTGCAGGATCCAGGTCATTCCCACGAGTAAGAAAGGAGATTGAACCCACAGAAGAAATAACCCCATAGATTAACCTTAGTGTTGATCTGTGTTTCATCACCGGGCGACCCCTTCAAAGTTGCGCCCCTACACCTCCGCTTCAGTATGATTGATCGGTTTTGATCATGTTCAACTAAGATCAACCATATATTAGACCAACATGATTATGTTTAATCCAATTATACGTATGTTTGATCATGATTGACACTTTAACCAAGCATTGTTTTTTTTTTTTGACTTACAAATCTAAGTAGAGGCCAAGATAAGGTATAAACTTGTGGTTTCACCGTAGTTTGGAATGGAAGTGGAAGGGCAAGTACCTTCTCAATAGGGGTGAGCATGGTGCGGTACGGTTTGGTTATTGCCTAAAACCGAAATCATAACCGCACACTTCGTTACCAAAAAATCATAATTGTTCTGTTTCGGTTAATCGATTATTGGTGGTTAATGCGGTTTTGGTTCGGTTTTAGGGCGGTTTGTTTCATTGTTTCTAAAGTTAAGCTTTACATGTGTGGGTCATGCAAACTTAATGCACAAACAATAAATATACATAGTTAAAGCTTGTAGAATTATCAATTATATTTCACTAGCACATGCATACTGAATTCCAAAAACAAAAGTAACACGTGTGACACAGAGACGCCTCTGAGAATTCACGTACCCTGTTCGAGCCCGAAAAAATGTGCCTTTCGTAATGTTTTTTTTTTTTTTTATAATCAAATAGGTATCGGACTCACTAAACCTAATGCCAATGGGCTAACTTCTAAACCATAAAAATTGGTTTGTAAATGGTCCTACCTTGGAGTTGGTATAGGTATACTATTTAAAAAAAAATTAACACACACACACACACACACACACACATATATCGGATTTAAAAAAAACAAGTGCCTCTCAAAATCAAGGGCCTATGCGGTGGTCCTCCCCACACACCTTTATCACTGCCACTGGTGTGACACATCTTATGTGGAAGGATACATATGAATACAAAGTGGCTAGAGTTTTAAATTCAATGAGGTTGGGTCATGGTTAAAACACTAAAAGACTTCACCAAAAAAACATATGGATTGGGTCATGGTTAAACACTTAGGGGGTGTTTGTTTTTTCATAAAAACCTCTTCTGACCTCTTATGTCTGCGCCACGAAGACCACGCGCAAACGTTTAGCTTTGCAGACCGTTTGTTTTTTACAAGACATTTCATTAAAAAAATGTCTTCAAACCTCTGCGCATCCTTATCCCCACGCAGACATGATCCAATGTCTTCCCACGTCTCTTCCAACCCTCTCTCCACCCCTCTCCTCCTAATCTCAAAACACAGACAATCACCTTAGGTTGAAATCACATACAATATTCACAGAAAACACACATCCATCATTCTCCCATTTTCCCCAAATCCAATTCGTCACCCATCAATGTCCGATCAATATATCCAATCAAACCCTAAAACAACAACAAGAAAAATGACAAGCAGCAGCAGCAGCGACGTCGACGTCGAAACCTACTCCATCATTCTCGGCCGGAACTCCAAGAAATCCACCGTCGACGTCGAAAGGGAGTGGGATGCAGGTGGTCGTTGTTGGAGTGAAAGGGAAAAACAAGATTGCTAGGAGAACCCCGGGTTTCACCGGAGCTGATTTGCAGAACCTGATGAATGAAGTCACCATTCTTGCAGCCATGCGCGAGCTCAAGGAGATAAGCAAAGACGAGATTGCAGATGCTCTTAAGAGAATCATTGCAGGGCCGGAGAAGAAAAACGTTGTTGTCTCGGAAGAGAAAAAGAAGAGAGAAGAGAAAGGGAAAAAACCAAACACTCTTTTTATTACACCCCGCAGACATTTGGTCCACCTCTTCTCGTGCAGACGTTTGCAGATATGGTCCGCAGACTGCAGACCTTTTGCATCTGAAAATCAAACACCACCTTAGACACTAACTTAAAAACTTATGGTCCTATGGATTCGGCCATGTTCAAAACATTCGGTTCGGTTAGGTTATTTTCGGTTATATAAATAAGAATAACCATAACCTAAGCGCAACAATCGGTTATCAAACATATAAATCACCTACCCTTCGTTTATTTCAGTTACAGTTTAGTTAATTCGGTTCTATGCACACCGTACTAGTCAAGTTATTTTTCGCTTTAGTGAGTTATACCATTATTTTTTTATCTCCTATCAAAGTTAATGGTCATTTTGCATTAAAATAGATAGGGTACTACTTGCCCGCAAATTATATTATATTAATATCGTTTTGTGAATTTTAGCAATAGATTTGGAAAAAAAGCCTTTTGGGAAATATGTAGTTGATATGCTATGCTTTTAGGACATCTTAGTTCCACCGCAACATTAGCGATAACATTTGTGACCTACTTTATTTGTGACGGTCTTTTCCTTTGGTAATCAATTGCTAATGTTGCAAAAAAAAAAAAAAAAAAAAAAAAAAAAAAAAAAAAAAACATCTTTTTTCCCAAATTCGTCGCCAAATGAGTGACTGAATACAACCATCGAAAGTTCTGTCGCATTTTTAGCAATGAATGATTTCTATCGCAGGACCGTCAAACATTTAGCGACATATTTGCTCTATTGCAAATGCTCTTTATGTAGCAATGACACTTGGTCTTGTTGGTTCTTCAATGAGTCCATTAAGTTGTCCCGAAAGACATTTGGACTAACTCTTATCGTTTCTTCTCAACTTTTGTAATATTTATCAACCGGTATGTCCTAGCTTTTTCTCAAAATTTGGAGTTACTCTTATAGTTTTCTCTCAACTTTTGTAATTCATAACTACAATTAAGATCAAATCTTCCGAATACACAGTCAATGGAAAATAAAAACTTCCACTAAAATAATTCCAATTGAATTTTGAAAAGATGCAGACATATATATTCAAAAACATTATATGACACATAATGATTGAAAAAAGACAAAATATGATCCAAATCGGTAGATATAAACAAACATACGGTGAAATACGTTGCATGTTCGTATACACATGGCAACCCAAAATGCTTGTGATGGCCACAAAAATAAGATGTTTGTTATTATGCACTATTTAAATAACAAAGTGTAGATACTTATTCTGCCATACTATGAGCACATAAGGACACCACCAAAATCAAACAAATTTACTTAATTTGAATTAATATTGTTATATTTTAAAATATACAATACATGGATATCTCATAAATACTGTTTGAAGTTTTTCATAATTTCTATTAATGTCTTTGTCATATGAAAATGTAACTACCGAATCTCATGTTTTGTTGAAAGCACCTCGAAATCGAAGTGACGACATTGTTGTTGGGGTTGTAGACGAGGTGAGTCGAGTCAGAGCTTGACTAGGCTTGAACTCCACTCGTTTAACTTACGAGAGCAAGCTTGACTTGTTTTGACCTCTGACACTTTTTTCTAAAACTCGAGTTCATCTCATAAAGTAATTTAATTTTCAAGCTCAGGTTCGACTCGCTTATTGTTTATTAGTGCTGTCATCAAAAGCCTGAATCTTGTCGTCAAACCCCATTGGGTGTATTTAGGTGAATTTTAGGTGTCGTAGAATTGAGAGTGTGTCACCATTCTAAAATAAAAGTATATTGTATATGTTTATAACTAGTAGATGCCCCGCCCGCGTTGCGGGGCGATAGCCGAATAATTCTCAATCAATTAAAAAAACACTATCATAGTTTTGTTAGGAAAAAAAAAAAACTAAAACGATAACAAGATCGTAGTTATGAGCTCAGGGCAAAACTGTAGTTTGTCAGGATTAATGAGCGAGTGTTAGGCAGCTCATTGACATGGAAAAAAAATAAATCCAGTCAATGAATTAAAAAAAACACTTTTATAGTTTTGCTAAAAAAACTAAAACGATAGCAATACAAATTTGAACTGAGGGCAAAGTTGTATTTGTTGACTTGGGTAAAATCGTAATTTGCCAAAAGTTAAAGTTAGGACAATACCATAAATTTAAACCAGAGACAAAATCGTAATATAATTTTGCACTAAGGACAAAATCGTAATTTTAAGCTGGGGACAAAACTATATTTTTAATTTGAACTGAGGGCAAAATCGTAATTTTGAATTGGTGGTTGGGGGGGGGGGGCAAAAGCGTACTTTTTTTTAACCGGGCAATAACATAATTTTAAACTGAAGGCAAAATCATAATTTTTGAAACGGGGCGAAAATGCAAAATCGTCAGTTTTAGTTTGGGAGAAAAGCAAAAATTTATTTTGAACTGGGGCCAAAAATATAATTGTAATAGGCAAATTGGAAATAAATAATCCCAACTCACTGTTATTGGCCAATAATAATCCCAACTCATTTAATCACCAATAATAATCCGAACTTTTCACTTTAGTTTGTAAAATGATCCCAGTTAAAAAAACACTAACTTGGTTAAAAAAATGCTGATGTGGAGTGACATGTGTGTTCCAACGTGGCAATTTAATTAAAAATGAAAGCCAACTCATAAGCCAGCTGTGTATAAATCATTTCACCCCCAAATAATTACAACTATCCCCAAATAATTACCACTATCCCCAAAAACAACACAGAGCATCACGATCAAGAGAAACCCTAATCACATTCGACAGAGCAAACGATCAAGATTTTCAGGTTTGTTTTTAGTTCATTCTTCTTGTTTTTATCTGTGATTCAATCCTAATCCACTATTAAACCCATCAGGATGGATGACAAAGTCATCGTAAAAGCATGGCATGGTGGGAAGCTGAAACAAAAGCCAAGATTGCACTATGAAGGTGGTGAAACTTATATGTTTGAAGTTGAAGTAGATAAGATGTCCTATTTTGAGTTGATGGATTATGTGATTGAAGGTGGGTATTACAAAAGTAGGGATTTTGAAATTTATTACTTGATGCCTCGAAAGAAGTTTTCTGATGGTATTGTGCAGTTGAAGAACGACAAAGATGTGATCGATATGTTGAAGTATTTGGGGGATAAAGATGCCAGGCATATACTACATCTGTATGCACAAGGTAAGTCTATTGGACTAGATGACCAACCCACTGTAGCCCAAAATGAAGCCCAACCAAAAGCCCATACTGTAGCCCAAAATGAAGCCCAACCAAAAGCCCATACTGTAGCCCAAAATGAAGCCCAACCAAAAGCCCAATCAGAAGCCCAACTAGTTGTGAAAGGGTTTACTAAGTCTCTTGCAAGCAGGGTATTAACACCAACCAAAAAATTGACAAAGTTATTCAATTGCCCTGATACAAGCACACCTCATGTTATAGCTGATGTTGTACCTGATGTTGTACCTGATGCTAAACTGGATGGATCTGATAAAGACAAAGTTGGATCTGCTTTAGAAAGTGAAGAAGAAGATGGTGACTGGAGGCCAGATGAATCTGAAGAAGATGCTGGTACAGATGATAATGATGAGGAGTGGAGGGCATCTGTTGCTGCTATAAAGGAAAACAATTTATCAAAGAAACAGTTGGTTGAAAAATTATTGAAAGACTTCAAGTGCAACAACTTTGTTGAAGAAGAACAATACAGTGATGCTAGCAGCTATGAGGACTCAGATGAAGATGTTAATTCACCAGGAGAGAGTGAGGATGATGACATTAGGGGGAAGAAGTACAAGGTTGATGTTCCAGTTGTAAGTGAAAATACTGACTGGACTAAGTGGGTTTGGGTAGTTGGTACACGGTTCCCTACCAGGGATGCTGTTAAAGATGCATTTAAAAGCTATGCTGTTATGAATGGAAGGAATCTTAAAATATCAGTAAGTGACAACAACAGGCTTGGAAGACTAGGTGTTACTTGTGTTAACGATTGTCCATTTAAGGTTTATGTATCTTTCCATAAAAGAAAGTGTTGCTTCATTGTTAAGACTGTAGTTAATGAACACACATGTCAGAGAAATATGTTGAAGAATAGACAGTTAACTGCTTCCTTCGTAGCTAGCCAGTTTCTACCAATTTTCAAAGCTAATCCTAGTTGGAAAGCAAAGGAAATCCAGGATGCAATTAAAGAAAAATTCAAGGTCCTAGTAAGTAAATGGCTAGTTTACAAGGCAAAGAGTTATGCCAATAGGAAACTGCATGGTTCAATGAAAGACCACTATGGAAAGATGGGTTCATACTTAGCAGCACTGAAAGCAGAAAATCCAACCTCTACTTTTGAACTTATCACTGTACCATCAGAGTATTATGGTGTGGATGGGGGTACAGAGGTTTTCTTTAGGCTATTTATCTGTTTTGATCCAGTTAAGAAGGGATTTTTAGCAGGCTGTAGAAGGCTTATGTGTCTAGACGGCTGTTTTTTGAAGACATTTCTAGGTGGTATGTTATTGGTTGCAATAGGTAGGGATGGGAATGGTCAAATGTTTCCAGTTGCTTGGGCAGTTGTAGAAGGAGAGAATAATGACAGCTGGGGGTGGTTCATGAATGAATTGAAGAAATGCTTAGGAATAACGGATGAAGGGAAGGGTTGGACACTAGTCTCTGACCAGCAAAAGGTATCATGTGAATTGAATTATGTTCTGTACTTAGAAGTAGTATTACATATGTGAATTGAATTATGTTCTGTACTTAGAAGTAGTATTACATATGTGAATTGAATTATGTTCTGTACTTATTTCAGGGGTTATTGAATGCTGTTGCCTTTATATGGGGTAATGCTGAGTATAGGAATTGTGCTAGGCACATATATGCCAATTGGCACAAAAAATTCAAGGGTGATGATCTTAAGGAGTTATTTTGGAGGGCTGCTAAAGCATACAATACGGCTGATTTCAAAAGGGCAATTGAAGAAATGAGAGATGTAGATGCTAAGGCAACTGATGCATTTCTGGATCAGAATCCTAAGTGCTTTTGTAGGTGCTATGTACAACGTGAGACTAAGACTGATGTTATTTTCAACAATATGGCTGAAACATTCAATGGATTCATCATACAGTCCAGAGCAAAGCATATCATTGACATGCTGGAAGATATAAGGTTGGCAGTTATGACCAGGTTAGTAACAAAGCACAATGAGATGTCCCGTAAAAATGTGGTTGTTTGCCCTAGGATTCAAGCCAAGAAGCTTGATAAAGAGAAAGAGAAAGCTTATCTTTGTACTGTGTATCCTTCAAGTAACACTATGTTTCAAGTCAAGAGCTTTGACGATGTATCTGTGGATATTGTGAAGAGAAGCTGTACATGTGGGAAGTGGGACTTGACAGGCATTCCATGTTATCATGTGTGTGCAGTTGCAGCGTTTATGCATAAGAATTCTGAAGACTTTGTTCATAGTTACTTGACCAAAGAGGTGTATCTCAGGTCCTATGAGTACACTATCCCACCACTGCCTTCGGAAAAATATTGGCCAATTGTTGATCTACCTTTGGACCCTCCACCAGTCAAGATTGGGCCAGGAAGACCAAAAAAGAACAGAAAAAGGGATCCACAGGAAACCAAGAAAAAAACTGGGAAGCTAGGTAGGCATGGTACACTCATGAGTTGTAAAAACTGTCATGAAAGAGGTCATAACATTTCAAGATGTAAGAAACCTGCAGCTGAAGGTAGCCAAGTCACAAGAAAGAGGGACAGGCCTAAAAAGTCAGCTGATGCACAACCTTCTCAGTTAACAGCAGCCCCACAAGTTTCCCAGTCCACTCAGCAATCACAGGGGAATGTAGTATCACAACAAACTCAGAGGCAAGCTAAGAGGGGGAGGCCAAAAAAGATCTCAAAATCCACAAATGAATCAGCTGAATGAAGCCTTTTGTTGAAATGCTTTTGTGTTGTTTAATGCTTTTGTGTTGTTTATGTTGAAACTGGTAGTATGTCTTATGTCTGTCTTATGTTTTGGATGTTGAAACTGGTAGTATGTCTTATGTCTGTCTTATGCTTTTGTGTCCAGATTTTAATGTCAAGTATGTCCAGGTTTTAATGTCAACTGTGTTTGGATGGAACTATAATGTCCATTTTTGGTCAATTGTGTAAAAAGGCTTGGTCAATTGTGTCCATATACTTATCCGAAAGTCATTACAGTCACTACATCGCTTGGAAAAAGGACACATTACATAATCAAACATGTCAAAATAACCAAAACCCAATTCATAGTCAAAACAAGATTCATATACTTATCCGAAAGTCATTACAGTCACTACATAGCTTGGAAAAAGGACACATTACATAATCAAACATGTCAAAATAACCAATACATTGATAATGCAATACAGACAACTGCCAAAAAACATGCTTTCTTTGAAGACTTTCTTAATCTCCGATTTTCTTCTTCTAACACCCCACAGTTGCATTCCCTTGCTAATACATCATCCACCTCTTGTTTCCACACAAAGAATTTACAATTAGATCTCTGAAATGAACATGCCATTAAAAACAACCTATTAAATTACGAGAAAGTGATGAAATCAGATTGCCAATCAAATTCAATAACTTATAGGCCATAGAGGGCATCCGTAAAACTCTTCACCATGCCTTGAGCTTCGATTTCCAGCCACCCTACGAATTGCAAGCAATTCATGGTTACAATAAACATTACCATCGGTGCCAAGTCTAAAAATTTTGGGGTTTTGTGAACGAATTGAAGGAGATGAAGATGAAGAGTTTGAGCTCATTGGGGATCGACTTAATTTGATCAATTAGGGTTTGAGCTCATTGGGGATAGACTGAACGAATTAGGGTTTTGAAGAAATTGGGGGTGAAATGATTTATACACAGATGGGTAATGTTATAGGTGATTAAATGAGTTGGCTTTCATTTTTAATTAAACTGCCACGTTGGAACACACATGTCACTCCACATCAGCATTTTTTTAACCAAGTTAGTGTTTTTTTAACTGGGATCATTTTACAAACTAAAGTGAAAAGTTCGGATTATTATTGGTGATTAAATGAGTTGAGATTATTATTGGCCAATAACAGTGAGTTGGGATTATTTATTTCCAATTTGCCATTGTAATATGGGGATGAAATCATAATTTTGAACGGAGGGCAAAATCGTAATTTTGAGCGAGGGACAAAAACATAATTTTATTTTGAAGTGGGGGCAAAACCGAAAAAATATTTTAAATTAAGGACGAAACCGTAATTTTAGAACGAATATAAAACAATAAAACGTGTTGGTCCAATGGGGGAGTGCCAGACAACTGCCTGGCACTATTCCCCCATTTGGTTTTTGTATGTGTAGGTAATTAACTTTTATGTATAGTTTATCAAAAAATACTTATTTTTGTCATAGTTTTGTTCATAATAATAATAATTATTAAATGGATATATTTTTTAATATTTTTTACAAAAATTATATAATAATAGACTCGTTTAATTTCACAAGCTAGCTCGAGAATGACAAGTAAAACTCGGGCTCATCTATTAAACAAAGCTTATTTTAGGCTTTGAGCTCGCTTTATCTGGCTTCGACTTGGGTATTTAGCAATCGAATATCCAGTATAGCGGAAACGAGCCCGAGTCTGAACCCAGCCTAAAAACAAAGTTTGTTTAGTAAACGAGCCCAACCTTCACTTATCGAGATCGAGCCGGTCTGCGAGCCTAAACGAACCCATTCTTCATATAGTTTTTAATTAACATATTAAATATATACTTATTTATAAAAATAAAATATATAACTTATATGTGTGTGTATATATGTAAATTTATAAAGAAATAAAAATAATTATAAATAGTATAAATTGATTAACAAACTATAAATGAATCAAGTCCGCCGACTTATGCTCTAACTTAAAAAACTACCCACGAGTCAAGCTTTAGCTTTTATAACTTAAACAAGCTTGAGCTCGAGCCTAATCGTGTGCGGACTTGTCTTGACTCGTTTAAACCCATATACAGTAGCTCACGAACGACTTTAGTGGTTATTGATGCATACACACCATTTACAAATACAATTACAATTTTCAAATATGACACTGAAAGTAAACTAGGGATGAGTACGGTACTCATTCGGTACCGAAAAACGGAAAAAATACTGGTATCGGTATTTACCAGTGTTTTATCTATAAATACTGGTACCGTACCGATACCAAATATACTGGTACAGTTCGGTACCGATACCAGATCTCAAATGCTTATCCTTAAACTAAACCATCGGAGTCGGGCCACAAGATTCACCCACAACTTTGAAAACCCTCAACTTGTGGATCTCAAAAACCCATTCCCTTTCCCACCCTCAAAACTCGTTTTCTTAACTTTTATTCCGCAACAATGTTTTAGCGCATTATTCACTTGTACAGTACAAGTAACCATAGCCTATCAACTTCCATACACACTCACTCTTCCACTACACTCGACAAACTCATTTCTCCAATTTTCACACACTAACACAAATCTTCCTGCAATTTCTCACACATTAATTGTTTAATCTTTTTTAAAAAAATGGGAACCAGAGTCCCTTCACACCAGCTCAGAAACGGACTCTACGTCTCGGGTCGACCCGATCACCACCACCCCACAATCGGGTCACCCGACAACGTCACCGGCGCCGATGCCAACCACTCCGGTGACCACCCGCCACCAGTTCTTACCAGATCCTGCAGGACTTCCGGATCCGACCCGACTCCTAACCATTCCGGGTCGGGTCGGGTGATAGCGCTTCAACCAACCGGGTTAATCACCTCCGGGAGCCTTGGAATGAGCGGCGAAAGCGGGTCGGGTCAGATGGGTCCGGAAACATCGTCAGGGAAGACGGTGTACGGGCCGTCTGTAACGACGTTAGGGTATGATGATCTAAGGTTAGGGTTTAGGGTTTCGAGGAAGTTAATGTGGGTGTTGTTGGTTATGGCGGTTATGGGATTGGTTGTGGGGGCGGTGTTGACGGTGGTGGTGAAGAAGGTGGTGGTTGTGGTGGTGGCTGCAGCGGTTTTGGTGCCGGTTATTGTGGTGATATTGTGGAATTGTGTGTTTAAGAAGAGGGGGTTGTTGGGGTATTTACGAAAGTACCCTGATGATGAACTTAGAGGTGCTGTTGATGGTCAATTTGTCAAGATTACTGGGGTAATTTGATTATTTTGTTTTCGGTTTTGATAGTGATAACCGAGTTTATTATCTGTTACAGTTATTATTTGTTAGTTATCGTTGTATGCGATGGCTAGAGATGACAAAAAGCTGGTTTTTGAACCAGAACCGAGACCGGTTTGGAAGCGATACAACCCAAAGGTTTCTGACCAGCCAAAAGCCGAACCAAACTGGTAAAAAATGCTTAAAAGCGATAAAAAAACCCAAACCGGGTTGAAACTCACCCGGTTTTGACTTTTGTTGACCAACCCGAACTGGTTTGAAACTCACCCGGTTTTGACTTTCGTTGACCAACCTGAACCGGTTTGAACCCGATTTGTGCATCTCTACCGATAGCCTCTTGGGCTAGTGGCACAAGGTGTTTATCCCCACCAAAGTAGTGCGGGTTTGAGTCCCACAAATTGGACAATAGGTTAATTTAGTAGTAGATATTAGGTGTGTGTGGGGGGGGGGGGGGGGGGGTCTTCGCAGTTAAACAAGAAGTTATTATTGTATCTCTGGTTTCGAATAACATGATAGTTATTGACGTTTTATCTATATGATTAATCAATTACCTCTATTATTAGTTGGTAAGATTTACCATTATTCGTTTCGTTGTAATCTCTAAATAAAGAGATCTAGTTTTTAGTTATTCGATATGCTATGCATTAATCGAACAGATTATGCGCAGTTTATGTTCATAAAAAAATAAAAAAAAATAATAATAATTTGGTGCAGATTGTCACATGTGGTAGCATTCCTCTTGAATCATCATTCCAAAAAGTAGAGAGGTGTGTGTATGTATCCACAGAGCTGTTCGAGCACAAGCGCGGTAGGGGGAAATCACCTGTTGCTAACCATTGTTGCTTCTCCTGGGGATGCAGCAATTCAGAGGTCTGTTTTTTAGTAAGCTACATTTCATTTATAAAATTGCTAAAAATGAAAATTTTGTTTGGCAGAAATATGTGGCTGATTTTTACATATCAGACATGCGATCGGGATTAAGGGCTCTAGTGAAAGCCGGATACGGGGCTAAAGTAGCTCCGTTTGTTAAAGAAGCAACGGTTGTTGATATAACGAAAGAAAAGCGTGAGTTATCTCCAAGGTTTTTGGAATGGCTTGCTGACCGCAGCCTCTCGAGTGATGACCGACTTATGCGCCTCAAAGAAGGGTAACTTGCTTCTTTTAAAATCATAAGATTTTATTTGTATTAAACACTATTTAACCTAAAAATACTTTTTTGCCCTTTTCCGCCGTCATTGACTATTGACTGTTGTGCATTTGGTTCAGAAGATTCTGTTACTTTGTTAGGTATAAAAAATCAAGAGGAAAAAGAGGGTGTGTGGATTTGTGTTTTAAAACCGAGTATAATAACACGATTTTAAATATTTAGATAAGCATATTCTGCTTCTCGAATATCGGATAATTTATGGGACAAACTATAACTTTATGATAATAAGTTCCACAAAACATAAGTTTATGCTTGTTGCAGCTCATTATCAAAAGGTAAAATGAGAAATGAATAAATCAATTTGGCTTCGTTTATGCCGATTTTGGCAAAAAAATAAAAAAAACTTGATGTAAAATGACTAATATGCCCCTGTATATATTGGGTTAGATTATTTTGAGTAGATCTAGGGGCTTATTGTAATTTTACAACTCCATAGGTGGCAAAAACTAGAAAGCCAAAGCACAATCTCATATTAGGTTTTATGATTCTAAATGAGACATGCATGACACATACATACAGGTACATCAAAGAAGGAAGCACGGTTAGTGTGATGGGCGTGGTGAGGCGGCATGATAACCTGCTCATGATTGTTCCGCCAGGCGAGCCCATGTCAACGGGCTGTCGATGGTCTTGCGGTCTTCTCCCAACCTATGTAGAAGGTCTTGTGTTGACTTGTGACGAAAGTCAAAATGCTGATGCCTCCTTACCTGTGTAGCTTATATGTTGATCATCAAAAGTACCAAAGTGTCTCCAGATCAGTCCATGGCTTTGCTGACTATTTGTGCATATAAGTTGCAGACAGGCGGGACGGAGCAGACCTTTTATATAGTTTGGTAGACGCAGTATATGGGTATTTCATTGTAGCGTTGCTTTTGAAGAACTCGGATTCTTTTAAAAAAGGTCTGTAAATGTTGCCCGATGGCTTTTCAAAGTCTTTATATTGCATGTGTTAATTTATGACACAACATGAAATTCATGGGTTTGTTGTGTTTAGTCCAAACATGTCGGGTTAATATCTGCCAAATGCAGTGGCGGATCTAGAATTCCGACCAAGCGGGAACGTTTTATAAATAGGCGGTAACGAAATCGAAAAAACGTCAAATTTTTCCAAAATTTACACTAAAAACGTCAAAAATTTTCCGACCAAGCGGTAGCGGAGGCTACCCCTTGTATAATGGTAGATCCGCCCCTGGCCAAATGTATGACAACTTAAAATAATTGGGCATTTTATGTCGAAATTTAAAGAGAAATTGATATCAACTTCTTTTTCAAACGTGATTTTTTTTGTTATAAATTTAGAACTGTAGAGTATTAAACGTAGTGTTTTAGAGCATCCACAATAAGAAAACCTAAAAACGTGTTCGGTCCGTTGTCACATCAGAAAAACACATATCGAAAACACAAAACCTCCCCTAATAAGGAGAAAACCTAAAAATGTCGAAAACCACATATCTCCCTATGAATATTTTATACTTAAAATCTCCCTATGAAATTTTATACTTAAAAATTAAGTTGGCCCCACCACCCACCATTGTTGGACGTTGATACAAAACCGAAGAGCCATAAGCCGCCCAAAACCATTGCTTCCCTAATGGTTGAAAAGGCCAAAATTGGATGGGTCACCTAAACCAACCCCTAAAAACG
Source organism: Helianthus annuus (assembly GCF_002127325.2). Classification (NCBI taxonomy): domain Eukaryota; kingdom Viridiplantae; phylum Streptophyta; class Magnoliopsida; order Asterales; family Asteraceae; genus Helianthus; species Helianthus annuus. The sequence goes on along the minus strand of NC_035448.2, from coordinate 136,253,524 downwards.
GATCACTGGTCATGGTCCTAGACTCCTAGGACCTAAATTGGTTTGCACGACATCGGGTTGGCTTAAGGAAGTCGAGATATCCGATAATAATGATTCTTGGATGTGGCAAGGAAATGGCTCAAATGGTTTTTCGGTGAAGGCTATAAAGAAGATCCTACAAGATTCGGTGGACTTAAGCTCTAACTATGTTATGGAGTGGTGTCGTTGGATACCGAAAAAATGTAATATTTTCGTTTGGAGAGCTGAGATGGAGAGGTTACCCACTGTGGAGGTTACCCACTGTGGAGGCTCTGCAAAAAAATAACATTGATGTTAACTCATCTGGGTGTGTTTTCTGCGGCAATGAAGTGGAGAACTCGGACCACATTTTACGGGTTGTGTGGTAGCAACCGAAATATGGTGCTGGGTGAGCGACTGGTGCAAGACTCCTAATATTGTTGCTTTCTCAGTCAGGGATCTCTTGGAGTTCCAGAATTTCATTGGTGCTGGAGAGCAAATGAGGAAGCTGGTTCATGGTATTATTATTTTAGGATGTTGGTGCATTTGGAAAGCGAGGTGTGACAAGGTTTTCTTTTTCTCGAACAAGGATTGGAAAGTTGAAGACTGATGTGGTTCCAACCGATAATCGATTGGCCTAAAGAAAATAGGCGATAATCGCTTGGCCTAAAGAAAATAGGGGGAATCCAGATTAGAAAATAGATGAAACTTTTAGATAATTACTTCTGCATATCTCATTATCAAAACAAAACCACTTAAATAGGAATTACATGAAACCAAATAATGACTATGCATGGAATGAGGGGATCGTGGATACCCACTACTCCTCTATCTTAAGATCATGGATCATTAACTAGTACTACGAATTGCAAAACAAATACTAAAATAATAAAACATGACAATTAAATAACATGTGCTGTTCACATGGAGTTATATGAATGAGATCCATATATACATTGCGGGTACGTATCAAAGACATAAAAAATAGTATAAAAGCGTCTGGGTTTCTGCTTTTTAAAAATAGAACTAGGAATCAGTCCATCTCTAGGATTAGACGCACGTGTCGCTCGTGTTCGGCTTGGGTTTTGGAATAGATAAGGATATCGTCTATAAATACGATCACAAAACGGTCCAAGTATAGTTTACACACACGGTTCATCAAATCCATGAAGACCGCAGGTGCATTGGTCAAACCGAAAGGCATGACCACGAACTCGGAGTTAATGATAACCGGAACGAAGATCGATTTTGGAGAAACACGTTACGCCTTGGAGTTAGTAAAAAAGATCGTCGATGCAAGGAAGAGGATAACGATTTTTGACTTTATTCTATAGCTATAAGACTACAAGGTATGGTGATGGACCATCCTTGGAGGATGATCCGCCACGTAGGCGCCACGTCACATTCCTCCCTAAGATGGTCCATCCTCCAAAACTAGAGGGCATGGTAGGATGGTCCTAGTCATAGTCCTCCACCACTTTTTATGTTTTTTTTTTTATTTTTTTTAGTATTCTATTTTTTTAACATTTAACAAATATACTAACAAAATATTTTCATTAATATTAAACCCACATTACATAAACATAAAAAAAAACATAAACTTAAAAAAAAAAACCAAAGACTTAATAAAAATAAACATAGAGTTAAATAATTTGATGTTTTTTCATGATGTCGTGTTGTAATTTTTTCAACATCGAACGTTTCGGCTCGGGTTCGTCCTCGACATTCATCGTCATTATTTCCCATTCCTTGAGCCGAATTTTTTCATCGGAAATTCGGATTTTCTCATTCGCCAATCGGACCTTCTCGCGTAACTTTTCTTCCGATGCACGACTTTTTTCTTCGATGCCCCGCTCCTTCGCCTTCGTCTTTTGGGCCGTGATGTCGTTGTACATTTTTAGGTGTTCCATAAACTCAACCATGTTCGGGTCCACCTTTTCCTTTTCTTTTCCCTTGGCCCGCTCCTTCTTTGTTTTGTCTCGGCCCGTTGGACGCTCCGGTTCACGTACGTTGTACTCGTCTTCGTCATAGTCGGTGTCATCATTTAAGTTTATGTGACACCTCGCGTCCGATCCACCGACGCTAAAACAGTAAAACTACCCGTTTCCGATGTTTTTTGGCGTTTCGCCATCGCCACCTCGTTGGGAATAGGCCTATATTTTGGTTCGTCTTTTACAACCATCCACGCGCGAACGTGAGGAAAGTTGGTACCATTCTTGTCCTTATACTTTTCCAACGCCATTTTGAACACATCCTCGTCGTTCCACCCGCTACGACGGTCACTTGTATATAATTTATTATATTCCTCGCAAAACCTATTGATGGACGAGTTCATTTTCCGCCACTTTGAGGAAACCGAGTCGAGATCTCGATACGGGCCTTGGTCCATCAAGGCGAGAAACTTGGCCAATACCTTGGACCAAAACCCCTCACCCGATTGGTTATTACCTATAAAAAACAAACAAAATATATAAAGTGTTAACATAATAATAAACAAAAAAAAAACTTTAACAAAAAAAAATTAAAACACCTAAAAACCAACTGTTAACAAAAAAAAAAAAAAAACTTTTAAAAAATAACAAACTGTCGGCTAAGAAAAAAAAATTTAAACTTTTAAAAATTTAAACTTTAAAAAATGTAAACTTTAAAAAAATTACGAACCTTTTGTCGGGTTGTCAGTGCCAATGAAAGCCTTGGCTAAGGCTTCTTCTTCGATTGGTGTCCACTTAGTCGCCTTCGGTTTCGACGGTTGATCACCCACCACTTGCTTGCCTTTGTTTCGTTTTCCTTTCCCTTTAGGCGGTTGGGTTTCGGGAACAATCTCCACATCGTCTTCGGGTTCGGATTGGGCCGGGATCGGTTGAGGTTGAACGGGTGGTGTGGGGATCGGTTGAGGTTGGATGGGTGGGAAGTTCCAAGCACCCCGCATCATCATTTGTTGAAGGGCTTGATTTTGGGAGATTTGAGCGAATTGGTTTGGCGAGTGTTGGAATGAAGCAAACGCGTTCGATGAATATTGCGAGAATTGGTTCGGTTCTAGCGTCGGATAATATCCCGGAACCGAGAAAGCATTAGGTTGGGTCGGATTGTTGGGAGTATTCGGGTTGTTCGGAGTGTTCGGGTTGTCCGGGTTGTTGAACGGATCCATGAAAAAGTGTAAGAAGGTTTATAGTGGAAGAAGGTTTATAAAATAGTGGAAGAAGGTTTATAAAAATTATGTGAGAAAGAGATGAAATTTTGGGGTTAATTTGGTGATTGAAAGTGAAAATGGAAGGTAAATATATATATTTTAAAAATCTGACTTGTAATTATTCAAAATATGGAAAAAAAATTTTTTATTTTAACGGTCAAATATTAAATGAGGGCCCCACTTTTTTGGACCGTCTCCAACAGCAAGGAACAGACGGAGAGGCCGGGACGCTTTGGGGGCGGCATGGTGTATAGACCGTCGCCGGTCCTCGATGATGTGGGGACGTCCCCCATACCGTGTAGCCTAAGGTTTAGCGTTCGATATAAAGTGATGCGAGATTTGTTTGTTGTACATAGCTGAGAGATTGGCATCTTCACACTCTCCATGAATTTGTTTGATCATATGTCTTGACCAGACGAATATATTGACAGACAGTATATGTCTCAATATTCATACGATTATATCTATACTTATAGTTACAATCACTTGGACTTTTTTTACACACTATAATTATCATTCCTCAAGTATATTTAATGAATACTTGCTTTCAATATAGAAATAAAAATACTACAATCCATTGTAAATTTGGTTCGAATATAAATATTTTGGAACTATAAAACATGATAGGTAAACTAAACAATAAGATTGTCCATACATTCTTGATGTCAACCCGCAACTCCTTCACATCGAGTGTATTCTTAAAAGCAACACCATTTCTGCAAAATTAATATAATATCATGTATAAGATACAACTACACTCAAATTTCATATTAAAGATACATATAGAGTAACGCCTTGAATACAAAATCAAGTTTAGTTAAAAAAATTGTGACAGCCAGGTTAACATTTGTATCTTTTAATTTTAAGATCATTCATCGATTCATTTGACAGTTTTTTCTCATCTTATATTTTATTATTTTACTATTTTAATACTCGATCAATAAAACACAAACTGAGCTGTTTGTTTACCTCTTAATGAGACTCTTAATGGTTCAGACCTCTTACTGATTCAACGCTTAATGGTTTGTTTGTTTCACGTGCAGATGTCTGAATGGTTCAGACATTTGCCTCTGAATAGTTAAGTATTATACTCAGTCTAAATGGTTAAGACCTCCAATCTGAATTGGTCAGACATTTGCCTCTGAACGGTTAAGCATTATACTGGCTCTTAACGGTTCAGACCTCTTAATGGTTTAGCACTTAACCATTCAGAAGTTGCCAAACAGCGAATCGGCCTATTTTCTTGAAAACAAGTTAAAAGGAAAATAAATGTGAAAATGAGAAACATACCTTGGCTTTTCTTGTCTCCCTTTTTGGATTGTTGAGATTATATGAAGACTGTTGAGGGATTGGTGGGAAGTTGGTCGCTGCAATGTGTTTTTCCTCTTTGACTTTCTGAAAGATGACCGTAAAACCTTCGGCAGATTTCGGGTCTTTTTCGTCCCATGCCCCAAACATTGGCACCGATGCTGATCTATGCGACTACAACAAAAACGAGTCATGTTTAACTCATGTGTCATGTTGGGTATTAGGTCGAAAACAAATTACTTACTAAGTAAATTAAAAAGAGTCAGGTTGGATTTATTTGTAAACGTTTTCTCTTTTAGGGTTTCATATACAATGATTTGAACTCACACCATTTTTATACGCGGCAATCACTATATCACTAGGCTATGGGCTTTATAATAGTTAACACGGTAAATATAATTAAGAAAATTATAACATTACAATAACAATTTACGCTTTAAGTGACACTTGACTCATTTGACCAGTTTCTTTATTAAGTATGAAATATACATCAACCAAAAAGCGACAAATCTAATAAATACAATTGATCCTCTTTAATTTTTATTTGCCTTTTTATATAAGGAGCACGTAACCACCAACACGTTCAAGATTCAAAAGTGTCTATATGTTGTAAAATAAATTCATACTTACAACAATATCATCAGCCGGATTATATCCATATCTTGGCCTATTCGGTCCGGGGGAAGGTGAAGGCGGAGAAAAATTGCTCCTCTTGTCTCTTGCGTTAATACTCTTTCTTCGATCCGACTTGTAACTTTGTTGGTTGCTTGAGTTTGAACTCTGATCACTGTTCATATTTTTCTCATCGAAATTGATGCCATCATTTTCTCCATATTTCATAAAAGCTTCTGGATTCTGTTCCGGGTCGTTTGGATTGATCATCACACCAGTGCCTTTATCTTTTCGTGCATTTTCAAAGTAGGCCGTGTAGGGGACGTTATCAGCATCCCAACTCCCAAACTTCGGGATATGTGATCGTTGCTGTTGTTGTAACATATATTCAAAAATTCGAAATATTAAGTTATAGTTAAACTAAACAAATATTTATAAACGTAAATGAACCAAATCAAGATTATAATTTGATTAGAATCAAGAAGTAACTTACAGACATGCTTAGTTTGTGATTAAATTTTGAAGAGGATTTCTTTTGAAATTGAAAGACAATTGAGAAAGGAGAAGATGATAAAAGAGTGAAGAACTCTTTCCTTTGGTTTAGCGTGTGGGGCCATTTTTGAAGTTTTATATTAAATTGTGGCCTGCAGGGAAAAAATCCAAGAGTAAAAGGGTGCTTAGGACAATATTTTGATAACTACAATGCTTGCAAAATTGTCATAACATAATGAAAATTCCCTAGATGTTAACAAATACCAATTCCTCTCAATAATATTGATTATGACCACTTAAATATATATCATTTTTGACAAACGTGTATGAGCCAGTGTGCCATTAACTTTGGTGGCAAATTCTTGTGTGACATTGAAGGGATGAATTTATCAATTCAACCCACTAGGAATATTAACCATTTGGTATTTATAAAAAAAACATTAAGTATTTACTCTTTACCTAAATTTGCATACTTAATATTTTATATCACTGTGTGACAAATGTGCATGTGCCACTATAGTACAACTTTGGTGGCAAATTCTTATGTGACATTGAAGGGACGAAGGATTTGAAATTTATCAATTCAACCACTAACCCTACACAATTACTAAATATTAACCATTTGGTACTAACAGAAAACCATTAAGTATTTACTCTTTACATAATTTGGTATACTTAATATTTATATAAGTAGATGATTTATTTAAGGAAAGTGCGTGTAAGAGAAAAACTATTGTCAATGATCTCTAGATCAAGTGATCGAAGGTTTACATTTCTCTTAGAAGATGTAAGTTCGACTTTCACTTGGTGCAGAGTGAGCCACTGGTGGGCAATAATAAGAGACATAGGGAAACTTTGGTTCGATCCTTGAGCCAAAGGGACCGGTAATTTCACCGTCGTGCCTACAGGCGGGTGGGTTACCGGGTTTTCTCCGGAATAGGTGGTGGACTCACGTTACTCTCGAAATACTCCGTTTGGTCCAATGACAATGAGTACCCCAAGAGTGCTTGTGATTAATTCTATAGACCGTTAAAAAAAGGAGAGAAACTCTTGATGCTATCTTGTAGTATGGCGGATTGGCGGTTTTATTTTTGTTCTTGTCCAAGACTATCAAAATTGCTTTTCGCTGTGAGTATTTAATTGACATATTGCATTTAAAATTTCACTAATATTCTTTGCTTCATTAATCTTCATCTATGTCTCGAACCAAGTCTGACCAACCCAGCGTGGGCCCGATTAAGACAACGTAGTCTAGGCAGATTTTGCATATGGCCACCGTTTAGGCGGTGTAACATTGAGTCACTCAAAAAAGAAAGTCACCATTAAAAAAAAGAATACATGGAATGAGCTAATTTTTTTCAGTTATAATTTTTCAAAAGTAAGGGGTTGTTTGGTAGCCTCTTAATGACCATTCAGATGCTACCTCTTAATGGTTTAAAACCTCTGAATAAATAAGAGGTAACCTCAAGTCTGAATGGTTAAGAAGTAACCTCTGAATGGTAAATCATCACATGTCACATTCTTCTACCTTCTCATTGGTAAAATTCTTAATGGTTCCATTAAGAGGTAGCCTCTTAATAACCATTCAGAGGCTACCAAACAGCCCCTAAGGGTATTGAATTTCCGGTCAAATATAATAAAATAAGTCATTTAATTTGATAATTCAGGTTCACGTTATAACAAATTTTGGTTTGGGTAACCCAGGGGGCTATGGCTAAGCCGGATTCGGGTGGGGCCAAGTAACCTGGATATTTGATTTAGGACCGACCTAAGACCAGACCGATTAACCTTATACGATTCCGTTCTCTGTCTTAATTTTGAGGGTGAACTCAGGTTTTGTTTCGTTGGGTTCGGTTCAGTTTCAACCCAACACATACCCTTAGTTTTTTGTTTGTTACTACTTCCGTCCCCACTAAAAGTGTCCTATTTTAAATTTTCAAAGTCTTTATCTATAAATTTTGACCTTAAATAATTTTGTTTGTGTTAGATAATACTTGATGAAAGTTATATGATTTGATTGTGTTTTACACAATGTTTTAAAAACCGGTAAATACCGGCCGGTTATACCGGTATTACCGTTTTCAGATGTAAATCCGGTACGAAACACCCCGGTAAATAAGTGAAACGGCATAAGGTTTGTACCGGCGGTAAAATCCGGTATACCGGTTTGAAACGTAATACGGGTACCGGCCCAGGGTTATTTTAGTTTGGGTTGTTACTTATTTTTATTATATATGTTACTTATCTTACGTATTTTTTTATATATTATGATTATTCGTAACTAAAAGTTCTTATTTAATATTGTATGAAACGAAAATAGTTGATATATTCAACACTCAAATGGCTTAAACATATCGTACACTTTCATTTAAAAAAGCTTGTTTGAAAATTGAATGACTTTCGATTATCTTTTGGATTTTTTTTATTATGGATTTATTTTTAGATCGTCTTTTAATATGTAATCATGCATTTTTGGATTAACTAGTCAACCCGGTTGAACCGCTCGGTACAACCTGGTTCAACCGGTTGAACAATTTTTTAGCCTAATCCGGTTTGATTTAAATACCGGTTTTTAAAACATTGGTTTTACAAGGGTTTTTATCGGGTTAATTTTCATCAAGCTTTATATAACACAAAAAATATATAATTAAAGTCAAAGTTTATAAATAAAGACTTTGAAAATTCAAAATATGACACTTTTAATGAGACGGATGAAGTATTTGGTTATGAATTGCTTGTTGAACTTATGAAATTATGCTTCAAAGTCTACCATTGATCATGTGTTTTCAACTAGAAACTGCCTCAGTTGTGAATTACATTTATATAATATTTATATAATATAAATTTGCAACATAATGTTGCATTACAAGTTGTACCATGTGCATAATGTTGGTTTTTTATATGTGATTGGTTTGTTATGGTGGTGTTATAATATAAATTTGCAATATAATGTTGCATTACAAGTTATATCATGTGCATAATGTTTGTTTTGTATATGTGATTGGTTTGTTATGGTGGTGTTGTTTTGTTCTCTCATTCCACATCTCACAACAAGCGTGCGCGCTCTCTCTCTCTAGAACAAGAAAGTAACACCAGTTAGTGTTCTCCGACGTTTTTGCGTTTTCTGGCAACCGATTTAAGGTTGTTCACTTCTATCTACATCATAGTTTTATTATGATAATTTTCGTTTGCCAATTTTTCTTCTTACGTTGGTGATTCTGGAAATTTTGTACGGTGCTTTGATTTTTGGGTATTAATGCACAGGCGAAGAGCATGTTTTTTTCCAGATCAAATTACCAGCAGGTTGGGCTGTGAAAGCTTAGCAGGTCGTTTTTTCGTTTGTGCAATTCAAGTTTACTGATGTTTTTAAAAATTTGTGTTGTAATAGGCTTTACATGGTTAATGTTTGATGTTATTTACACGCGTGACCCTTCAATCTAACATTGTATACGTTGTGCCTTAAATTGTAAACCCCGGCTGCAACGCGGCGGGGGTAAAACCTAGTTATAATCAAATTAGAAACTCTTCATAGATGCTAAATTATATCTTGAAATAAGTTTTTTTTCCCTTTAACTAAAATAATTAAATTAAGAAATTATCCAGGAATAATAATAATAATAATAATAATAATAATAATAATAATAATAATAATAACTAGCTTTATATACAGCGCCGCGTTGCGGCGTACACCACCAAATCGTTCTTAGTGTGATAACATGTATGTTTTACATGCTCAATCGAATCGTTCTTGGTGTGATAACATGTTCGTTTTACCAGGATCTAGAAAATCCTTATAGGGGCAACATACGAAATCGAAAAAACGTCAAGTTTTTCTACAACTCATAACACGGTCACGCTAAACCAAATCATTATCGGTGAATAACATGATATGCCAAATGTATTTTTAGCAAACTCGAAAATGCATTTCTAGCTCAGCCAGCCATGGTTGACTTAGAACTATGATATACTACCTCCCCAACTTCAACATACTTGCAAAAAAGTGAAACTGACCCACCTTTTTGTCGAGCTTTTGAAGTTCCCAAATCATAGAAACATGAAAGAAATTCATGAAACATATTTAATTAGCTTCCCAACACAATCTACAATTCAAATAACAACGTTGCACACACAACATTTACAACTTCAAAATCAGAAAAGAAACTGAACGGTTTTCATCTTCTTCTTCTAAGTTGGGTTTAATTTGTAAACATATCTTAAACACCCAAAAACGGTTAAAAACTAAACATATATAATTGGCTTCCCATGCTACCGCCGCTCCTGCACTCTATACTCCCTTGTAGAATCCAACATATCTTAAACACCCAAAAAAAGGTTAAAAAATTGTCAATTACGGGTATTAAATATGTTTGATCGTTGGACATCGATTATGACTGAAGATAATGATAGATGGCCAATTGGCCACAGGGCTCAAATCAGAGTTGATAGTGGCAGATCCTGAATAGCTATATTTTTGCTTGTGGATATGAAGAAATAACTACAACTTCTGAAAGATGAAGCAACATGTGGGGATATGAAAAAAGACCACCGGATGGAAAATGGCTTCTTGTGACGCGTGGGCTAAGAAAGACTATTGTAGACGCATGGTATCTCCTCCCTCTACCAACCAGAGCCCATCACCCTCACCCTGCACCAATTAGTGTCTTTTACTATTCAAAGCGTTCTTCGATGAGCTGCATACTCAGGAATGCATTAATGGCTTTACCTTTTAAGAAGGCATGAGAATATATATGTATAAGCTACTTATTTTGGAACACAACGTTGTAAGACTCATTATCTAGGAAAAAAAAACAAATCAAAAGGCGAAGTTTAGAAGTCCCAAAGTACCCGATATGTAGAACCCATTTTTTGAGTTTTGAGTAAAACGTATCATCAAAAGTATTAAGATACGAAGTTCATGTTAACACCGCACGATAATTCTTACAGGTATATATATCCTTGCAGCTTTTAAAATCATATTTTGACCCATTTGGGTTATACCATGCATTCTTGCGAGAGTTTGATCAGTTAGTTGGTCTATTTGTTCATATAAACTTATATTCCATTACTTCTATCTTAAAATCATTTTGTTACAGAATCATATCAATTTATAAATGTTATCCAAAATAAACTTTTTAAATGCAAACGCGTGTTTTTTTTAAATTCTATCTATTGCATACTCACACCATATGCATACAAATGGATTGAATGTGTAAGAATAGTAAACGTCAAACAGCGTACCTTGGTAACTCTATGATCACAGTGATTAGCGTGAAACAATAACATGCAATTTTGATATCAGAAACTTGGGGCAATAAGGAGTTGTTGTTCCTCGTTTATAAGACCTTTCCATAGAGCCTATAAGACAACAAACTGAAGCAATTAAAGTTAATAATGTAATACAATTCAAGTAATAAAAAATAAAAACCCAAACAATGGTAGATTTATGCAATTCAGGTATTCAATTTTGACTACAAAAAGGCAAACATCTATTAGAATTCGCCTACCAATTTCTTTCAAGAAATCTACTAAATACGTAACTGAACCTGATATTAAAGATTCATTGAGCGCCAATAATTAGCAAAAGTGATTATAAATTGCAGCATCAGGAACCACCCAGCAAAAAAAGAGTGAAGCATAATTCAAACAAAAGTTAGTAAATAGAAAACCTAAAAATTCCCATTTGAAAGCATGTATTCAGTGAGAAGATAGGTAAACTTATTTGATAGTTTTAAAAGTTCCATGGAATTACTTCATATTTACCTGCTATTACCAAATATAGATACTCTCATATAAAATCACGTATACAAATGGCACATCTAATAAAAAATCAAGTTTCACGCAACATCAGTTTCACATAATCACAACTAAAATCATAACTTTAAAGTTAAAAAGGGAAAAAACTAAGTTGTTGCCGTCGCGTCGCATCTGCAATAGCCGGACTGCCCAAGGATGTCGGGGAAACCCGGCAGCGGCGGCAGGGACCATTAATGTTCCCTGCTTCTCTTCTCTTCCCTTCTCTTTCTTTCTGCTCGACCGCGCATTTCTGCTCCACTCATTTCTCTCCGTCGCCGTCACCCCCTTTCTCACCGACACCAACCACCATCACCATCTCCCCCTCGCCCGGAATAAGGGTTTAAGAATACACGTATATATACCATCACACATGGACCGCCATGATTTATGAAATAAGTATTCTTTTCGGATAGAAATCTGATTTCGCCTAATTCATTGTTATCGGGTTTGGATCTTTGATTGTACGGATGGAAGATGTTGGTAGGGATGATCTGATTTTCTAGATGGATATTGAGAGAAGAAAGCGGTGGAGATGTGATTATCATTAGGTGGTGTTAGTAAGGAAAAGGGAGATGCCAGGGAAAGCAAACAGTGAAATAGGTGTGTCATTTATTCTTTACACGTGGGAGAATATCATGATTTCATAAACGTGGCCCAAAGAATAAACACCCACTTGTCTATCACTGTTCATTTCCCTAAGATAATAATAATAAAATAAAATAATAAAATAATAATAATAATAATAATAATAATAATAATAATAATAATAATAATAGTGTTAATGATGATGATAAAAGAAAAAAAGTAAAAGTAAGACAAGAAACAGTAAAAACAGGAATATGAGCGAGAGCAATAGAAGTAGCGTGGTTGGTTCCGGTACAAACCATATTTATCCTACAAACTGTAAGAACAGATCCTATCATTTAAAAAAAGTTAAATTAGCACATACTAAAACAATACATACATAAAAGTAGCACTTTTGAATTATATTAGCACATGAAAAGTAATTAAGATAATTGATTTAGCACATATGTGAAATGGTATCAGCACTTTTCGATCTTTATCAACACATTGAAAACAAAAGGAAGATCCAAATAAAGAATTAATTGCTTGTTAGCATAATTATAAGGAATTCAAGATAATTGGTATTATTTAGGTTATCATTTTACCATTTCTTTATAATTGGTTGGATGTCACATGACACTTTTTAAATGGTTCTTACAATTTGTGTACGAAATGTGGTTTGTATTTGATCTACTCCCCCTAACATATATGTAATACAGTATAGGTAAGAACCAACTATCGATACATTGAAACAATAGTTCCTCGTACTAAACCTTTGTTACTATTTAACATTTTAAGATTAAAAAGTGATGTTTGGTATTTAACTAAAACAACCTACATGACATGATAAACTATACTAACAAACACAAATGTAATCAATTAAAGAAGAATATCACTTTAATCTCAACTCCCTTTAGCTAACAAATGACGATAATCATGAATACATAGTTAGATCACAAAAACACATAAGTGACTAGAATCCCGCTAAAGATATCTAATCGTATGATTTATCATAAAGTTAAAATGGTTATCACAAACCAACCACCTATGTAACAACTGTCAATAAAACCGGTAATTAGGATAATAATTATCCAATAAGAAAACCCTAATTAAGACACCCAAGTAATTCCGCACTAACCCTGAAATTTCCGGAACAATCGGAATCAGGATCAGGGCCCCTAAAACTCGAGGGGGGCAAACTCTAATTGATAATTATCCTAATTAAAACGTTGCTTTGTTTCAATTGGCTGAAAACTTGAGTCATCCAGGCTACAACCGAACTCAGCTAGGCTAGGAAATAGGTTGCGTCCTTTACGGACCGTAAAGGTTGATCCTTACGGACCGTAAGCAGACCAGGTTCCCTTACGGACCGTAAGGGGTTAGGCATACGGTCCGTAAGCGTGTCGAAATTTTAGCTATAAATAGCCGACCTTGGCATGTAAACTGGGTGCCAAAACGTTTCACAAATCCTCTGTGGACGTTCAGTTATTTCGAAATCAGTCTAAACACACACACACGATCACGAAACGCTGCCGCAATCAGGGTAATAACTCGATCGCTATTACGATTCAACGTCCGATCGATTATAACTATCCAATGATAATCCAGGTGCTGCTCAATTGAGCTTGTACTTTGATTATTCGTCGTGATTTCGACTTGAATATTAGAGTGTTGTTCGAATTCGGACTATGCTCTGTTATTCGTTGTGAATCCGATTGAATTATCAAGTATTGCACTGATTAATCGTTGTGAGGGTTTAATCTCGTGAATTGACGTAACTGCTGTATTAGTTACTAACCTGCCTGTGTGTGCATTGTATTAAACTAGGTGTAATCAAGGCTAATCAGTAGGCATTATCTATTTGCTCGTTAATCTGCAAATGTGAGTCATTCTTCTTTTTAAATTGTTTTCTCACAGTTTGTGAGTAAGTATTACAATACCTCAAATTATCTTCAAGGTTATAATTACAGGGATTAAGTCTTTGTAATCACCAAATTACAGCTGGTATGTGGGGTATTGTGCACATTACTATCACTCTATGTGAGTGAATATTATTCTATGTGAGTGATTATTACTCTGTGTGAGTAAACCGTCACTATTAGGGCAACGGGACCCAATAGTGGTATGACCACAGTCACAGATCCGGTCGAGTGACAAATACCCATTCTTGATAATTGGTTGATAGAAACATTGTAATCGCTCTTAATACTGTGAAATTATAACTAACGGGTCATTTTAGAAAATGGAATGATTCACTCAGTATTTCCCCGCTGACAAAACCTTTTTCAAACATGTTTCAGGTGATCTGTGTGATCCAGGAAAAGTGCAGTAAAGCACTATCAAGCTCAGGGAAGTGGCTCATTGTAAATAAATAAAACATGTTTTGGAAAAATAAAGATTTCTATGTGAAATCAACTTATTGTAAATTTTGGGATTTATTCCTAAAACTTTGTGTAATATATTAAACAAGTATTTTCCGATGAAAAGATCCTGTTAATCAAAGAATTCCACTGTCACATTAAATAAATACCACGAGTACCACGGGAACTGCCTCGCGGCCTCCGACTCCGTCCAGGGTGGGTCGGGGAGCCGTGACAGTTGAAGGTGGTATCAGAGCTAAGAATTAATAAATATTGAGCCACTGATCGAGCCGCTGATTAAGCCTAATACTAAATTAAGTATTTGACAGAATACCTAAATTTACCAGTTGTTATTTTGTGATTATATGTTTTATTAACTAATTATTTGTTAGTTACAGTATGGGTAAGCAAAAGCTGTCTGCTATCTACCACAAACTAGATGTTGCATCTTCTTCTAAAAACCCAGTAAACCTAGAAGAAGGAATCTTTGTCCGCAAGGCAAACTTTGAGAATCCTCTTTCCCCAGAGAAAAGGGATTCGATACTTAAAAAGAGTCAGGAGAAAAAGAAACCCCGAACTAAGAGAGTTAGGTTTAACCCAGAAGTCTAAGAGATGGGCAATAGTACACCTTGGGAAGATAAAATAGACAAGAAATGGGCAAATCTCTATATGCTAGCTACTATAGCAGAAAATGCCAAACTCTAAATATCCTATAAGTGGAGTCTAGTAAGGGAAATCACTACCCAGTAAATAAATAAAATCCCAGTGTGTTTATTTCCGTTAATCCTGTACAAAGTAATATGCAATAAAACTTCAGTGTTTGTTTGTTAAACTTTGTTCCAAAGTTTTAACATTGCATTTTTGCATATATGCTATGCAGCATGAATGAGATGTCGGAAGCATTCCAGAATCTCAACTTATATCCAGTGCCTATCGAAGTCTCTCACGACTTTACTGGTTACATTGCTGACATAGAAGAACCTGTGGAATTCAAAGCTCCACCGCTGGAAAAAGCCAAACCTAAAAAGAAGAAAAGATACGTAGGGTGGAGGAAAGTACGCCGTAGGAAACCTGCCACTAGGAAACTCCCTAAAATAGAAAACCCTGTGATTGTGAACAAGGGAAAGGAAATAGAAACTGGAGAAAGTTCGAAACTACCCGAAAAGGAAATAGGAATAGATCTGAAACAAAAGGGAATAGAGATTGGCGAAAGTTCTAAACAGCCAGAAGAACTTACGTTCCAGGACGAAATAGACCGCTTACTAAATAATTGTGATGTTCTAAAGCCTATCAACGATAATCTCTTCTCTTACCCGGCTACAGTCCAATTTCCACTAAACTTAGGACCAGCTATTCCAGACCCACTAGTTCACACTAGACCATTAGGCCAAATGGAGGAATGGTGGACCAATGACTGGCAATTCCAAAATATAGTTAATAGTCCCTATAGTTTTCTTCCACAATTTGACCCAGAACCACTCCCGAATCCTCCCATGAGTAATGAAAACCTAGCTGAACTCCGTCAGTTCGGTGAAGAACTGATAGGTACAGGTAATAGGATCAGGGAAATGGGAGAGCATCTAACTTGGAAGTACGATGAGAGGGAGCATCGTTACTAGAACAGCCAGTTAAACCACAGAAAGTCGTATTGTATAATAGCAACTTAAAATTCTGTAAAATGGGCAATAAAACTCTGTAAAATACGGTGTGTATGGATGCATATACAATATACCATAACAAAGAAAAAGTCGAGAAATCGACAATTTTGGTTATGCTTGTATGTTGTGATAATCTATGTGTTTATCTATGTGAACTTTGTCATTGATAAGTTAAACACTAATAATTTTTACCAATTAGCAGATGGAAAACGCTAACAATGAACCAATTAATGAAGTAAATCAATCTGAGCAAGAACAAGAAGATCAATATATAACTCGACAAGATATCGAGCACTTTATCGCCCAAGGGATAGCTCATGCTATTCCAGAAATTGTGGCTGCTATTCAAAAACCCGCCGAACCACAACAATTAAATCCTAGTAAACGTACTTTGGAGGATAACGGCAGTAACAACATAAATGGAGGCGGTAATCATGACAAACATGACCCGCAACCGGCCCCACTCCCTAAAAGAATAAAAGCTGCAACGCCTGGTTGCACTTACAAAGAATTTCTTGCTTGCAAACCCGCTGAATTTGCAGGTAACGAAGGGGCAACTGCAACACTGCGTTGGTTAGAGAAAACCGAAGCAGTAATCGCAATAAGCAAATGTGCTGACGAAGATCAGGTGATGTATGCATCAAATCTGTTCAAAGAAGGAGCACTAGAATGGTGGAACACGGTCCTCCAGGCAAAAGGAAGAAGGATAGCCTATGCCATGAGTTGGGAAGAATTTAAGAATCTTGTAGAAAGAAAATTCTGTCCCGAATACGAGAAGGAACAAATGGCAAACAAGTTCCTGAGTCATCGTATGCTAGGTGTAGATTGTCGGGGCTATACTTCGACATTCTTTGAATACGCAAGGATAGTGCCATCACTGGCTTCGCCAGAACCGGTACTTATTTCTCGTTACATCTGGGGGTTAATTAGTGAAATCCGAAACATCGTTAAAGCTGCGAGACCTCGTACTATTGACGATGCTGTAGAAATAGCTAATACCCTAACAGATGAATTGGTACGCACAAGAGAGGAAGATCGCAAGAAGGAATTAGCTCACAAGATTACCCAAGGATTTCGTGTGGGTAATACCAAGAAAAGAGGAACCGGGCAATCCTCATCATCTCCTTTCTGTAAAATTTGCAAAAAGAAGCATTATGGACACTGCAACATGGTTTGCAATTTTTGCAAAATGAAAGGACATCGGGAAGAAGACTGCAGGAAGAAAACAAGAATTTGTTATAATTGCAGAGAAAGGGGACACTTTCAATTTGAATGTCCTAAGTTAGCTAAACCTGTAGTCAACCAAGCCAAACCCGCTGAAGGAACAACTAAGAGAAATGCGCGAGCATTCCAGCTAACCACTCAAGAGGCCGAACTCATTCCAGATGTGATAGCTGGTACGTTCTTAGTTCACAACGTATTTGCAAAAGTATTATTTGACTCTGGTGCAAACCAAAGTTTTATAAATACTTTATTTTGCCAAGATCTTAAGTTACCTTTAACCACTCTTAGGCAAATCTTCACAGTAGAAACCGCAGAGGGAAATTCTGTGAAAATAGATAAAGTCTGGCAAGAAGGAAAAATAGAATTATTAGGCCATAAGTTTTCTGCAAATTTGTTACCAATGAATTTAGCAGGATTCGATGTAGTATTAGGAATGGATTGGTTAATAGCCAACCATGCACGAATCCTATGTGACAAAAATGCTGTAGAAATTCAAACACCTACAGGAGAAGTAATTTTAATTACTGGAGATAAACCTCGAAAGCCACTGAAATTCATTTCTGTAATGAAATTGGCTAGTTATTCGAGAAAGCAGGAAATGGTGTATATGATTTCAGTAATTATTAACACTAAAGATAAGGAACTTCAGGACATCCCGGTAGTGTCAGAATACCCAGACGTTTTTCCAAAAGAATTACCTGGATTACCACCTGATAGAGAAGTAGAGTTTAGAATTCATTTAATTCCAGGTATTGCACCAATAGCTAAAGCACCCTATAGATTAGCACCTACTGAAATGTTAGAATTGAAAAAGCAATTAGAGAAATTATTAAGCAAAGGATTCATACAACCTAGTTCATCCCCTTGGGGTGCACCAGTGTTGTTTGTGAAAAAGAAAGATGGATCGATGAGAATGTGTATCGATTATAGGGAACTGAATAAGGTTACAATTAAGAATCGATACCCATTACCTAGGATTGATGATCTTTTCGATCAATTACAAGGAGCTAAGTATTTCTCTAAGATAGATTTAAGATCCGGATACCATCAGTTGAAAGTACAAGAAGAGGACATACCTAAAACTGCTTTCAGAACTAGGTATGGTCATTATGAGTTTACAGTCATGCCCTTTGGATTAACGAATGCCCCAGCAGCATTCATGGACATGATGAATCGGATTTGTAAACCATACTTGGATAAATTTGTAATCGTGTTCATCGACGATATACTTATTTATTCCAAAAGTCAAAAAGAACATTGTGAGCATCTACACGTTCTCTTAACTTTGTTAAGAAAAGAAAGGCTTTATGCCAAATTCTCAAAATGTGAATTTTGGCTACAAGAAGTACAATTTTTAGGTCATGTGGTAAATCATGAAGGTATCCATGTAGATCCTGCTAAGATAGAAGCAATTACAAAATGGAAAGTTCCACAAACAGCTATGGAGATAAGAAGCTTTCTAGGCTTAGCTGGATACTATAGACGATTTATCAAAGATTTTTCTAAGATAGCCGTACCTTTAACCAAGTTAACCTGTAAAGCCGCTAAGTTTGAATGGGGACCTAGACAAGAAGAAGCTTTTAAGATTTTAAAGCATAGATTGACGAATGCACCAATCTTAGCCTTACCCGAGGGAACAGAAGACTTTGAAGTATATTGTGATGCTTCAAAATTAGGATACGGATGTGTGTTAATGCAACGCAAGAAGGTAATTGCGTATGCTTCTAGACAATTGAAAAAGCACGAAGAGAATTATACGACTCATGATCTAGAATTAGGAGCCATAATCTTTGCTCTCAAGATCTGGAGACATTATCTGTACGGAAGTAAGTTTACTGTCTATACAGATCATAAAAGTTTAAAATATATATTTAGGCAAAAAGAATTAAACATGAGGCAAAGAAGATGGATGGAGATGCTGAGCGACTACGACTGTGATATTCAATATCACGAAGGAAAGGCAAATGTAGTTGTAGATGCTTTAAGTCGTAAGTACCATGAGAAACAGAAACAAGTCCGTGCTCTGAGATTAAATCTCCAAGTAGATTTAATGGCACAAATCAAGGAAGTTCAGAAAACAGCAATCAAAGATGATGCTGAAGGAATGAAAGGTTACCTAAAAGAAATAGAACAAGGAAATGATGGAATTTGGAGATTCCATAAGAAACGAATTTGGGTACCTAAGCAAGGAGAGTTAAGAAATAAGATTTTAGAAGAAGCTCATAAATCTAGGTATACCATGCACCCAGGAAATAATAAAATGTACCAGGATTTAAGGAATAATTTCTGGTGGATAGGAATGAAAAAGGATATAGCCGAATACGTATCTAAGTGTTTAACTTGTTCACAAGTTAAGGCTGAACACCAGAAACCTTCAGGACTACTCCAACAATTAGAAATGCCTGTATGGAAATGGGAACTCATAACAATGGATTTTGTTACTAAGTTACCCAAAACCAAAAGAGGGAATGATGCGATTTGGGTAATTGTAGACCGATTAACCAAGTCAGCTCATTTTCTACCAATAAAAGAAACCTTTAGCATGGAAAGGTAAGCACAACTGTACGTGGACGAAGTAGTATCCCTACATGGAGTCCCACTCTCCATCGTATCGGATAGAGATAGTCGATTTACTTCTCATTTCTGGAAAAGTTTTCAGAAAGCAATGGGAACTCAACTGAATCTAAGTACTGCATATCATCCACAAACAGACGGACAGAGTGAAAGGACAATCCAAACGTTAGAAGACATGCTTCGCGCATGTGTAATTGACTTTGGTGGTAATTGAGATAGCCATTTATCATTAATAGAATTCTCCTATAGCAATAGTTATCATTCAAGCATCGAAGCTGCACCATTCGAAGCACTGTATGGACGCAAATGCAGAACTCCAGTATGCTGGGCAGAAATCGGAGAAAGTCAATTATCAGGTCCTGAAATAGTACAAGAGACTACTGACAAGATAACCCAGATCAAGGAAAGACTGAAAACAACTCGAGATCGTCAGAAGAGCTATGCAGATACTCGTCGCAAACCTTTAGAATTTCAAATCGGTGATAAAGTACTTTTAAAAGTATCTCCTTGGAAGGAGTAGTACGATTCGGTAAGAAAGGAAAGCTAAGTCCAAGGTACGTTGGACCATTCCCAGTGATTCAACGAATCGGACCAGTTGCTTATCGTTTACAACTACCAGAAGAATTGGCTGGAGTACATGATGTATTTCATGTGTCCAATCTCAAGAAATGTTTAGCAGATGAATCCCTGGTAGTACCTCTTCAAGATATAGAGGTAAATGAAAATTTGAAATTCATAGAGAAAGCATTAGCGATCGAAGATCGAAAAGTCAAATTCCTCAAGCATAAAAGATTGGTATTGGTCAAAGTCAAGTGGAATTCAAAGAGAGGGCCAGAATACACTTGGGAACTGGAATCAGAAATGAAGCGAAAATATCCTCATCTATTCCAGTAAATCTCGAGGACGAGATTTTTCTTAAGGTGGGGAGGATGTAACAACTGTCAATAAAACCGGTAATTAGGATAATAATTATCCAATAAGAAAACCCTAATTAAGACACCCAAGTAATTCCGCACTAACCCTGAAATTTCCGGAACAATCGGAATCAGGATCAGGGCCCCTAAAACTCGAGGGGGCAAACTCTAATTGATAATTATCCTAATTAAAACGTTGCTTTGTTTCAATTGGCTGAAAACTTGAGTCATCCAGGCTACAACCGAACTCAGCTAGGCTAGGAAATAGGTTGCGTCCTTTACGGACCGTAAAGGTTGATCCTTACGGACCGTAAGCAGACCAGGTTCCCTTACGGACCGTAAGGGGTTAGGCATACGGTCCGTAAGCGTGTCGAAATTTTAGCTATAAATAGCCGACCTTGGCATGTAAACTGGGGTGCCAAAACGTTTCACAAATCCTCTGTGGACGTTCAGTTATTTCGAAATCAGTCTAAACACACACACACGATCACGAAACGCTGCCGCAATCAGGGTAATAACTCGATCGCTATTACGATTCAACGTCCGATCGATTATAACTATCCAATGATAATCCAGGTGCTGCTCAATTGAGCTTGTACTTTGATTATTCGTCGTGATTTCGACTTGAATATTAGAGTGTTGTTCGAATTCGGACTATGCTCTGTTATTCGTTGTGAATCCGATTGAATTATCAAGTATTGCACTGATTAATCGTTGTGAGGGCTTAATCTCGTGAATTGACGTAACTGCTGTATTAGTTACTAACCTGCCTGTGTGTGCATTGTATTAAACTAGGTGTAATCAAGGCTAATCAGTAGGCATTATCTATTTGCTCGTTAATCTGCAAATGTGAGTCATTCTTATTTTTAAACTGTTTTCTCACAGTTTGTGAGTAAGTATTACAATACCTCAAATTATCTTCAAGGTTATAATTACAGGGATTAAGTCTTTGTAATCACCAAATTACAGCTGGTATGTGGGGTATTGTGCACATTACTATCACTCTATGTGAGTGAATATTACTCTATGTGAGTGATTATTACTCTGTGTGAGTAAACCGTCACTATTAGGGCAACGGGACCCAATAGTGGTATGACCACAGTCACAGATCCGGTCGAGTGACAAATACCCATTCTTGATAATTGGTTGATAGAAACATTGTAATCGCTCTTAATACTGTGAAATTATAACTAACGGGTCATTTTAGAAAATGGAATGATTCACTCAGTATTTCCCCGCTGACAAAACCTTTTTCAAACATGTTTCAGGTGATCTGTGTGATCCAGGAAAAGTGCAGTAAAGCACTATCAAGCTCAGGGAAGTGGCTCATTGTAAATAAATAAAACATGTTTTGGAAAAATAAAGATTTCTATGTGAAATCAACTTATTGTAAATTTCGGGATTTATTCCTAAAACTTTGTGTAATATATTAAACAAATATTTTCCGGTGAAAAGATCCTGTTAATCAAAGACTTCCGCTGTCACATTAAATAAATACCACGAGTACCACGGGAACTGCCTCGCGGCCTCCGACTCCGTCCAGGGTGGGTCGGGGAGCCGTGACAACCTAAAGTCATGCAAATAAACCCAAGTGATACAATTAGTTTAATGTTTATAAACATGAACTAGTTTCCTATCAAGGGTGACTAATCCAACAACTCTTAATTTGAAAAGATACCATGAAAAACACATAATCCACCTAGCACAATAGTAGTAGTAGTAGCAGAACCAATAGTAATAGTAGTAGTAGTAGCGTCAACAGAAATAGCAGTAGCAACATCATTAGGGTAGTGAGATGAATATGAGTAGTTGCGGTAACGACAACAATAATAGCAATATCAACATTTTCTTAGTTATGCTCAAGTTAATGTAAAAACATTTAATATCATATAGTTGCATGAACAATAAAAATTTCTTCTTGCAACTCCATTTCTAAATTACGTCCGCATCTTCACATTTTGTAATATCATCTAGTTGCATGAACAATGAAACAATTAATTCATCAAAAAAAAAAAAAAAAAACCATGATTAAGTTTACAATCGGTTTTTGTAATAAACTTACGGCTTATAAGATAAAGATTTTACGATAGATCAAATTCGTGGTAGGATAATCATGAATGTATATATTTCACATCGACAACTTTTGACAATTCTATGTTCTAAGCATTGATAGTCATCTACATGGGTCCATTGTCCCAAACCAGCTCATTATGTCTAATTAGGTCCAAGTACACTTGATATTTTTCTTAATTGAATTGTTAATTTGGTCTAAACACAAACTATATATTATATGATTTTATGTAGGGCTGCAAACGAACTAAACGTCCGGCGAACAGTTCGTGAACCGCGGGAAGTTCGTTTGTGTTCGTTCATTTATTAAACAAACGAACACGGAAAAGAAATTTCGTTCGTTTAGTTAAATGGACAAACATGAACAGAGTTCGTGTTCGTTCGTTTATGTTCGTGAACGTTCGGAAACGTCTTTATTTGTGTTCGATAGTTCATTAGTGTTTTTAGTTTTTATATTTATTTAAATACTTCAAAATTCCGAATTAAATATCTAATAAGTGTCAGTGTATTATATAGTGTATTATATATTATGTTCATAAACGATTGTTTGTGTTCGTTTGTTTCCATTTGTGTTCACGAACATTAGTTTGTGCTCATTTGTATTCCTCAACGTTCGTTGCCTAAAATTAACAAACAAACACAAACGAACACGAACAAGTTCATTTTCTTAACAAACGAACACCAACATAAAATCTCGTTCGATAAGTGTTCGTGAATGGTTCACGAACACATATATCTCTTAACAAACGAAGGTCTTTTTCGTTTTCGTTCGGTTCGTTTGTAGCCCTAATTCATATATATGTATTAATTGAAAAATGGTCGGTACAATAGTAAAGTATCGAAGACTCTTTATTTGATCACCGAACTTTTCATCTTCTATGTTTCTTTGCTCTCTGCTTTAGTCTCTCTCTACAATCATCTCCTCTGCTTTTGCTCTCTCTTCAATCTCCGCCAAAACACCACCATAACAACAATAAAACCTTTAGGTAGCGTTCGTTTCATGGAATGGAATGAAATTAGGAAGTTTTTCTTTGTAAAATTGATCTTGGTTGGGGGAGAGAGGAATTTGAAATCCCATGAATTTCTTTAATCAATGAAATTTGTGACTATTTCAACATTCCATTCCATTCCTTCGTTAGAGTGAAGGATTTCTAAGGAATGTTGAAATAGTCACAAATTTCATTGATTAAAGAAATTCATGGGATTTCAAATTCCTCCCTCCCCCAACCAAGATCAATTTTACAAAGAAAAACTTCCTAATTCCATTCCATTCCATTCCATGAAACGAACGCTACCTTAGAGACAGAGATCCGAAGCCGGTGAGTCTCCGGTCACCGGCCTCCGGCGCGAAGCCGGTGAACCATGATGGCAGCAGTGACGGCGTCGTGGCTCGAAGTCGAAATAGAGACCGCGGGGAGGTCGGTAGCTACGGTTACCACTTAGCAAGTGTTATCTATTTCGTTGTTTAGAATGTTATAGAGGTATGGTATACTTTTTGGAATGGTCTTCTTTAAAATATGTGTATGGAATATTATAGTATGCCTAAATTGTTGCTACCCTAATGGTATTAACAGGGGTATTAATGCCCAATTATTTGAGATAAGACGTAAGGTGATGTGATGCTTGGTTGCACACTTGACTGTGTGCTTCTAGGCAACGTTTTGTGCATTATGTTCGCATGAGGAGTCCTAACTTGAGTTACGAATGTCGCTGTGAACGTATCTTTTGCTTGCACAAGCGGTTAGCATGCAACCATGATAGGAGTACACCATAACAACAATAAAACCTTCAGAGACAGAGATCCGAATCCGGTGAGTCTCAGAGACAGAGATCCGAAGCCGGTGAGTCTCCGGTCACCGGCCTCCGGCGCGAAGCCGGTGAACCATGATGGCAGCAGTGACGGCGTCATGGCTTGAAGTCGAAATAGAGACGGCGGGGCTTTAACCGCAAGGTATATCGAGAATAGTTATAGAATATTATATAGGGAGCGTTGATTGGCTTGGCTGCAACTACTGTTGGATTGAGTTCTGAAGCTGCGCAACATCTCGAGGTTTGGATTAATTTTTTTGCAGTGGTTTTTGGTATGCTATATGTACACGAGTATAGGGTTTGAACTTTAAGGATATGCTAGATGGATTTGTGTAGTCATAATAAAACTTATGCTATATTAGTTACTGCTTATCTTTATGTTTTTTGCACCGCGTTATCACATTAATCACATTGGCGACCTAATGTTATGCTGATGGTCAGATGATAGAGATGTTATTTGGTAGTCGTGATTGATTTGTATTTCACCCAAACAGTCATGCAGCATGCTCATATCTTTAGGATCATTTATGGTCTGTGTTGTGAGGTGTGTGTTTTCTGATGAATAACAATAATATAGGCACATCATAGAGGTGGTTATAAGTACTCAGTTTTGGAATTGCTTCCAAACATTACAAATTGGAGTAGAAACATAAGACATAAAAAAGTGATGGTCTTCAGGAGATAAACATAGATAAACATATTTACAGACGCAAAACTGAAAAAAGAAGTCGGGGTAAGCTTTGTAAGATTAAGATTTTATGTTCGTTTTAGTTGATCCTTTATTCTTTTGAGTCCAAAAGAAAAAGTAGTGATAATCTTTCTTATAATTCTACGCTTAGTTACTTATAGTTTTAAACTTTGGTATTTCTTTTAGGCGTACTTTTAGCACGTGGTGAAGAATTCTGGAGCGCTTATACTTCTTGACAAGGGACACCAGATGGGGCACATTACTACAGTAGAGATGTCTTTTAAGGTACACAAGCTTAAACATGGGCTTCCTTTAGTTTGTAGTTAGGTTGGTGTTTATTTTTTAATTCTAATTGTGAGTGCACTTTCTAGGGTCAAATTTCTCTACTTGTAAAACTTTAACAAAGCTATCATACGGTCCCTAGACTTGCGTCGTCACACGTTTTAAATATGCTTGATCTACCGCGCAACGCGCGGTTGGGGAACAACTAGTATGTATTAATTTCTAACTTAACCGAGAAACAGTACATCGACGGTAACCGCGTTGGGTGACGACATCACATGGACTTTTTGGTTTACAAGCTTTCACCTAATTTTCCCTAGTTGCCGGATGACTTTTCTTTGGTTTTACATTTTGATCCTTATATAAAACTCATTTTGTCTTGTATTTTGCTTTATGATTTTCATCTAAAATTAAAAATCAGATTTTGTGTGTTTCCATTACAATTTTTAAAGAGCCTCCTTAGTTTGTTTTATATTTTACTCAGGTATTTAAAAATTAGATTTTGCAAGAATGCTTAAATAGTTAAATATAATTCTAATATAAAATATGTTTTACATTGCGTTCGTTTTGATTAGTTTTTTCTTAATGTTTTAATATAAACTTATTAAAAAGGTGTTATATTCGAAATGAAAACTTTAGTACTAGAAACTATATTGAGTGTCGTTACCATGAATAATCGAATCGATACCAACCAAACAACATAGGTTCCATTGTTGATATATGGAGACTGACATCGATATTCGTTTTTATGGTATACGATCGATGTAAAACACGTGTCGATATCCTTTACAAAATAGATACCTCAGTATTTTGGACCGGTACCGCTGTTCATTTATATAGTTTTCGGTTGATCTAAAACTTTGCAGCAATGCGCAGGTAAATTTACTAGTTTTAAGTAGATTAGTAACTTTTTCTAGTATTTGATTCTTGAACAGTAGTATATTGTATAAAATATTAGGTAATAAAGTTTTAGTGGTGTTTTGGTGATTTTTAGAATTCAAACGAGTAAAATAGTCCAAAATTTTCATTTTATAGACTATTATGTCACCTTTAAAATTTAACAAAACATTACAAATTTAAAGTGGTAAAATTAGATTTGAGAAAGTTTAGTGGTTGTATTTGTAAAATTGACAAACTTGGGTGAAGAAGGTCGGGCTTGCTCTCTATCCTCCCACGGTATTCTGTTGTTGAAGATGTCGGCTCCGGCACCGGCACCAGCACCAGCACCTCCAGCTCCGTACGCCGGCGGTTCCCTCTGGCGGCTCAGCCGGAGATGATGAAAGCGGCGCACTCACACTTTATTGGTAAGTATTTCCCCTTTTTTCTCCAAAATTGATGAGAATGTTGGATTTAGACAATATAGCTTACATATCAGTCTTTTAAAATGGAAACAGTTAAGTAAAAAGAATGCTTATTGATTGTTCCTCGGAATAGGTTTACCAGAATTACATGGTATAGACGTAGGTTCTTGAAATCGTGGACTTGGGTTAGTTTCTTGGAGTCACAAAAGGGTGAATGCTGGTTGATTGCTTTAATCGCTTCGCTTCTTCTTCATTCTAGGACAAGCCTGTGTTCACCAGGCTCTGTTCATCGGATCAGTATCGCTGGACTTAGGCGCAGCCTCTTTGAATTCTGTTGTTTGATTCTTTTTATGGCATAGTTTCAAGTGATTATTTGCCTTTGTTGATGCTTGTAATTTGTACAGTCTGTGAGTCTTAAAACTGGAATTGTGCTTGTAGAAGCTCGAGGCTTGCAGCCCAATTAGTAACATCCACTGGTTCATAGGGTTAGTAGTCTATATATATGCAAGGTTTTCCTGGAAATGGTTAAAATCCCAATCAGTTTGAACTTACTATTGTAAGGATTCTTTATAAGCTGACAGACTGATCAATGGATACAAGAAACTAGCTTCAATGACTGGTGGTAGGGGAATTTGCCACTTTCTTGGGGCAGATTATTTCCTTCTTATTTGACTGTGGTCATTATTATTTTTGCATTTTCTTCACTGGGTTTTACATGCACCATTTGCTTTAATTGTATACTTATTCAATTTTATCAGTAAAATTGTGTGTGATTTTTAGTGATGTGCTTTCTCCTTTTCCTACTACTATAATTTAATGTATTTATTTTGACTCACTTAGACCGTGGGGTATGGTGGGGCGGGGGTTTGGGGCATGGGTTGACACGTGGAGTTCGAGCCCCCCGCTGGTGAGTGACGTGTCCGTGGGGTATGGCGGGGCATGGCTTGGCCAGGTTTATTAAAAAAAAAAACCTAAAATTAAAAAAATACACGAAACATTTATAAGAAAAAGCCTAAAATTTTATTAAAATTTCCTAAAAATTACAGAATTATACAAAAAAAGGATTACAAAATATTAAAAAAAAAAACCTAAAGCGTTAGGTAGATTTCAAAAAGGGCGAGCTTGTCAAACGGCTTCCGCTCCTTGCCCCGGAACTCGATGTTGGCCACCGCCACCCGGTCTTCGTAGTAGGCTTTAAAACGATCGAGCTTCGGTTGTAGCTCGCGCCACTTGTGTTGGCACGCGTTTAAATTGTGCCGGTCGTTTCCCACGTTGTGCCGGTAGCTAGCGAAAGCTTCCGGCCAATAACGGGTCTCACCGGGTTGGCTGCCCTTCATCGCGTCCACGACGCTCGTGACAAGGGCTAGCTCTTCCTCGTGCGTCCAAGAGGCCATCGATCAAGTGTTTGTGGGTAGCGGTTAGGGTAGGTGACTTGGGATGGGGTAGCGATGGTGGACAGCCGGTGGGGTTGGGGGTTATATAGCGATGTGGACAGGTGGGTGGGTGAACCGTTTGGCTTGGCCAAACGGTTATATTTTAAAATTTAAACATGGTCCACTATGACCTAGCCAACAAGCGAATAGGAGCCGGCCACGTAGGACCGCTAGGCATGTCCAACGCCCGGGCTGAAACTCCCGCCCAAGGGGCCACCCGAGGTGGTGACTTGGGTGTTTTCAGCCAACCCCCGCCCCATACCCCATAGTCTTACTCCCCCTTCTGCTGAAAAGTTCAAGATTTTGCCACTGATGTTAAGTCTAAATAAGTGTGTCCAGGTCAGGGTTGATTTCCGTGACAGTTGACACAAATCAGTATATGGGCTGTGTTTGTGTTCGGGTTCAACAATTCAACCGAGTCCCGACCCGTCGACCCAGTAACTGACACGGTTGACACACTTATATTAATAGGTAAAATTTTCTTGAAATTTTCTGAAAAAGGAAATGCTACCATTTTTATCGGACAACAGGAGATTTGTTTTGGTATTTCTCATATAGATGACACTGGGCGTGTGCATATTCCAATGAAGTTTGGTTTCATAGTTTGTTATTTTCGGTAACACATTTACTAACGGTTGTGATATACCGTGTCTTCTGAAGGTCCAGAGCTGCTATGTTGTGCGATATGTACTTATTGAAGGCCTGTTTTGAAGAAATTAGGGATTTTATCTTTTAGCCTTCCTTATTAGAGTTGTTCATGGGTCACCCTGATTCTCATCGGTCAGTTTTTGGGTTGGAATGAGACCGTAAAGGCGTTGCTTGATAATTGATGTACTAACTAACTGCATTAGTAGAGGTGAAGCCATACTTTACATAGCAGAAGTCAAAATATCTACACATTGTTTTTAAAACATTTGGTTAATAGTCAACCTTTACTCTAAAAGCATTTGGTTAACAAGGCTGACCATGGTATTTGTCACCTTTGTTCCAACTAGTCCTTTGGGTTTATGCAAACTGACCCTTCGGTATTATAATTTCCCGGATGGTCCCTGTGGTTTTACGTTTTTTCACGTTTAGTCCCCACCTTTCGGAAATAGCAGGTATGCTCCCTATGGTTTGTCATTTTGTTACTCGGATAGTCCCCTGACATTTACTCGTGGACTATCCGAGTAACAAAATGACAAACCATAGGGAGCATACATGATATTTCCAAACTAACTGATATCTACTCAGAGGACTATCCGAGTAACAAAATAACAAACCATAGGGAGCATACCTGCTATTTTCAAGAGGTGGGGACTAAACGTGAAAACACGTGAAACCACAGGGACCATCCGGGCAATTAACTCTTATTATTATATTATTTTTATTGTTACCGCTATTATTATTATTATTATTATTATTATTATTATTATTATTATTATTATTATTGTAATTACTAATATTAATATTAAGAGTTTTATAATAGATGTGATTTGTGTGTTTGGCAGCTGGTTTCTTGACAAGAGACTCAAGAATCGTGGAAAGGAAGAAACCGACATAAATAAAGTCTGACAACGAACCTTATACTGGAGGTGCGCAATTCGGGTTCTAGTCCTGAATCGGTTCGGGTTGGGTCAACGTATGTCAGAACCGGTTCAGGTTGGAGTCGTTTTTCGAGAGGAAAGGGTTGGGTCTGATTGGGTTGAAACCGGGTTGACTGGTTTCGGTCGGGTTTGACTGGGTTCAAACTGGTTTCAGAGTATAGGGTTAGAACCTGAATTTAACCCTATCATGATTTCATTTCATGCTTTGGTTATTAATTACTTAGCGTATGAATGTTCATGACGTTGTTTCATAACTGTTTCCATTTTAAAAGACTGATATGTAAGTTTTGGTATATAGTTAGAAAACACATGATTTGCCATTATAATTTAGAGTTAATTAGACAGATGGACCCTGTGGTTTATAGCTAGTTTCGTCTTTGTGTACTAACTTCTTTTTTAACACGTTCAGTTTTCATGGTTTCAATTTTGTAATACCTTTGGGTATTAACGCCAAACTTAGTTAATTTTTATGTTAAATTTCAGTAAAATGACTAAAATACCCTTCCATTTATATCCGAATTGAATGTGTAAACATAATGAAACATGCTTTTCAGCTTCTAGTACTTGAATTGTAGCTCATAATTGCATATTGTTATCTTTGCAACCAACTTGACCCGTTATTAGTTTTCGTCAATTCTGACTTCTTGATTCAATTCATTGGTTGTTTTGTAGATTGAGAAGTTGAACTTAGTAATCGTGGGGCTCGCTATGGAAAATGATGAAGAAAAAGAAAGATTAAATGGAATTATTGCGGGGTTGTTGGCTGAAAAAGAAAAATATAAGGTTGATAAAGATGCTATGCTCGATAGGATGTCACAAATTGAAGCTATGTTAACAAGTACAGTTCGAAGATAAGCTATAAACACTTGGTTTTGAATGTTTCGATGTTTATCATATTAAGATATTTTATTTATTTAATGTTTGAGTTGACATTTCTATTCCAATGTTTGATATGCTTTTCAAACATAGATGTATACATAATTTTGGGTTTTCGTGAACTAATTAGACTTTTTTTATATAATTTTGTAATTTATTGATATGTATTTTTTATGAAAAAAAAATCAAGCAATCACAAAATGGTAGCAAATAATTCAACAAGTGTGTTAAATGTCATCAATTTTTAATGAAAAAATGGTAGCAAATAATTCAACAAGTGTGTTAAACATCATCAATGAAAAAATGGTAGCAAATGGTTGGTACCTAAATGGTGGCAATATCAAACGGTGACAACAAAATCCGTCACAACTCAGTAGCAAACAAGAAGCAGTGGCAAATAATTTTGACCAATTAAAATCAGGTAGCAAAATATAAAAATGATGGCTATTTGGTGGCATTAGGGCAATTGACAGTTTGACACGGGTGTTTTTGTTACCAAGTTTTCGGTGACACAATGGTGACAAGAAAGAAATTGCTACTGTTTTGTGACCAAAAGATTTATGACAAAAACCCTTTTTTCTAGTAGTGACTAGTTTACCCTTTTCAAGTGGTAATTATAATTATTTCAAGTGGTAATTATAATTGTAATACTCCAATAATTCACACACCCCTAACAAGTTAATACCTATATATTAATTTGTAAAAAAAAAAAAAAAAAAAACTCCTTTCACAAAAATACTACTCAATCTTTTTACTTTCTCTTTTCCACTCTTCAATTTTTATTTACCTTAACCCTTTATTTTTTTTAATCTTTTATACTTTTAACCTCAATAGTTTTCATCTTTTATACTTTTAACCCCAATAGTTTTTATCTTTTACATAACCCTTATAGGTTTCATCCTTTACGTATGTGTCACAAACCTTTTCTATTTTTAACTCCAACACTTTCAAATTTGGTCCCTGTACTTTACATCATTTTACAAATTTATCATTTTACGACTCGTGCTAAATTTTACGAATTATTTCAAGTGGTAATTATAATTATTTCAAGTGGTAATTATAATTGTAATATTCCAATAATTCATACACACCCCTAACAACATATTACCTATATATTAATTTGTAAAAAAATCTCCTTACACAAAAACCCTACTCATTTTTTTTACTCTCTCTTTTCCACTCTTCGATTTTTATTTACCTTAACTCTTTATTTATTTTTTTTATCTTTTATACTTTTAACCTCAACAGTTTTCGTCTTTTATACTTTTAACCTCAATAATTTTCATCTTTTATATAACACTTATAGATTTCATCCTTTACATATGTGTCACAAACCTTTTTCTATTTTTAACTCCAACACTTTTTCACTTTCAAATTTGCCCTCTGTACTTTACATCATTTTACAACTTTATCGTTTTACTATTCGTTCTAAATTTTGCGAGTCAACATGTTGCAACACGCGCGTGTAGTTCAGCGTTTCTATGTCTATTTTTTACGGTTCAACGCCTCCGTTGAAACTCGCAGGGTCCTAAGCTAACTCAGTTATTCTTTTCTATATTTTACTTTTTCAGTCAAACTTTTATGAGTTAACACGTAACGTGTGTGCGTGATTCATCATTCTTACTTTTACTTTCTATTTGCTTAACGGTCCCTTCGCAAAACACGAATCATAGATATTGACTAAGAAAAATAAATAAATTATTTATTTAATCCGGGTATAAATATTTTATTTTATTTGAATGGAATAGAAAAGAATCGGAGGAGACGACGCCTGCATAACGTGGTCATTTTCCACCCATACACAACACAACACCCTTTGCAAACAACACAACACTCACCACCGTGATCCATAACCATCTTCACACACAATCTCAAACCAACAACCCCCTTTTTCTGTACCAACACAATCCATCCTTGTACAATTCTCTGTATGTCTATGGGAGGGGGTTTAGTAGGCGGAGTAATTGTCCCCTCTGTCAAGACCGAGCCGCCCGAACAGTCAACCGAGCGGCTCGGATCTTCCCCTCCACCACCGCCGGAGCCTCAGCTCCCGGATTCCGGTACCACGGTGGCGGAGGTGGAGAAAAAAGGGAATGAATTGGATGATACAGGTGTGGTGTCACTTGATAAAGATGTCTTGTGTCCGATTTGCATGCAGATCATTAAGGATGCGTTTCTAACATCCTGTGGTCATAATTTTTGTTATATGTGCATTGCTACACATCTTCAGAATAAGAATGATTGTCCCTGTTGTGCTCAGTATCTTACTACCAGTCAGATTTTTCCTAATTTCTTGCTTAATAAGGTAAAGTTTTGCCCATATCATGTAGCGATCGATCTGAGTGTTAATGTAATACATGTAGAATATAGTGATTTGGTTTGTGGTATAATCATTTTTGTGATGTGGGATGGTTTCAATTTTGTTGTTTGTATGGTAATCATTTGTTGAATTGGGCAAAAAAAATACAGTGTTTATGATTTTGGATACTTATTGCAAAAGGTTTTTTTTTTTTTTTTTTTTTGTTTTGCAGATGTTAATGAAGGCTTCGGCTTGTCAAATAGCGAAAGGCGCTTCTCCTGTTGAGCAGGTTCGGCTAGCATTTCAGCAGGTCAGTTATTGTTTTGATAGTTAATTGATGTTATGATCTTAATGGTATGACTGTTAGCTTAAGATACTTGCTGTTCTGCAGTCTGCACTGATATATTTACTTGTAAATGCGGCTGCATTCGGCTGTGCAGATAGTTTGTTTATGCAAATTTTCATTGAAATCTTGTTTAATCTTAGAATTAATGTCGACTTGGTAGATACTATTAGGGATGAGCTCGGTACCGTCCGGTACCGGAACCGAAAGTACCGGTACCGAAAATCCTCAAAAGTGGGTACCGGTACCGAGTATACCCGGTTCGGTACGATTCGGTACCGGTACCGGTACGGTACCGGTATTTAAGGGTAAAAACCGGTAAATACCAGTACCGAACCGGTACCGGAACCGAAAGTACCGGTACCGAAAATCCTCAAAAGTGGGTACCGGTACCGAATATACCCGGTTCGGTACCGGTACGGTACCGGTATTTAAGGGTAAAAACCGGTAAATACCAGTACCGAACCGGTACCGTACCGGACCGGTACCGAACCGGTACCGAAAATGTCAAAAGTCGGTACCGAATCGGTACCGAAAAGGTACCCAGTTCGGTAAATTCGGTACCGGTACCGGGTCCATTTTGCTCATCCCTAGATACTATGCGCTGAATGTTTTCTTAATGAAAGTTGCCTTGCGGGTCATGATATTTTGTTTATTTATTTTTTATATTTAATAAAGTGACTGGTGACTCTTTGTCTTAGACAGGGATGCGATGTGTCGGTAAAGGAACTCGATAGCTTGTTAAATCTTCTTAAAGACAAGAAAAAAAAGATGGAGCAAGAAGAAGCCGAGTCGAATCTTCAGATCATGCACGAGTTTTTGCATTGCTTAAGAAGGCAAAAGCTTGAAGAACTAAATGAGGTGTTTCCCGTTTATTAACCGTTAATGATTGTCTCATTATGTGATGCTTATAATATTCGAATGGTTGCAGATACAAAACGATCTGCAGTACATTAAGGAAGATATAAACGCAGTAGAACGACACAGAATAGAATTGCATAGAGCTAGGGAAAGATGTTCCGTAAAACTACGGATGATCGGTGATGATTATAATGTAAAAACATCATTAATGGATAAACGCGGTATGCTAAACATTCCCGAAGTACATGAAAGAAAAGATGCATGCAGCGGGTCTGATTCGCAAGTAGGGATCTCTGTAGTGAGAAAAAGGCGGGTCCACTCACAGGTTAGCACACTTTCAAAATTTGGTTTCCACGTAGCATCTGAAAGGGTTTTCATATAGACCTTTTAATATTATTGTTCTATGATTGCAATAGTTCAACGACTTGCAAGAATGTTACCTGCAAAAGAGGAGACATTGGGCAAAACAAGTACAAAAACAGGAAGAAAGAGACGGTAGTGCGCTAAAACGAGAAGGTTATCATGCAGGACTAAAGGATTTTCAGTCTCTACTTTCTTCATTTACGCGATACAGGTTTAGTGTGATCTAAACGTATACTTTGTTATATTTTTTTTTCAATCGTGAGTGTTTATCTGTGTTTTTTTATATAGTCGATTGCGAGCAATTGCTGGACTTAGAAATGGGGATATTTTTCACTCGGCTGATATTATCTCAAGGTTAGTTAAATTGGTTAAGTATAAGTTGAAGAATCGTGTTGTATGATCTTTTTAAAGTAGTTGAAAATACATATTTAACGATGTAAATATTGCAGCATAGAGTTTGATAGAGATGATGAGCTTTTTGCTACTGCTGGAGTTTCGAGGCGCATTAAAGTTTTTGAATTTGCCTCTGTAAGTATTACATTCTATGTGTTCTAATGAATTTTTATTTTTGCTCAACATTTTTTATTTATTTTATTTATCTTACATTTCCAGGTGGTGAATGAACAAGCAGATGTTCAGTGTCCTGTGGTCGAAATGTCAACACGGTCAAAACTTAGTTGTTTGAGCTGGAACAAATACACGAAAAGTCATATTGCCAGTAGTGATTACGAGGGTATTGTCACTGTTTGGGATGTAACCACTCGCCAGGTAGGATATTACCATCAGTTCTTTTTTTGGTTTCTTATTTATAATGCGAGCATTAATTACAACTCTTGATATCAGAGCGTAATGGAGTATGAGGAGCACGAGAAACGAGCATGGAGTCTTGATTTTTCTCGTACTGATCCTACAATGTTGGTTTCTGGAAGTGACGACTGCAAGGTATTTGACCCATTTACTTATTCATCAGTGTATTTGGGTCATGTTTGTTTTATCTATATCGGGTAAAATAAAATAAAAGGTAATAAAGAAATTGGCTTAAAAGGAAGTAAGGATCTTAGGTCAAACAGGCCGAAAGTCACTAATGTGTATCTTTAATGCATAATATTTTGTTAATCTTTTTTTTTTCTTAAATAACTTTTACTATTATAGAAGTAATATTTTTTTTGATATCATATTTAACACTTATTATGTATCCAATAGGTGAAAATATGGTGTACAAGACAAGAGGCAAGTGTCCTTAACATTGACATGAAAGCAAATATTTGCTCAGTGAAATATAATCCCGGATCTAGCTTTCATGTGGCGGTAAGTTAGTGTTAAATTTCAAATTTTCTAATCATTAATTATACTTTCTTAATAAATTTATGCATTATTGCAGGTCGGTTCTGCAGATCATCACATTCATTATTATGATTTAAGAAATATAAGCCAACCGTTACATATTTTCAGTGGGCATCGAAAAGCTGTTTCCTATGTAAAATTCTTGTCCAATCATGAGCTTGCTTCTGCATCTACTGATAGCACTTTGCGCTTGTGGGATGTTAAGCAAAATATCCCGGTCAGTCTTATGACAAACTAATTTATTATCATATTTGAAGCATTGGCTAGTTATAAATGATTATTTTAATAAATGGATAACAAATTTGTATGTTATTATCCTAATCTTGCAGCTGCGTACTTTTAGAGGACATGTGAACGAGAAGAACTTCGTGGGTCTAACTGTAAATAGCGAATACATCGCGTGTGGCAGCGAGACTAATGAAGTCTTCGTGTACCATAAGGTTCTTTTGCAACTTTACCCAAATTTCACAATCTACTTTAATTTATTAGGTTCACTGCAATATAAATCATCATCTTTAAATGTACACAACCTTTAAATTTTACCATTTTTTATGTTGGCTGACTTGATCAAAGGGTAACAAGTAATTTTGTATATTGTTTGCTTTTAATTTGTTTTAAAAGATAGAAATTATTTTTTTAAAATTAAATCGATAATTGGATGTTTGAACATTTTTTTCCTTTTAAATTACTAAAATTTGAATACACACCATTACGGTTTTTTGTCAAGTTCGACACATTTTTTATTCAAGTTACTATGCCAAATCATCTTGTTATAGGTCTACCATTACATAAAACCATAAGAAGTTGTAATTAAGAACATTTAAAGAAGATGATTTTACCAGGCTACATTGCAAAATTTATCAAGTTTTTTGGTCCAAATTTACTTTTAATATTAGTAAAAGTAATATGTTTCTTTTTGTGTTTCACTTGTAGGCTATTTCAAGGCCTGCAGCATGGCATGGATTTAACTCCGATGCAAATGAAGGTGAGGAGCCGGGGTCATATTTCACGAGCGCTGTTTGTTGGAAAAACGACAGCCCGACAATGATAACCGCAAACAGTCGAGGAACAATTAAAGTTCTGGTTCTTGCGGAGTAGTAAGTGTATAATATATGTAAACTTTATGTTGCCAAAGTGGTTCTTTTAAAAAGTGTTCTTATGAGATGTTGTCATTGTTTTGGTTAAGTAAATTAGAAGCTATTGTTGAATTGTAAAGATAATTATGTTTTAGTTGCATAAAGTATGTGCAACAGGTAGTTCACATAAATCCAAAATTAGTGACCGGTGATCTATGATCTTTCGGTCACAACTTTAAAGCCCGTAAATGAAACCAAGTATAGTCAATTTGTCAAACATAGTTTTCTCTGTTACAATGTCAACCCAATGCTGATGTTCCATTTAATATTTGGTCTGTGTATTAAAGTGAAAAACAAATTCTTTTCTTTTGATTAACTTGGGTTCCTTGAGTTGTGTTTGTATTTCCACGTGATATATTTCCAAATTGTTTTGAATTCAATAAACAACAAAACTTAAAAACACGTTAAAAATTCATAATTGTGGGATGTCGATTTATTGTTTAGAAACGCAACTACAATCAATACTGAAACATCATTCATTTGAATTAATGATTCAAGAATATAAGCAAGTGACAAATTCCAAAACAGGTTTAGATGATGAGAAAGCTCATGAAGAACAATTAAGTGCTTCGATCTTCTTCGTCTTTCATATGCATGAAAAGGACATAGCTGATTCTTGATAACAAACCTCACTATAAACTGATTCAATATCGATTGAAAAGACGAATTGCTTCGATTGAGTGATCGGTTTTGATTGCACGCTACAACCTTGTTTGATCGAATTTCTTCCCACAATCTCGCGTTTTCCTCTTCATTCTCTTGTTACTTTTCTTCTTACACTCAAGCTTCTAAGAACCTATCTTCCTCCATTTCCTTCACTCATTGTTCAACCCATATATCATCTAACATTGTACCTCTATCTACACCATTGGTTGCCACACCGTCTTCTCTTCTTCTTCACGACCTCCCCGTTACTCTTTCACAAGATCATGCTCTTAACCCACCAATATTAGGCTCATCTTCCCAAGTTTTTAGGACCGAACTAGACGTTGAATGGGTCTTCAGACCGGCCCGCTGTTCGGACCGGATGTAAGAACCGAATAACGTCAATATAATAAAAATAAATAGGATAAAATGACAAAAAATAATCAAATTCCGATTTGACCTCTAAATTTTCGGTTAAACCTCTGGTTCCTTGTCCGACCGTCCGACCACACTCAAAACACTTCCGATCCCATGAACCGGCCCACGCAACCCCCCCGTCACCCGGTCTGACAGGCCGGTCCGGATTTTAAAACATTGTCTCATCTTCTTCATAATTCTTGACCAACTCTTCAATAGATAATTTTGGTTTCATGAATAACGGAAACTTGTTCTTGCTTGTAGAAACTTGTTTGCAAGAATAGTTGTTACCGATGAAGATTGAGCGGGTGTTGTTGAAGATGCTTTTTTAATTGGTGTTGAAGCTAAAGGAGTCTTTTTCTTTGTTGATGTCGGTTTTGATTTGGACTTTGACTTTTAGCTTAGTTTTCTCTTAAGTTTCTTTGTCTTTCTTGTGATCTTTGGCTTTTTCTTGAGCTCTGCATAACTCTACGCCTTCTTGAAAACATCATTATAAGTATAAATATGTGAACAAGAATGAGGCATACATGTGATGGACCGAAGATATTGTCTTCTCCATATTTCCTTTGTTGGAGCTCAAGAAAATTGGAGGTTGTGGTAACTTTTAGTAGCTCAAGGGAATTGACATTGTAATAGGGCTCAACATTTCTTAGGCATTGACACAAATGATGACCAAATGAAAGACATTTGGAAGGGACATGTTTCTTGTTTTTATATCAACCCTTTTGATTAGAAGGTTCTGAGAGGTATTTTGTCACCTTTATCAGATGCATGCATCGGGCATGGCGACAAGTGATATAGGAACATGCGAACTGTTTTTTTGTAATCCCACAATATAGTTCATCATTTCTAAAATGAGACTCATGCAACCTTTTCACATGGTAAAGTTGTTGCGAGAGCTCTGGGGTTTTCTAAATGACCAATTGTCAAAATAAGAGGAAGAAAGGGTAGACGGAGATGCCATTAATGATCTCACGTGTATAATTATCTGAACTACTCTAATAAAATTGTTTGTCTCTAGGTAGATTATGTGTGAAGGATGAGGTGAGTACATTAGAATCTAGTTATCTTTTGTGGCTTCATGTGGCATCCTCTATTACACGGGGATAAGCCAATCCACCCCTTTCTAGATAAGGGTCACTAATTTTGTCATGCCTTGGGCTCATCAGAAGAGCGGCAAAAACTTTTGACTAGTGGTGCATTCGTCAGATAGACACGACTAGGCACGTACACCTTTTTAATCCGCTTAGACCATCCATGCTAAAGTCCCAAACTCGGCAGTGAACCCAGGCGTTCAAGTACAAACACTAGCAGAGTGATCTTCGAACATTTGTTCAATGGCATTCCTCACATGCTAAAAGCTACCCCCCCCCCCAAAAAAAAAACCTAAAAAAACCCATATCAGTGCATTAACAACATAATCACCGATTGCACATTCGTATTCCAGTCTAAATTAGGGCAAAACGATCATAATGCACAAATAGGGCTAATCAGAAGAACACAAGTCGTCTAACAGACTATCGATCCTCTGTTGCACCGTTCCATGAAATTGTAAGTTCATACACCTTGTTTTGTAGTCGTATATGATAAAACAACTATCAACCACCGATTCAGCAATGTTATTATGTGGTTATTACATTTAAACAGTTGTTTCATAAATGAATTATTGAAAATCGTGGTATATATATGATTTTTGAGTGAACAGAAGGGCTAATGTTGTGATGAACTATGTGTAATGTGGTACTGATGTGTTGTTTTATGTATTTTTTTTTATTAAAGAATGATGTTATGTGCATAATGTTGGATATGATTGGCAACACAGAAGTTGATTTGGTAAATGATAGGGTTTTTACTACTGAATTACGACTGTCGACAAGTTATGTGTGTTAATGAACATGTGCATTAACACGACAGAATAGGCTTATACAGAATAGGCAGAATAGGCTTATACGAAACAGGATAATAAGATAATTTTATGATACATATATATATATACACTTAATGCACATGTGCATTAACACGACATAACAGGCTTATACATAATAGGTTTATACGGAACATGATAATACACTAATTTTATGATCTATATAGTTATGCACATGTGCAAAGTTTGACAAATTACGATTACACTGAATAAGACAATGAGGTGTGTGATACATAGTTATGCACATGTGCATAAAACGTAACAGTATGTTAACATGTACATAAATTTGAATAGGATTCACTCAATAAATCAATATAATAAGGTGATTTTGTTTTTTATATAGTTATGCACATGTGCATAAATTGTCATAGTTGGTTAATATGCACATTAAGTTGAATACTAATCTCAATTATTTATTCAGAAATGATATATAATTTGTATGTATTGTTATTTTGGTGTTGTTTTTGTTATGACATACAATTATGCAGTTATATTATTATGTAATCAATTATATTATGAAGTTATATGAACCTATAACTCATGGTTGAATATGATAATAAGGTAGCATTGGGTGATATACAGTTATGCACATGTGCATAATTTGATGGAATAGGTTAATAAGGTCATTCATGTTGATGTACATGTGCATAGTTTGCCATAATATGCTAAGAAGGCCAGACATGTTAATGCACACGTGCATAATTATGCACAAAACCCGTTTCCTAAATATATTTAGAATGGAACAAGAGAAACGACGACTGGTGGCGGACCAGTACAATCAGGATAATACAAACTTTATAGGGGTTTGTAATTTTTCGAGAGGCCCAAGCTCTTCCGAATAATTACTGTAATGGCACGAGTTGATCGGGCTCCTCGATAATGTCACTTTGTCCGATGGCAAAGATGGTTGGGAATGGTTGGCAGGTAATGACTCTGATTTTTCAGTCAATGCTGTCAAGAACTTCCTGTATAGCGGCCCCGATTTCAGCAGCAGGCACGTTGTGAAATGGTCAAAATGGGTCCCAAAAAATGCAATATTTTTGTTTGGAGGGCGGTTTTAGATCGTATTCCCACACTGACTGCACTATGGGATCGGAACTGTTGGGGCAGAGACGTGAAATGTTGTCTGTGTGAAGATAGCGATGAAACAGCTGAACACCTTCTTTGTTCGTTCAGGGTAGCATAAATTGTCTGGTATCACATCAGTCAGTGGTGCAAGGTGAGTCCTTTTATTCTATTTTCGGCTAAAGATATCGTAATTGCCTCTGAGTTTTGCAATCTGGATAGAGAAGTGAAAGAATCTTTACATGGCATTATGTTCGTGACAAATTGGTATATATGGTTAGCCAGGAACAATAAAAGGTTCCCGGAGAGATTATCCGTAATATTAAGTCTGTCGGTTTTTTATGGTATAAGAATCGGTCCAAAAATAGGTCCGTGAGTTGGGAAAAATGGTGTAGGTTCGATATAAGGTAGCTGCTAGTTTTCGTTCTTCAGGTTCTTGTGTTGAGTTGTTGATTTTCGATTTGCTGTAGTGGTTGGTTCGGCCGCCTCTGTTTTGTAGGTTTGCTTCTGTGAATAACATTTGCATTTAAAAAAAAAGTTACGCACATGTGCATAGTTTATCATAATAGTTTTGTTACCAATTGATGTTAAATATGATTGGTGGTAATACGAATTTTGATTTGGTAAGGGTTAATTTTTTTATTGAAACAAACCTATGGATAAGGTCAGTCATGTTAATGCACATGTGCATAGTTATGCACATATGCATATTTTTTCAGATTAAGTTAATATGAATGTATTTCGGCATATGCAAACATGCATTATTACCTTAAAACATAAGCATTGTACATATTGTATGTAATATGTTTAATGCACATGTGCATACATGAAATAATTGATGTAATATATGTAATGTATGCAGGAAAAAAAATATTCGAAACTGCTCATGGATTGACAACAAGGATGTATTTGATTAATAGGTTGATGGATGAAAAATTATCGGAAAACGATAGACAAAGATGCATTGAAACATGAGGAGTGTTGGAAGATGCATAGAAATAGGAAAGAAGAGCAGAAGGTGTGAGGTTGTGAACTAAAGCGAATGTTATTTGTAGGTAGTTTGTGGACATGCAATACGGATGATCATGTCTGTTAATATATGATGTATTATGTTGTTTGGTAGAGGTAATGTTGGTATTGCACATGTGCAAAGTTTGATATAACATACATATTGGTATTGTATAATGTATTACGAATGGTAACATTTGTTAATTTAGGGTGTCATACTTTGTTTAGTATAGTATATGTTGGTGATGCAAATGTGTAATAACGATTGTTCTTCGGATTATGTGATTCCTTATTATAAGGGTGTTATATTTACTTGTTGTTATACAAAAGTTGTGTGATAGTGTGTTAATGTTGGTAATGCACCTGTGTATTAATAAAAAACAATAAACATGGTAGTAATGAATATATGTATATTTTAAGATATTGTATATTTGTTTCATATGATATTACGTATATGGTACCCTATTATGTATGGGGTACCACATTACATATGTTGATGTATATGTAAAGGAAACGGGTTATATGTAGGTAAAATATTCATGTAT
Organism: Helianthus annuus; assembly: GCF_002127325.2. NCBI lineage: Eukaryota > Viridiplantae > Streptophyta > Magnoliopsida > Asterales > Asteraceae > Helianthus > Helianthus annuus. Next base: position 136,210,843 of record NC_035448.2, on the reverse strand, counting down.
GCACATGTGCATTGGTAGAAACAATAACAATTTGAGTGATAAAAAAGTATCACCCGTGCAAGTGCAATCATAAACAGTGCAAGTGCAATCATAAACATCGGAATTTGTAATCATAATATAGGAATACATAGTTTAAATGATGTTTAACCGAGTAGTTCAAAGTAAACGAGTAGTTCAACGTAAACGTGTAGGTCAAATTGAATGTAAACAGTAATTCAACATAATCAAAATGAACGCAGACGTTTCAAATTAAGTATAAACAACAATTCAATGTAGGTGAGCAACTTGAATGTAAACAGTTTAGATTAAATGTAAAACGAATAATAAAACAAAATGATCAATATTTTGACAACGAACTTAATCAATTTTTTGATGGTTGGGTGCATTATGACGTCTGGATAAACGTCTAAGGGGCTGTTCATGTACATTTGTATGTGAAGGGTCTTCAGAATCATCATATGTATCTACATTAGTATCATTATCATCATCAGAATAAGAATTGGTTTCATCGTTGGGGGGGGTACGGAATTCCAACAGCAATGGTAGCAGCTTCATTGTGTATGAATGTTCCTGAAAATATAGAAAGAATGTTAAAAAGTGAATAAAGAAATGGTAAAAAAAAGTGACATTTAATAAGGTAAATGTTATGTGTAAGAATGTTGTATAAATGATAAACAGATTATTGGCGATGATTATAGGATAATGGTAACGTGCTGCACATGTGCAGGATGTAGATTATTGGTGATGGTTATAGGGTAATGGTAAAGTGCTGCACATGTGCAGGATGGTGTATTTATACAAGAATCGCGTCTGACACTCGAATTGCATCAGCAGTTCTCAATTCTCAAGCATTAGCAGTTCTCTATATTTTGTCTTCGTCTCGATTACATCAGTAGCTATAACGATACACCATAAACCGTTCGTCATACCGATTTTACCATCAAACATTTCAAAATTCATCATATAATTGAGGGTAGTGCACCAAAATTCGTATTATAATCGGTATTATTACAGTAAGAACATAATCATATATCATATACTAGTCTAAGAACCCGCGAATTTCGCGGGTGGCTTAACACAAACATTTTATTATTTATTAGTGTTACATAAACTTTAAAAAGTTATTTTTATCTAATGAAGAGCAGCTGATAGAATACCCTATGGAGCTACTAAGCCAATTGATGTGTGTAAAATGCAACATATAAATGACATCAATTAAGGCATAAAACTAACTCTTTTTAAGTACTAATGTTGGAAAAAGAGTGTTTTTGTCTTCCTTTTGTATTTTCAGGATGAAATGAGCTCAAATTCACAAAAGAAGCAAAAAGACAGCTAATTCTAACAAAAATACAAGAAAAGGAATAAAAGTAGACTGCCCGAACCCTCAACGGCATCTTCCCAAGCAAAGAAGAGAAAACAGAAGCCTGAACACGCCCCGTGCTCAGCCAGCACGGGGCTGTGCCCAAGAAGCAGCAGAAAAGACAAACCTGTAGAAGCTTCTATTGCCCACCACGGGGCCGTGTCCAGTGAGCACGGGGGCGTGGCGAAAGTACAGCAGGCACATTAATTGTAATTGCGAATTACAATTAATGAAGAGAGAGAGTGTCAGACGGGCACGGGGGCGTGTCCAGCGGACACGGGGCCGTGCCCAGCCTTCTGTTCAGCCTATAAATAGGAGTGCTTGGTTTCATTCCAACCCATCCCTTGGCACACCACCTCTCTCACACTTCATCCACCACCCACCACCACCATAACACCATCATCCACCACCATCATCCATTGTCCATCGTAGAGTGTGTGAGTCGTCTCGGGATCCAAGATTGATAGTAAGAGTTCTTGACAATCAAGGCCATGTTTGCCTAAGTCTCTTACATCACTTGGTGAAGACAAGTGTTTAGTATAATACTTTTTATTTTTAATCTTTTGCACTTTTTATTTGGTTTTGTATTAATGACTTTAATAACTAATTGCTTATGTTGAAGGTGATCTTTCATTATCGTTTGTCCGTGGTGTCTTGGCATTATTTTACTGTCTATATAAAATAAAAGATTTTCACCATTCATATCTCCACGGTCTATATGGAGGTATGTTGGCTACCTGGTCGCGGGTTAAGGGAACGGTTTGGTAAGGGTCTTGCCCTTGTTCAGCGTTTAGAGGTCCTGCAAGGGACCTGGGTCAAATTTAGTAGGATCTCCTTCAATGCCCATAGGTATTGGATGGCGGGGATCCAAACTCTTTGACCCCCTCATAAGTTAACTACTATTAATACTATAACCCGGCTATTTAGGACTGTATCCCTGCTGACTCAGACTACTTAGCCGAGGGTAACGTCACCGCCAAAAGCGGGGCCTACCATAATTTGCATTAATAACTTAATTCATTATTTTCCAATAATCCAACCCTTTAGGATTGTATCCTTGCTGACTCAAACTACTGGGTTGAGGGTAACGTCGCCTTCAAAAGAGGGGCCTACTACAATAACTAAGATAATCTCTTAAACAAGTGCAAAAGTGCGAAAATAATCAAAGGTTATACTAATACACGAGTCGGAACCAAGTGATTCATCTTGTCTATCTGTTTTTATTTTATTTTTATTTTTCAGCATTTAGTTAGTTTTTATTTTCTTAGTTAAAAACATTTTTCTAACTTTTGATTTGATTAGACGTTGAGGATAAACCGGTACTAAAAGCTCTTGTGTCCTTGGACGACCTCGGTATCTTACCAACACTATACTACGTCCACGATGGGTGCACTTGCCCATATGTGTGTTTAGTGTTAGTAAATATCGTGTTTTATAAATTTAAAAATTGGCTAAAGGTGTAAAAAGGGCTTAATTATATATCTAAATTATATTACACTACACACGCATCAAGTTTTTGGCGCCGTTGCCGGGGACACAAGGATTTTAAGAAAGTTTAAAATCGACGGCCTAATCAGTTTTTCAAAACCTTTTCAAAACGCGCGCACATTTTTCTGCATTTTAGCTTAGTTTGCATTTACAGTAGCCTGAACACGGGGCCGTGCTCACTGAACACGCCCCCGTGCTGCATATTTTTAGTTAGATACCCAGATACAGAGTCTGAACACGGGGCCGTGCTCACTAAACATGCCCTCGTGCTCAACGTGACCAGTAACTTTAATTAAAACGCCCAGATACAGACCCTGACCACGGGGCCGTGTTCACCCAACACGGGGCCGTGTCCAGCTTCTGTTTCCGTCTTTATTTTATTTTCTGGTCCCGAGACTCAGTTGTGGTCTGCTGAGTGATTCTTATGGATCAATACTCAGGAGGTTACAACTACACCTATGATGAGGATGATTATAGGAGTAATTATTGCGCTAATTGTCGTAACACACGCTCGGTTCAATATAATAACTCATATCAACCATCCAATTCATACAACCATTACGAGGAGCCCAGGTACGAGCCATCAACTTCATACACACCCTATGAAGACCAAAGGTATGAACCTCCTCCCTCATACTCATATTTTGATGAACCAAGGTATGAGCCTTCATACTCATACTTTGAAGATTCAAGATATGAGCCACCACCTTCATACTCTTATTATGAGGAACCATGGCGTGAACAACCCACCTCATATGAGTACTATGAAGAACAAAGTTTCGACCCTTATCCATCATATGCTTACAATGAAGAACAATGGTATGAACCATCTACTTCATATGAGTACTATGAGGAGCCAAGGATCGAACAACCGGATTCAAGCTTTGAGGATCCAAATTCGTTTTCTCTCACCGAAGTGACCAATAGGATATTAGAACACATAAAAACTATCGAACGTTACATGAAAGAATCTCGCGCAAGGGAAGAGGAATCCCGCGCAAGAGAAGAATTAAATTGTAATAATAACGTAGAGATAGTTGAAAATGTAAAAATGGAAGAACAAGAAAGTGAAAAACCGACACATGAGTTAAACAATGAAAAAGGTGAGTCCAATAACGTTAAATTACAAGAAGAGTCTAATTTTGAAGAAATTAATCTCTTGTCACCTACTTTCGAAAATCATTGTTTAGTAACCCCTCATGCCAAGTTTTTAAAAGAGTTAAACACTAGTGCTAAAATCAAAGAAATAGTGAGTGTTAAGTTAACTAATGATCAAACTTTGCTAATAAAAGAAGATCCTTTTGAAATTAACATTACACCGGTTCCATGTTTCTTTCAAAATTCATTTATTAGTAATATCACCATTGATAAAGATCTTTGTGTTAACATAATGCCTAACTACATTTTTGAAAAATTAAGTAGAGTTAATTACACAAATGGGTCCTGTGGTTTATACCTAATTTCGCCTTTGGGTACTAACTTTATTTTTTAACAGGTTTAGGTTCTATAGTTTCAATTTTGTAACACCTTTGGGTACTAACACCAAAATTAGTTAATTAATGACTAAAATACCCTTTCATTTTTTTAACTTTATCAATGTAACACATTTGGGTATTAACACCTAATTTTATTTAAGTTTAAATCAATTTTACAAAATTTATTTTTTTTTTATTTTCATCTTTTTATTATATCTCTTAATTAACATAAACTCTATTTATTTTTTTTTTCATATTTTTATTAAATTTCTTATTTAACATAAAATCTATTTGTTACACCAGTATTTTTTTAAATAGATATTTTAAATAAAATCTACTAGCTATAAAGTTTTATGTAAATTAAATTTCTTACTCGTTTTAAATAATGTAAACCTTACTCGTTTTCAATTTTGGATTGAAATGATTGATAATAATAAATATCTTTCATATAAAAAAATTTAAGCCTTTTTTTAACTCATTTTTTTTTCATTTACATTTTACTATTTTAGAAAGATATTTAATTTACATAAAACTATATAGCTAGGTATTTTAGATAAAACTATATAGCTAGGTATTTTAGATAAAACAAAAAAAATTTAAGCCTTTTTTTAACTCGTTTTTTTTTTGTAAAAAAGATATTTAATTTACAAAAAAACTATATAGCTAGTAGATTTTACTGGTGTAACTAGTAGATTTTATGTAAATTAAATATCTTTCTAAAATAGTAAAATGTGAATGAACAAAAAAACAAGTTAAAAATGGCTTATTTTTTTACATGAAAGATATTTATTATTATTATCATCATTATCAATCATATATATCCAAAATTGAAAACGAGTAAGGTTTACATTATTTAAAACTAGTAAGAAATTTAATTTACATAAAACTATATAGCTAGTAGATTTTATTTAAAAAAATCTATTTAAAAAAAATACTGGTGTAACAAGTAGATTTTTTGTTAAATAAGAAATTTAATAAAAATATGAAAATAAAAAAAATAGACTTTATGTTAATTAAGAGATATAATAAAAAAATGAAAATAAAAAAAAATAAATAGATTTTGTAAAATTGATTTAAACTTAAATAAAATTAGGTGTTAGTACCCAAATGTGTTACATTGATAAACTTAAAAAAATGCAAGGGTATTTTAGTCATTAATTAACTAATTTTGGTGTTAGTACCCAAATGTGTTACAAAATTGAAACCATAGAACCTAAATCTGTTAAAAAATAAAGTTAGTACCCAAAGGCGAAATTATGTATAAACCACAGGACCCATTTGTGTAATTAACTCAATTAAGTATTAGTGACTTTACTCCACTTCAAATACCCATTTTTCTATCCGATCGAAAAGTGATAAAATCAATCGGTGTAGTTGAGGATGTTTTGGTTCAAACAAATCAAATGGTAATCCCAACCGACTTTGTCATCCTTGATGACGTTCCTCTAGTCTTGGGAAAACCTTTTGTACAAACTCATAAGGCTTTGAAAAACCGGAAATTCAACAATCTACCTCTTCAGTTAGGGGCATTCAAAATGAGCATAGATCTTGAGCGTTCAATGAAATATCCTTTTGGCAATAATGACCCCCTAATTGAAGATGAAGTTGAACCACCCGATACAACTAAAGAAGATGACCACTTTGTCGAAGAAGAGATCGCCATAGAACAAACCTTTAAGGTTCTTGATCTAGATGAGCCACAAAATAAGGTGTCTTCTAAAGACCCACCAATTGAGCTCAAAGAACTTCCTAAAGGTTTGGAATATGCTTTTCTAGACAAAGATGGTGGTTTACCTGTAATTATTTCTTCTAAATTAAGTAACATAGAAAAAGAGAAATTAGTTAATCTCCTTAAAAAACACAAAAACGCGATCGCTTGGAAGCTTGTAGATATTAAAGGAATAAGTCCTTCCATGTGCACGCACAAAATTTTAATGAATGATGACTACAAAACAGTAATTCAACCACAACGAAGAGTGAATCCTAATGTTCAAGAAGTGGTTAAAAATGAAGTCATCAAGCTGCTTGACGCCGGACTAATCTACCCTATCTCCGATAGTTCGTGGGTAAGTCCCGTCCAAGTAGTCCCAAAGAAAGGAGGTATGACGGTAATAACTAATGAGAAAAATGAATTAATACCAACAAGAACCGTCACAGGATGGAGAGTTTGTATAGATTATAGGCGATTAAATGAAGCGACAAGGAAAGACCACTTTCCTTTGCCTTTCATTGATCAAATGTTAGAACGACTATCCGGTCATAAATTTTATTGTTTCTTAGATGGTTTTTCAGGTTACTTTCAAATACCGATAGCACCAGAAGACCAAGAGAAAACAACTTTCACATGCCACTACGGAACTTTCGCATATCGACGCATGCCATTCGGTCTATGTAATGCACCTGCAACATTCCAACGTTGTATGGTAGCCATTTTCCATGATATGATAGAAAAGACAATGGAAGTCTTCATGGACGACTTTTCCATCTTTGGAGACTCATATGACCAATGCCTCGATAATCTTGAACGAATGCTATCCCGATGTGAGGAAACTAACCTTGCCCTTAACTGGGAAAAATGCCATTTCATGGTAACAGAGGGAATAGTACTCGGTCACAAAATCTCAAGCGAAGGAATGGAAGTTGATCGAGCAAAAATAGAAACTATTTCTCGATTACCTCCACCATCCTCCGTAAGAGCAATCAGAAGTTTCTTAGGGCATGCCGGATTTTATAGAAGATTTATCAAGGACTTTTCAAAAATTTCAAGACCTCTAACAAAATTACTTGAAAAAGATGCACCTTTCATCTTTGACAAGGAATGCAATCAAGCATTTCTAACCCTAAAAGAAATGCTAGTCAACGCACATACCATGATAGCGCCCGATTGGAAATTTCCTTCCGAAATCATGTGTGATGCAAGTGACTTTGCCGTTGGAGCAGTCTTCGGACAAAGAAAAGAAAAGCATTTCCACCCAATCTATTATGCTAGTAAAACGCTCAATGATGCACAAGAAAATTACACAACTACAGAAAAAGAATTACTAGCAGTAGTGTTTGCCTTTGATAAATTCCGTTCTTACCTTGTTCTTTCTAAAACTGTAGTCTATACAGACCATGCAGCCATCAGGTACCTCTTCAAGAAACAAGATGCAAAGCCCCGTTTGATCAGATGGATTCTACTCCTCTAAGAATTCGACATCGAAATCAAGGACAAAAGAGGAGCAGAAAACACTGCTGCAGATCATCTCTCACGCCTAGAAGACCCAGCTTTGGAAGCGACCAGGGACGAGCAAATCAATGAAAAATTTCCCACCGAGTCCTTGGAAATGATGGAGAGTAAACAAGAGCCATGGTATGCCGATTATGCTAATTATCTAGCTAGCGGTATAGTCACCAAAGGATGGCCGCATCATCAAAGAAAGAAATTCTTTGCTGATGTAAAGCATTACTTTTGGGAAGACCCTTATCTTTTCAAAATGTGTGGCGACCAGCTCATCCGAAGGTGTGTCCATGGTAATGAAGCACGAAGAATTCTCCGTCACTGTCATGAAGGTCCATACGGAGGACATCATGGTGCCGCGAGTACCGCACGAAAGGTATTTGATTCAGGGTTTTATTGGCCAACCATTTACAAGGATGCACAAAACCTTGTAAAGACATGTGATGCTTGCCAAAGATCAGGTAATATTTCTTCCAAAAACGAAATGCCTCAAAATGGCATTCTCGTTTGTGAAATCTTTGATGTGTGGGGACTCGATTTCATGGGACCTTTCCCACCGTCAAGAGGAAACAAATATATACTTGTGGCAGTCGATTATTTGTCTAAATGGGCGGAGGCCGAAGCTCTTCCAACAAATGATGGAAGAGTAGTGGTAAAATTTCTGAAAAAATTATTTTCTCATTTCGGGACACCAAAAGCTTTGATAAGTGATAGAGGTACCCATTTTTGCAATCATCAACTCGAAAAAATATTAACAAGGTATGGGGTCTATCACCGGGTCTCAACAGCGTATCACCCTCAAACAAATGGGCAAGCCTAAGTGACTAATCAAGGTTTAAAACGAATACTTGAAAAAACCGTAGGACTAAATAAAAAGGAATGGGCCGACAAATTAGACGATGCTTTATGGGCCTTTCGAACTGCTTATAAAACCACTATAGGCATGACCCCATATAAGCTCGTCTATGGAAAAAGTTGTCACTTGCCAGTAGAAATAGCTCACAGAGTCTACTGGGCAATAAAAAAAGTAAACTTAGACTTAGAAACTGCCGGTAAAAATCGATTTTGTCAAATGAATGAATTAGACGAACTAAGGAATTATGCATATTCTAACTCCGAAATTTATAAGAAAAGAATGAAAAATTTACATGATAAATATATTAAGTCTAATGAATTTCGGGTAGGAGATCAAGTTCTATTGTTTAATTCACGACTTTGATTATTTCCTGGTAAACTAAAATCTAGGTGGTTAGGACCTTTTTCCGTCACCCATGTTTTTCCTCACGGTGCTGTAGAAATTAAAGCTCGAAATGGGATACCATTTAAAGTCAATGGCCAACGGCTGAAACTCTACCGAGGATCCATTGAGGATGAGGAAGAGGAGATCTAACTTCAAACGGTTAACGAATAAACTCAACATCATACCCGACATGTTACGAACAGGTAAGTGTACGTCAAAAACAACCGGTAAGTCTTCTAACCATTTTCGGAAAAAGGGGCATGCACACGAGCATAAATTTAAAAAAAAAAAAACCTTGCTCGGCACGGGGCCGTGTCCGCTGGACACGGGGCCGTGTCGAGGCAACTGTCGGGATAAAACCCTCTTTTCATAACAGTTACCTCATTCCACACGCCCCGTATTGCCGAAACGCTCTGGTTCCAGGCGATTTTCCGCAGATTTCCGACGTCACTACCACGTTTAACAACATCAAGGTATGATTCTATCATCTTTAGTAGTTAGATTAGTTACTTGCATGTAGTTAAAACATCAAAAATTGGGGAAAAATCTAGGGTTCTTCGTGTTCATCCGGATCGAACTTCAAATTTTTGATGCAATCTGTTAGTAGTAGTTTAGATTAGTGTAGTAGAAAGTAAATAAACATGTATTGTTGATAGATTCGTTCGATTTCCTACTAAAACACCAAACCCTTGTTTTTGAACCGAAAAAGACGAAATTGGAAGGGTAAATGGTTTGTTTTGGGAAAAACGACACTTAGGGTTTCATTTTCGGGGGAAACCGCAACTATTGGGCTAAAAATTTTCAGGTTTTCAGAACCGGGACGAAAAATGAAGTTTTTAGGTTACAGACGCCTGGACACGGGGCCGTGTCCACTGAACACGGGGCCGTGTCCAGCCCACTGTTTGCAGTTTCTTTAAAAATATCTTTGTTTCGTACTAACTTCTGGTGTATTCTTTCAGATGTCAAAGTTCACAAGGTTCAATGCAAGCGAACTCGATGCTAGGGCGCGATATGAAATACTCCAAACAAGACCTGAGGAGTACCCTAGGCGAGCATGTACGGACTTGTTAACCATGGTGAACCAACTAGACCGATTCAACAACATCGTGACAGGGCCACTAGCAGTTGCATTGAACACTCGGCTTCGGTCAGTGCATCAATGCACAATGGAGTTTTACAGTACTTTCGCTTTCAATTCAAGGTGTGACCCATTTGACAATGAAGGGGTCACATTTCGGTGTGGAGGGACAACGTACTCAATCTCCATGGCACAGTTTGGATCTATAATAAGACTATACGGTGAAGAGGAATCGGGAAATGAGGAGAACACTGGGGGATTACGAGACTTGGATGAGACCGAACGTCAAGCCGCATGGCCTCAAATCGGTGAAGGAATCTACAACCCTAGCAGCACTAAGAGTACCAAACTGAGGGACCCGCTATACCGCTACATTCACAGGCTCCTCACCTACTCGCTGAACCAGCGTCACGACAGTAGTGGCGTCGTGGGGTTAAAAGATTTGGTTGTCCTTCACTGCATCCACAACCGGAAGCCTCTCGATGTTCCATATCTCCTGTTGTGAAACATGCATCTCAATCGCCTTGCTCGAGCTCCAACACCTATCTTCTTTGGGGGATGGGTGTACCGTCTTTTCAAGCACTTCACGAACATTCCAAGGTCCTTTGAAAGAAGTCCGTGGTCGGGACGAGTTGACTACCACATTTGCCGAGCCATGAACTTGCTTTATGAGGCGGAAGACGGGACCGTGAGCTTCCAAAGAACGCAAGGCTATGCATGGAACCCACAGGAGGCCCTAGTTCTTCATGCACCACCTCCCCAATACCAGTACCAACCCCATGGCGATCCGGGTCAATCCTCCTCACAAGGAGGCGGTTTTCCTAGCTTTCAAAGTTTACCTGATCTTTTGCAGGAAAACCTCATGTGTACCAGGAACACCTACAATCTCGCCAACAACACATACCACCGGGTCGGAGCTATTGAGCGCAACATCAACGATATACAAGATGATATCGATAGCATCCGGGAGTATATGGCGGGGCATGGGGGTGGAGGTGAGGATAGCGATGAAGACATGGAGTAGGAGGCTTGAAGGAACAAGGAGCGGGTTGGTGGTGAGCCCACAGGTTTAAGTACCCCTTTTCTATCGAACAATTTATGGCCTGCGTGCCACTTGTTGAATATGTTACTTTCCTGAACTACTTTTTATTTCCGTTTTATTTTTCTACTTTATGCTTGGAGACAATTAACTGTGGTAATGTAGGATGTTTTATGTTTGCTTGGTGTGGTATTGAGTGATGAAACAGGTACAATGCAAGGGTTAGAGTGCTAAACCTTAGCACTTACAGGCCCAAAATGGAGAAACCGGGAGACGAAACCTGTTTTTCAGGCTCACAGACTTTCCACACGGGGACGTGTCCAGCCGACACGCCCCCGTGTTCATCTCCCAGACCTGCTGTTTGGTTACTGACCTGCAATTATTTGCCAGACACGAGGCCGTGTCTAACCAACACGCCCCCGTGTTCATCTTCTGTAAGTTTTCGATACTGGCAGTTCACCACGGGGTCGTGTCCAGCGGACACGGGGCCGTGTCCAGACTGCCAGTAACATAAATCTTTGCTTTTTAACACCACATTACACATCCAATCAACCTAAAAATTTATTTTTGGGACACATTGAGGACAATGTGTAATTTAAGTGTGGGGGGGAAGCTAACACTTTGAAACTTTGCAAGTCCTAACAACAAGCCTTACACAAAACTCTATTGGAACCGCTAAACACCCCAAATTTTTTACAAAAATTTTTAAATTTTTATTTTTTTACTTGTCTAAAGTTTAAGTTAGGAATCACAAGATTAATAAGGTTATATTTTTTTAAATTTACAACCGAGAGCGTCGTGATAACAAGAACCAACATAAGAAAATTATGAAACGGCATAACAAGTCTAGTTAAAATTTGATTATATATACTTGATCACATTAAAAACCCATTCCCACAAAAGTGAGTTTTGAGCCTTTATTGAGCATACAAATTTACATCTTTAGACTAAATGCTCATTTTTCGTTTCTTGTGTGAATAGCCGCTTGGTTCTTACAACTCTAGAACTTGCCACGACGATTCATTCCCGGTCCTTACCAACTTAAACCCAAGTAAGTAAATGATGGAGGCATTAGGACTAACCATTTTTTCTTTCTACACCATTATTTTTCATTTTTTTTACCACCTACCCAAAATCCCCCTAGTTAACCCCTTTGAGCCTAAACCTTTCGTTTCTTTACCCTAAACCCTTTTTACCCACCAAAAACCCTTTTTATTTTTCACCCTTTATTTTAGTAACAAGCTCGGTTTTTCGCAAGCTCGTTCTTTTATGTGACTAAAAAAAATATGATGATGAAGTTAAAAACAAACAAGGTATGCAAACAAAAGCTTGTTTGAAGAAATACTTCAAAATAAAAAGTCACTAAAAACAAAGTGTGTTACGAAAACTGACGCTTTTTACGCTTTTCGCCCTTTTACTAACCACTAACCCAACCACCTACCTTTAGCCCAAGCCTAACCCTTCACCCAAAAAGTCCTCTTGATATTTTACAAAGGTATAAAAGTTAAAAAGGAGGAGGATTGATTGCTTGGCAAGCCTATGGAAGGCGTAAGTTCCATGCCGCTCTCGAGTGATTCACTAAAAAAATACACCTTCGGCCGAGTGTTGAGTGATTTCTCCCGTGAGGTATGTGAACTTGTATATAAATGGAATTTTAAAAAGGCATGTTATGCCCAAATAAGTAATTTATCCTATGAAGCGTTCTAAATAAATCATAACGAATAGGATTGTAAATAAATAAAAATAAAACCCAAAAAGATCTTGGATTCCCAACACTCTATGACAAGCCAAAAACCTTCTCTTCTACCCATTCCATTTGGGAGTGTAAGCCACATTTAAAGAGTTTTGCTTGAGGACAAGCAAAAGTTCAAGTGTGGGGGTATTTGATGTGTGTAAAATGCAACATATAAATGACATCAATTAAGGCATAAAACTAACCCTATTTAAGTACTAATGTTGGAAAAAGAGTGTTTTTGTCTTCCTTTTGTATTTTCAGGATGAAATGAGCTCAAATTCACAAAAGAAGCAAAAAGACAGCTAATTCTAACAAAAATACAAGAAAAGGAATAAAAGTAGACTGCCCGAACCCTCAACGGCATCTTCCCAAGCAAAGAAGAGAAAACAGAAGCCTGAACACGCCCCGTGCTCAGCCAGCACGGGGCCGTGCCCAAGAAGCAGCAGAAAAGACAAACCTGTAGAAGCTTCTATTGCCCACCACGGGGCCGTGTCCAGTGAGCACGGGGGCGTGGCGAAAGTACAGCAGGCGCATTAATTGTAATTGCGAATTACAATTAATGAAGAGAGAGAGTGATCTTCGAACATTTGTTCAATGGCATTCCTCACATGCTAAAAGCTACCCCCCCCCCAAAAAAAAAACCTAAAAAAACCCATATCAGTGCATTAACAACATAATCACCGATTGCACATTCGTATTCCAGTCTAAATTAGGGCAAAACGATCATAATGCACAAATAGGGCTAATCAGAAGAACACAAGTCGTCTAACAGACTATCGATCCTCTGTTGCACCGTTCCATGAAATTGTAAGTTCATACACCTTGTTTTGTAGTCGTATATGATAAAACAACTATCAACCACCGATTCAGCAATGTTATTATGTGGTTATTACATTTAAACAGTTGTTTCATAAATGAATTATTGAAAATCGTGGTATATATATGATTTTTGAGTGAACAGAAGGGCTAATGTTGTGATGAACTATGTGTAATGTGGTACTGATGTGTTGTTTTATGTATTTTTTTTTATTAAAGAATGATGTTATGTGCATAATGTTGGATATGATTGGCAACACAGAAGTTGATTTGGTAAATGATAGGGTTTTTACTACTGAATTACGATTGTCGACAAGTTATGTGTGTTAATGAACATGTGCATTAACACGACAGAATAGGCTTATACAGAATAGGCAGAATAGGCTTATACGAAACAGGATAATAAGATAATTTTATGATACATATATATATATACACTTAATGCACATGTGCATTAACACGACATAACAGGCTTATACATAATAGGTTTATACGGAACATGATAATACACTAATTTTATGATCTATATAGTTATGCACATGTGCAAAGTTGGACAAATTACGATTACACTGAATAAGACAATGAGGTGTGTGATACATAGTTATGCACATGTGCATAAAACGTAACAGTATGTTAACATGTACATAAATTTGAATAGGATTCACTCAATAAATCAATATAATAAGGTGATTTTGTTTTTTATATAGTTATGCACATGTGCATAAATTGTCATAGTTGGTTAATATGCACATTAAGTTGAATACTAATCTCAATTATTTATTCAGAAATGATATATAATTTGTATGTATTGTTATTTTGGTGTTGTTTTTGTTATGACATACAATTATGCAGTTATATTATTATGTAATCAATTATATTATGAAGTTATATGAACCTGTAACTCATGGTTGAATATGATAATAAGGTAGCATTGGGTGATATACAGTTATGCACATGTGCATAATTTGATGGAATAGGTTAATAAGGTCATTCATGTTGATGTACATGTGCATAGTTTGCCATAATATGCTAAGAAGGCCAGACATGTTAATGCACACGTGCATAATTATGCACAAAACCCGTTTCCTAAATATATTTAGAATGGAACAAGAGAAACGACGACTGGTGGCGGACCAGTACAATCAGGATAATACAAACTTTATAGGGGTTTGTAATTTTTCGAGAGGCCCAAGATCTTCCGAATAATTACTGTAATGGCACGAGTTGATCGGGCTCCTCGATAATGTCACTTTGTCCGATGGCAAAGATGGTTGGGAATGGTTGGCAGGTAATGACTCTGATTTTTCAGTCAATGCTGTCAAGAACTTCCTGTATAGCGGCCCCGATTTCAGCAGCAGGCACGTTGTGAAATGGTCAAAATGGGTCCCAAAAAATGCAATATTTTTGTTTGGAGGGCGGTTTTAGATCGTATTCCCACACTGACTGCACTATGGGATCGGAACTGTTGGGGCGGAGACGTGAAATGTTGTCTGTGTGAAGATAGCGATGAAACAGCTGAACACCTTCTTTGTTCGTTCAGGGTAGCATAAATTGTCTGGTATCACATCAGTCAGTGGTGCAAGGTGAGTCCTTTTATTCTATTTTCGGCTAAAGATATCGTAATTGCCTCTGAGTTTTGCAATCTGGATAGAGAAGTGAAAGAATCTTTACATGGCATTATGTTCGTGACAAATTGGTATATATGGTTAGCCAGGAACAATAAAAGGTTCCCGGAGAGATTATCCGTAATATTAAGTCTGTCGGTTTTTTATGGTATAAGAATCGGTCCAAAAATAGGTCCGTGAGTTGGGAAAAATGGTGTAGGTTCGATATAAGGTAGCTGCTAGTTTTCGTTCTTCAGGTTCTTGTGTTGAGTTGTTGATTTTCGATTTGCTGTAGTGGTTGGTTCGGCCGCCTCTGTTTTGTAGGTTTGCTTCTGTGAATAACATTTGCATTTAAAAAAAAAGTTACGCACATGTGCATAGTTTATCATAATAGTTTTGTTACCAATTGATGTTAAATATGATTGGTGGTAATACGAATTTTGATTTGGTAAGGGTTAATTTTTTTATTGAAACAAACCTATGGATAAGGTCAGTCATGTTAATGCACATGTGCATAGTTATGCACATATGCATATTTTTTCAGATTAAGTTAATATGAATGTATTTCGGCATATGCAAACATGCATTATTACCTTAAAACATAAGCATTGTACATATTGTATGTAATATGTTTAATGCACATGTGCATACATGAAATAATTGATGTAATATATGTAATGTATGCAGGAAAAAAAATATTCGAAACTGCTCATGGATTGACAACAAGGATGTATTTGATTAATAGGTTGATGGATGAAAAATTATCGGAAAACGATAGACGAAGATGCATTGAAACATGAGGAGTGTTGGAAGATGCATAGAAATAGGAAAGAAGAGCAGAAGGTGTGAGGTTGTGAACTAAAGCGAATGTTATTTGTAGGTAGTTTGTGGACATGCAATACGGATGATCATGTCTGTTAATATATGATGTATTATGTTGTTTGGTAGAGGTAATGTTGGTATTGCACATGTGCAAAGTTTGATATAACATACATATTGGTATTGTATAATGTATTACGAATGGTAACATTTGTTAATTTAGGGTGTCATACTTTGTTTAGTATAGTATATGTTGGTGATGCAAATGTGTAATAACGATTGTTCTTCGGATTATGTGATTCCTTATTATAAGGGTGTTATATTTACTTGTTGTTATACAAAAGTTGTGTGATAGTGTGTTAATGTTGGTAATGCACCTGTGTATTAATAAAAAACAATAAACATGGTAGTAATGAATATATGTATATTTTAAGATATTGTATATTTGTTTCATATGATATTACGTATATGGTACCCTATTATGTATGGGGTACCACATTACATATGTTGATGTATATGTAAAGGAAACGGGTTATATGTAGGTAAAATATTCATGTATGCACATGTGCATTGGTAGAAACAATAACAATTTGAGTGATAAAAAAGTATCACCCGTGCAAGTGCAATCATAAACAGTGCAAGTGCAATCATAAACATCGGAATTTGTAATCATAATATAGGAATACATAGTTTAAATGATGTTTAACCGAGTAGTTCAAAGTAAACGAGTAGTTCAACGTAAACGTGTAGGTCAAATTGAATGTAAACAGTAATTCAACATAATCAAAATGAACGCAGACGTTTCAAATTAAGTATAAACAACAATTCAATGTAGGTGAGCAACTTGAATGTAAACAGTTTAGATTAAATGTACAACGAATAATAAAACAAAATGATCAATATTTTGACAACGAACTTAATCAATTTTTTGATGGTTGGGTGCATTATGACGTCTGGATAAACGTCTAAGGGGCTGTTCATGTACATTTGTATGTGAAGGGTCTTCAGAATCATCATATGTATCTACATTAGTATCATTATCATCATCAGAATAAGAATTGGTTTCATCGTTGGGGGGGGGTACGGAATTCCAACAGCAATGGTAGCAGCTTCATTGTGTATGAATGTTCCTGAAAATATAGAAAGAATGTTAAAAAGTGAATAAAGAAATGGTAAAAAAAAAGTGACATTTAATAAGGTAAATGTTATGTGTAAGAATGTTGTATAAATGATAAACAGATTATTGGCGATGATTATAGGATAATGGTAACGTGCTGCACATGTGCAGGATGTAGATTATTGGTGATGGTTATAGGGTAATGGTAAAGTGCTGCACATGTGCAGGATGGTGTATTTATACAAGAATCGCGTCTGACACTCGAATTGCATCAGCAGTTCTCAATTCTCAAGCATTAGCAGTTCTCTATATTTTGTCTTCGTCTCGATTACATCAGTAGCGATAACGATACACCATAAACCGTTCGTCATACCGATTTTACCATCAAACATTTCAAAATTCATCATATAATTGAGGGTAGTGCACCAAAATTCATATTATAATCGGTATTATTACAGTAAGAACATAATCATATATCATATACTAGTCTAAGAACCCGCGAATTTCGCGGGTGGCTTAACACAAACATTTTATTATTTATTAGTGTTACATAAACTTTAAAAAGTTATTTTTATCTAATGAAGAGCAGCTGATAGAATACCCTATGGAGCTACTAAGCCAATTGATGTGTGTAAAATGCAACATATAAATGACATCAATTAAGGCATAAAACTAACTCTTTTTAAGTACTAATGTTGGAAAAAGAGTGTTTTTGTCTTCCTTTTGTATTTTCAGGATGAAATGAGCTCAAATTCATAAAAGAAGCAAAAAGACAGCTAATTCTAACAAAAATACAAGAAAAGGAATAAAAGTAGACTGCCCGAACCCTCAACGGCATCTTCCCAAGCAAAGAAGAGAAAACAGAAGCCTGAACACGCCCCGTGCTCAGCCAGCACGGGGCTGTGCCCAAGAAGCAGCAGAAAAGACAAACCTGTAGAAGCTTCTATTGCCCACCACGGGGCCGTGTCCAGTGAGCACGGGGGCGTGGCGAAAGTACAGCAGGCGCATTAATTGTAATTGCGAATTACAATTAATGAAGAGAGAGAGTGTCAGACGGGCACGGGGGCGTGTCCAGCGGACACGGGGCCGTGCCCAGCTTTCTGTTCAGCCTATAAATAGGAGTGCTTGGTTTCATTCCAACCCATCCCTTGGCACACCACCTCTCTCACACTTCATCCACCACCCACCACCACCATAACACCATCATCCACCACCATCATCCATTGTCCATCGTAGAGTGTGTGAGTCGTCTCGGGATCCAAGATTGATAGTAAGAGTTCTTGACAATCAAGGCCATGTTTGCCTAAGTCTCTTACATCACTTGGTGAAGACAAGTGTTTAGTATAATACTTTTTATTTTTAATCTTTTGCACTTTTTATTTGGTTTTGTATTAATGACTTTAATAACTAGTTGCTTATGTTGAAGGTGATCTTTCATTATCGTTTGTCCGTGGTGTCTTGGCATTATTTTACTGTCTATATAAAATAAAAGATTTTCACCATTCATATCTCCACGGTCTATATGGAGGTATGTTGGCTACCTGGTCGGGGGTTAAGGGAACGGTTTGGTAAGGGTCTTGCCCTTGTTCAGCGTTTAGAGGTCCTGCAAGGGACCTGGGTCAAATTTAGTAGGATCTCCTTCAATGCCCATAGGTATTGGATGGCGGGGATCCAAACTCTTTGACCCCCTCATAAGTTAACTACTATTAATACTATAACCCGGCTATTTAGGACTGTATCCCTGCTGACTCAGACTACTTAGCCGAGGGTAACGTCACCGCCAAAAGCGGGGCCTACCATAATTTGCATTAATAACTTAATTCATTATCTTCCAATAATCCAACCCTTTAGGATTGTATCCTTGCTGACTTAAACTACTGGGTTGAGGGTAGCGTCGCCTTCAAAAGAGGGGCCTACTACAGTAACTAAGATAGTCTCTTAAACAAGTGCAAAAGTGCGAAAATAATCAAAGGTTATACTAATACACGAGTCGGAACCAAGTGATTCATCTTGTCTATCTGTTTTTATTTTATTTTTATTTTTCAGCATTTAGTTAGTTTTTATTTTCTTAGTTAAAAACATTTTTCTAACTTTTGATTTGATTAGACGTTGAGGATAAACCGGTACTAAAAGCTCTTGTGTCCTTGGACGACCTCGGTATCTTACCAATACTATACTACGTCCACGATGGGTGCACTTGCCCATATGTGTGTTTAGTGTTAGTAAATATCGTGTTTTATAAATTTAAAACTTGGCTAAAGGTGTAAAAAGGGCTTAATTATATATCTAAATTATATTACACTACACACGCATCACCAATGTACACAGAATCAGTCATCAGATCTGGATAATTTGGTGCATATGTCTTGGTGATCAAAAGAAAAATACTTAAGCAAAATAAAGAATATCACAAGTATCTCCTAAGTTTAAAGGTAAAACAAAATGAGATACCATCATTAATGGAGGGTAACATGGGCAAAAATTGTCTATAGGGGTGTCTAACTTTGAGCAACATAATTATCCAATCACCTAAACTAACTAAGACTTTTAATTGCAGCAGTAGACATTTACAGAAGTGTTCATACACAGCAGTAGACATTTACAGAAGTGTTCATACACGATTACCTTGCAGAATCAAACATATTTATTTCCCTAATCATTGCTGGTACAAAAAAACTACTTACCATTGCTCCAAATCTGGTAATTTGACACCAATTAACCAGTAATACAGTCCTGCATCAAATTGATCCAATCACTCAACCTAACTAAGACTTCTAATTACAGCAGTAGATGTCTACAGGGGTGTTTATCTCCCTTATCATTGTTCTTACGAAAACTACTTATTAATTAACCAAATCTACTATCACAAGAATTAGCAAATTACTATGTTGACCACAGGTGCACCAAGGCCATTGCTTTTGTCAAAACGGTTCGTTTTAGACAGGTCAAAAGAAATGATCAAATTACCAAATTAGCCTATTTCAAAAAAGTATATTTACTAAGACAATGAACTACCAACCTAAGTATTAATATTTTAGCCCAATCTATTCGTAATCGAGTATTCCATTCGTAATTAGGGAAACACGATCAGAATCATCGAGGAGTGTGGCACAACTAGGGTTCCAGGAGGAACAATGGTAGGAGGAATGACTAGATTAGGGTTACAGGAGGAACAAAGTATGAGGAGGATCAATAGATGTATGAGGATCGATACCCGATGAATCAGAAGACGCTATATGCCACTGTAAACATTGTGCCGACTGCCACCACCGTGAAATATGTGAACGCCGACTACCTCTCTGCCATGAAAACCACCATGAACGCCTCTACTCCGCCATGAAACCACCGTGAATGCGTCTCTGCCACTTGTGAAAACTGTGAACTGATGAAACCCCTTGAAACCCTAAAATGGAGAACAGTGACAAAAAAAGGAATGCGCGTGTTTTATAATAAACATATTATAATTACAAAATTGCCATGTGTTCACACTGGTTCTCGCGGTTCTCGCAATAAAGGGTGGTTCCTAATGAATCCTTCTCCTATATATATATAGGGAGAGGATCATGAGAAAACTACATCTAAATGAGAAAACTAGAAAACTAACTAAAAAAACCTAAAAAAAGCCAAAAAAACATACCAAAATTTTTTTTACAATTTTTTATAAAAAGATCGCTACTTTTTATATATAAAAAAATTAAAAAAAAACATTTTTTTGTTGTACTGCACATGTTCATTATATGTGATTGTATGTGTACTACACATGTGCACTATATCCGTAATAGTGCACATGTGTAATACAACAAAAAAAAATTATTTTTTTTGAAAAATTTTTCCAAGTATAAAAACTAGCGATTTTTTTATAAAAAAAATGTAAAAAAAAAATTTTTTTGGTATGTTTTTTAGGCTTTTTTAGTTAGTTTTTTGGTTTTCTCATTTAAACTAGTTTTCTCATGATCCATCCCCTATATATATATATAGGGAGCGGTTATGTCACACCCCGATTTCCACGTGTTTCACCGGTGGGCCCGGTGGGGGATTTCCGTGACGTAGTTGGCAACAATATAGTTAAACTACGCAATATATAAATGCACAACGGAAGCATAAAGATAAATATATTTCAACCTTTGAATGTAATATCAAAGTATCACAATTGTCGAAATATAATCCACAGAGGATCAAAATAAAATATAAATATTGTTCAACAGACGTAGGCATCTTAAGCTTGCGAGACTCTTTATTGATGCTAAGGAGAAATATCCATCCAATTACGCTTAGAACCTGCATTTAATCTTTTTAGGGAAAATACGTCAGTTTACACCGGTAAATACATTCAACCGACACTTTTATAAAATGTTTAATAAAATTGATTTGAATGCACAAGGCACAAACTCTTTATAACTTGGGATAATTTATGATTAAATCTTGTAAAAGAATTACATGTTACTATGCGTTCGGTCGCCCGGGTCGTGCCGGGTTAAAGGTTAATAGACACGCCACTAAGCATAAAGCCATGGCGGGAAAACCAACGATTATACCTTTAATAATATAGACACATTACGGGTGTACGCCTACACCCGTGTGTCGGGGTCGTGGCCATTTCGTAAAATGATGCCAAGGATATCCGGGACATGGTCATTAAGCTCCCAAAGGCGTAAAGCCAACAAAACAAGTTTTTAAACGGGTCACATTGATAATACCCAACTACTAATGAGTTGGGGTCAATTGCCCGACCAAGCGGTATTTTAAATACCGTAACCCAAGCCCGTATAACGGAAAATAAGTTAAAAGTATTTACCAGAGCAAGTATTAATCCTTAATAAACAATGCAAGTTTCTTTTACTGGTCTCCTATTCTGGAAAGAAGGTTTAAATCAACCTATTAGAATCCTGACGGGTCTTTAATTTAGCCTTAGCTTAGACCGGTCAGTTTCAAAGGATATTTACGGTTTAATCGCGTGAAAGGCGAAAACCGGGAATGGAATGTGATTCAGACCCGACAAGTTTGAAGACTTGTTTTATATGGGTAATATAATCACACTCTGGATTTTGATGTTAAAACAATAAGGTTTGACCCGTTTCGGCTAGTTTATGTAAACTAGTTACATAAGCCGAACCGTGCGCGCAAAAGGCGTAACGGGTAACCGTAAGAGTCCTACACGAATTTCCTAAGTCAATATGCTTTAAAGAAGTTGTGGTATCAGTAGGATACCTTCCATAATGCCCGTAACGAGTTTTAATCCAATATGTGCCCCATAGGGGTATTTCGGTCATTTTAAAGATCATAAAAGAGGTTTCTGAGTTCTACAGGAAATCTGAGTTTTCCAATCAGTTTATAAAGTCCAAAATACTCTATTTATTATTTAAAATCAGTAGCAACTGGAATCGGATCAAAATACTTTGTAGAACTCAAGTTATGCTCGAAAAGGGTATATTCGGTATTTACCGAACCGATGCCATAACCGCAGGTTATGAGTAGGTTAAAAATCATTAAAAATCTTTAAAAATCTCCAAATATCATTTTACATCAGCGGGTCAAAGGTTTGGTGCCGAAATTTGGGTTTAGATAGGCGTTATGCTA
This sequence comes from Helianthus annuus, assembly GCF_002127325.2. Lineage (NCBI taxonomy): Eukaryota > Viridiplantae > Streptophyta > Magnoliopsida > Asterales > Asteraceae > Helianthus > Helianthus annuus. The sequence continues at coordinate 136,188,275 of NC_035448.2, read as the reverse complement.
ATTGCGCCATTTAATTACTAAAGTTTTCGTAATTGCGCTATTTAGCATAACTCCCATTCTAGACCTCGGATTGATGTGAAATTTTAGGGACATGCTTAGAAATCAGTAACTAAAATTATTGTCCTTTCACATGTCCAAAATTCTCGTTTTAAAGTGAAAAGGGCGTTACGGTCAACTTTTAAGCATTTAACGGAAATGTGTTAAAGACTTGGACAAACAACGAACCGGTCACAGAGGGTTATACCATCATGTAACCTGGTCCTAAGAGAGTCCTAAGGCATATCTAAAAGATACTATAACGGGCCAGAACTGAAGTCAAAGCAAAAGTCAAAGTTTTGCGACTTTCGGTTCCGAACCGGGTCAAAACAGTAAATGGTCGGATCAAACAAGCTTAGACTAGTTAATATACTTATTGTCATGTTATATGAGTGTTAAAACAGATTACACGCCATCTGCATTACTGATTATGCTTAAAATCACAAAATAGCATTCTGATGACTTTTTCTAAGCAAGTTTGACTCGACATTCGGACTAGTTAGAGTGGGAATCAGAGGGTGCCCTTTTAGGGATTTAATGCCCACATGATTACCAACATATAACTACTTTTGATTCGACAAACCACTAGACCATTTGTGATTTATCGCCAAGTCAACCGTTAATTACGACGGATTGACTTTTAGGCTATAACTAAGCAAAAACTAAGCCACAAAGGGTTAGGCATACTTACAGAAGCTTGGTGCACGACTAGAGATGTTAGAAGAATGCTCTTGAGCTCCAGAAGTGGTCAAGAAAGCAGGTTTGAGGTGTGTTGAACAATGGTGCACTAGATGGCCTTTTATAGTGAAATTTTGGGCACAAGATCATTACAACTCAACCTATAATTGCTCATGGATGATCAGCAGCTGTCCCTGAGTGTTAGGGGACATGTAGGGGGCACCCATGCTTCCATTAATGCCATATAAGTCGGTTAAATGATCAAACAGTGAACCTGTCTCGAATTTCTGCATCTGGCACCTCCACGCGGCCCGCATTAAGGATCAGGCTAGGCTCACGCGGGCCGCCTGAATCCTTATGTCAGGAACCGGATCTTCATATGGCTCGCGGCCCGCATAAGCTTCCTTATTTCTCTAACGCGGAGGCCTGTAAATCAAGATTTTCAAATCTTTTGCCATTATTAGCCTGACCTTTTGGTTTCGAAGGGGTAACTTTGCGATTTGGGCCTCGATTATTTACGAATAAGGGCCTCGTGACTTTTACTCACGCCGTTAAGTCCCCGGTTAGTTTAATTACTATCCGAAAAAGCCTTATCTTTTATTGTTGACGCTTCTAACCCCTTGCATACGGAATTGATCATAACTTTCTCGTTTTAACACGGAACTTCGTGAAATTTATATCATATATTCTAGTGAGCGTAATTTACTGTTACAAAGCCTCGGGTATGTTAAAGGGTCACTCAGAGGTATAACTTAAACATGTTGACACAATTAACCCCTGTAGTTTGTAATCTCTCACTTTCTTCCGTATTTCATTCCGTATGATCCATGATTTATCCGTTTGAAGGTACGAGCATCATTTTGGGTTACTGTACAATGTATTTATCCCTCGTTGACATTTTTAACCCTCGAATTTACATATTTTCCATGTTTGTCAACTTTAGTCCTTTATTCTGTATTTAATACCACGTGTAAACTCAAGACACGTGTCAATACATTATTGGACGCAAAATTTCGAGGTGTTACATCCTCACCCCCTTGAAAGAAATCTCGACCTCAAGATTTATTGGAATAGATGAGGGTACTTCTCCTTCATCGTGGACTCTACCTCCCACGTGTACTCGGGACCTCTACGGGCATCCCATTTCACCTTCACAATAGGTATGTACTTCTTGCGAAGTTTCTTGACCTGTCGATCCTCGATTGACACAGGTTTCTCAACGAATTTTAAGCTCTCATCGATGTGTACATCTGTATGCGGTATAACCAGTGATTCGTCAGCGAAACACTTCTTCAGGTTACAGATGTGGAACACATTGTGGATACCACTGAGATCCTCTGGTAAGTTTAATTTGTAGGCAACCGATCCGACACGTTCGATTACCTCGAAAGGTCCAATATATCTCGGGCTTAGTTTGCCTTTCTTACCGAATCGCATCACCCCCTTCCAGGGTGATACCTTAAGTAAAACCTTGTCGCCTACTTCGAAATTGAAAGGCTTACGCTTCAAATCTGCGTAGCTTTTCTGCCTATCTCGGGCAGCTTTCAATCGATCGCGAATTTGGACAATTTTGTCCGTGGTTTCAAATATTATATCAGGTCCTGTCATTTGGACATCTCCTACTTCTGCCCAGCAAACGGGCGTTCTACATTTTCTACCATATAAAGCTTCAAAAGGTGCAGCCTTAATGCTTGTGTGGTAGCTGTTGTTATAGGAGAATTCGACCAATGGTAGGTGGTTATCCCAACTGCCACCTAGGTAGATCGCACATGCACGAAGCATGTCTTCTAACGTTTGGGTAATATATCGGAGCTATGAGTCTCCTTTATGGGTACAAAATGTGCTGACTTGGTCAGTCTATCAACTATCACCCATATTGTATCGTTTCCCTTCTTTGTCTTTGGTAATTTGGTGATGAAATCCATCCTCACCATTTCCCATTTCCACTCGGGAAGTTCAGGCTGTTGTAGCAAGCCGGACGGCTTTTGATGTTCAGCCTTTACTTGCGCACAAGTCAAGCACTTTGCTACATAGGTGGCTATAGACTTTTTCAAGCCTATCCACCAAAAATTTGCCTTCAAGTCCTGGTACATCTTATCAGCACTAGGATGAACGGAATATCGGGAACTATGGGCTTCCTGAAGAATAACGCCACGAAGACCTCCATAAACAGGGACCCATATCCTCCCATTCAATCTCAGAATTTCGTCCTTGCCACAGGATAACTGCTCCTCAGTTACCCCTAGCTTTTCGTTGGGATAGTTAGCTTCTGACACAGCTTCTTTCTGTGCAGCTAACAATCGTTCATTCAGACTGTTCTTTATTTCAATGCTCTTGGCATTGATCCTGATTGGCTTCACTCTCTCTTTCCTGCTCAAGGCATCTGCGACTACATTGGCCTTGCCTGGATGGTATCTTATTTCACAGTCATAGTCGTTCAGAGTTTCCATCAACGTCGCTGCCTCATATTCAGATCTTTCTGATTGAACAGATGCTGAAGGCTTTTGTGATCAAAATAGATCACAAATTTAATGCCATAAAGGTAATGCCTCCAAAGTTTTAGTGCAAATACAACGGCACCCAACTCCAAGTCGTGGGTGGTGTAGTTCTTTTCATGCACTTTCAATTGTCGCGAAGCATAGGCAATCACCTTGCCCCTCTGCATAAGCACACAACCCATACCGGTGTGCGATGCATCACAATACACGACAAATTCTTCTGTTCCGTCTGGCAATGTCAACACTGGAGCATTGCTCAGCTTTTGCTTGAGGATATCAAAAGCTTCTTGCTGCTTAGGGCCCCAATCGAACTTTATTTTCTTTCTGGTTAAAGAAGTTAGGGGTGCAGCAATTCTTGAAAAGTTTTCGATGAAGCGTCTGTAGTATCCTGCTAGACCTAGGAAACTGCGAATCTCCGTAGGTGTCTTCGGCTCCTGCCAATTCATAACGACTTCAACTTTAGTGGGATCCACCTGGATACCATGCTCGCTGACTACATGTCTAAGGAACTGGACTTCTCGTAGCCAAAAGTCACATTTAGAGAACTTGGCATAAAGCTTTTCTTGATGAAGCAGTTAAGGATACATCGAAGATGCTTTTCGTGGTCAGCTTGACTTTTCGAGTAGATAAGGATGTCATCGATGAAGACGATGACAAATTTATCCAAATAAGGCTTGCAAACGCGATTCATGAGATCCATGAATGCGGCAGGTGTATTGGTGAGCCCGAAAGGCATCACTAGGAACTCGAAATGACCATATCGAGTCCTAAACGCAGTTTTATGCACGTCTTCATCCTTGACCTTCAATTGATGGTACCCTGACCGTAGGTCAATCTTGGAAAAATAGCTCACTCCTTGCAACTGATCGAACAGATCGTCGATCCTGGGCAAAGGATACCTATTCTTGATCATCACTTTGTTCAGCTCACGGTAATCGATGCATAGACGCATCGAACCATCTTTCTTTTTGACGAACAGGATTGGCGCTCCCCAAGGAGATGAACTTGGTCTAACAAAACCTTTGGCCAGCAGATCATCTAGCTGCGTCCTTAATTCTTTCATTTCCGTGGGTGCCAATCTATAAGGCGCTCTCGCGATAGGTGCCGCTCCTGGAATGATGTCGATGCTGAATTCCACTTGTCTGTCTGGTGGCAAACCAGGCAGTTCTTCTGGGAAAACTTCAGGATAATCAGAGATGACTAGGATGTCTTCAATTCTGGGTTTCTCCTCACCGATGATTACCTGTGCCATATATATGACACATCATTTCTTCAAACATCTGGATGCCTTTAGCATTGATACATGTGCAGGCAATCCATGTCGAGTATCTCCTTGGATGGTAAGTGGTTCTCCAGACGGAATCTTGATTACCACTTGTTTCTGGTTGCACACGATTTGGGCTTGGTTATGGGATAACCAATCCATACCCAACACTACGTCGAAACCAGCGAGTTTAAAGGGTAAAAGGGATAAAGGAAATGAGTGATTCCTAATGGATATAACACATCCATCTAAAACAGTCGAAACTGTCCCCATAGTCCCATCGGCTAGTTCTACTTCATATTTTACGTTCAAGGTTTTAACAGGCAATTTTAATAACTCGCAGAACTTATCATCCACAAAGGATTTATCTGCTCCAGAATCAAATAAGACTCTTGCGAAAACATCATTGATAAGGAACGTACCGGTTATGACATTGTCGTTCTGGATAGCCTCTTTAACATCCATCTGAAAGACCCTCGCATTGGTCTTCTTCCCATCTTCAGCCTTTTTCACTATCTTCGGGCAGTTCGTCTTGATATGCCCCTTCTCGTTGCAACTGTAACAAGTTGCATCCTTGAGTTTCTTGCACTCAACAGTCCTATGCTCCGAGGACTTGCATATCCCACACGGCTTCGGTGGGGATTTCTTCACAAACCTGCACCTTCCAAAGTGGTGCTTCTGACAGACCTTGCATAAGGGTTTATCGCCCGACTGTCGGTCATTTTTCTTGTTCTCTGACCCCCTCTTGTGGTCACGATTTCCCCGGTGCTTCTTGTTGGATTTACGTGAATCATCATCTTCACGCTTCCTCTTCTCACTGTCGGCATTCCTCAACGATCTCTGCCTCACTGCATCAAGCGTGAGAGACAGAGATATATCTGCCACGGATCTGAAGGTAGCAGGCCTAGAAGCCTTTACGCTAGCTTTTATTTCTGGGGCCAAGCCCCCAATGAAGCGCGCAATCCGTTTGGGTTCCGGTGTTACAAGATATGGAACCAATCTCGACAGAGTGTTGAAAGTCGTGAAATATGCCTGGCAGTCCAGGTTCTTCATGACTAGCGATAGGAAGTCAGATTCGATCTTTTCAACCTCGTGCTGAGGGCAGTAATTTTCCTTGATGAGAGCTATAAATTCCTCCCATGTCATGCTGTACAAAACAGCCTTCCCAGAGGCTTGAACCAGAGATCTCCACCACGCTAGGGCTTCACCCTTGAACGACTGTGAAACAAACTTCACCAAGTCTCTCTCTGCACAACCACTAATGTCCACCACGGTGTCCATCTCGTCTAACCAGGTCATACAATCCACCGCGCCCTTTTCCCCAGTAAAATCTCGGGGTTTGCAAGATACGAAATACTTATACGTGCAACCCCTGGCGCGAGGTGCATCATCGACCACTTTCTTCTTAGGGTGGACACTATTCTCATTGGATGAGTGCCCATCGTCGTCCTTCTTAGGCTTAGACGGAGTTGAGGGTGGCTTGCTGTGAGATTTAGTGTGGGTTTTTGGTTTTGAGTGTGGGGTAGATAAGGTTCTGCTTCGGGACTCGGTGTATTCTTCATACTGCCGATCCAAGGCTGCCTTAACAGCGTTGTCTACTAGAGCTTTTAGTTCAGTGCCCGTCAAATGAATCTGAGCGTTATCATTGTCATCCTCCTTCGAATGACTATTAACTCCACTTGGTTCAGCCATTGTATCTTGAACCTGCTACAGAAGATAATGACAAAGTTTATTTAGGAGTTTATTATGGAATTGTCTTTTATGGCAATTCATTAACCATGGTAAACATAGACCATATCGGGTTAATTTGTTACTCACTTTTATTTAGGATTTGAATACAACTTATCCTATTTATAAATAACATAGTTAGTGGCACAAAAGCCTAGTCACAGGGACGTTTTATAATATAAGCCGGGATTACAGAGAATCAAGGCATGAAGGTTTGAACCGTAGTCCTTTTACCTTTTCTGACAGGGAGTCATAGACTACAACTGTCTTTTGTCTTATATGACAATAAGTATGGCCCGTAGGCACTTCATCACTAATGGATGTTTTAAATAAATAATCATCTTTATTGACGATTTTAATCCATGATTTACAAATCATTAATTTGGGTTTTGGAATCCCTTAATGGATTCGTATATAAGAATGACGCGTGTGATTTTAACGAATCACATCTGCCAAGGATGTTAACATGTTTACAGAGGTTAACTGGAATCTGAATCTTTTTAATTAAGTCTTACCATCTCGGTCGGGTCTTATAATGACACTAGGCTAGGTTTCACTATTAAGATTCTTTATTTAGGCAGATTAATTTAAAAGGAATGATCCTTGTTTCATTGTATATAATAACAAAATGAAATTTATAACATATATTCCATTAATCATAATAATGGTTACATACTGCCCTAAACGGGACTTTTAAATAAATAGATACCTACGCAGAGGTTTACAGAAAACAAGTCCACGCAGGGACCAAATACATAGATAGATGTCCGCACAGGGACTAAAAGATAAGTCCTCGCAGGGACTGAAATGCAATTGTCCACGCAGGGACTAAACACGATAATGTCCTCGCAGGGACTAAAATACTTAAGGCTAATGTCCTCGCAGGGACTTGATTGTAATTGTAGCTACAATAATACATAAAGAGACTAATGATCTCGTTTCTTCCTCCCTTTTAGTAGGTTTGCTAGGCCTTTAAGGAATCCACGATTACTTTTACGTTCTTGCTCAAAGTCTCGTTCCATGCGGTTTAGACGGTGGAGGATTTCTTCTTGCTCCGGTGGAGAAAAACGTGGCTGCTGCGACGGTTGTTGAACCGGAGGTCTAGGAGGTACTGGATACCCATGAGCTGAGTAATCTGTTCCCCAAAGGTTTCCATAAGCTCTATCGGGATGAAGGGCATTATAATTAGCCGCTACCACGTATGGGTCGGCATCATAATTATAGTTGTAGTGCGTATGAGTCGGCTGCTCAAACGGGTTGTACGCGGAGGAACCGCCATATGCTGGTATTGGATTGTCATAGCCGAAAGGTGGTGGAGGTGGTGCAACTGGTGCAGAATTCACCTCTGCAGGGTGACCAGAAGGTTCCCCTAACTGTGGTTCTTCAGGTACTGGCGGAAAGTGACTTGCACTCGAGTGGCGAGGGGTACTAAAGTGGAATTCCCCTCCTCGGGTGGACATCCGCGCGCCTGATCTCCTACGCCTTGGCGGATCTGGAGGTGCTGGTTGAACTGGTGGCGGAGGAGGCGGTGGCGGTGGCGTAACTGCCACGAAACGCGAATCCTCGGAAGGATCCTGTTGCTGTTGCTGCTCATGAGGCGAGAAGTGATGAGAAGGTGTGAAGTACCAATCACACTGGTTAAACCTCGCCTGGTAACTATCGGGACCTTGATAGGGTGTTCCATGGAAGGATGACCCATCAGAGATCTCGATTGGATGGTTGGGAGTACCTCTTGCAGGTTCTATGGGATCCATGTCTTCATCCATATCTACCGCATTATCTTCGGAGAAATGGTCTTCAGGTCCTAAAGGGTTATAGCCTATTGGCTCTTGGACATAATCAGCCGGGTTAAATCGGCCTTGAAAGAAAGGAGTAGGATCTCCATAGGAACGGTGCGATGCAGATCGCTGGAGAGGTATAAACGAAGGTAGAGGGTTACTGGGATCGTTCTCCGAATTTGGTCCAAAAGAGTGACGGTATGAAGGTGTCGAACTGTGCGAGGTAGAATGTCTTGCAGGCTCAAAGAGGTTCCTTCTACGTCTCTGAGGTTCTTTACTTCTTGTACTGGAAGGAGCTCGCATGTTCGAAGGTCCGGCCTCGTGATCATTGTGAGTAGTGATGGCCCTTTGCCTCTTCCTCCTCTTCTAGTTGCTGGTGGCATATTTCCTGCTTAACAAATTTTTAAATCACAATAAACAATAAAAGACAAACTGGAATAAAATTTCGAATTTGTCCTATGTTCTTGTCTAGACTCAAGTATGTGCAATTGTGCCATTAAGATTAAACACATATGGATAGTGTTTAATTCACTCAATGTTGGCTCTGATACCAACCTGTTACACCCTGATTTCCACGTGTTTCACCGGTGGGCCCGGTGGGGGATTTTCGTGACGTAGTTGGCAACAATATAGTTAAACCACATAATATATAAATGCACAGCGGAAGCATAAAGATAAATATATTTCAACCTTTGAATGTAATATCAAAGTATCACAATGTCGAAATATAATCCACAGAGGATCAAAATAAAATATAAATATTGTTCAACAGACGTAGGCATCTTAAGCTTGCGAGACTCTGTATTGATGCTAAGGAGAAATATCCAGCCAATTACGCTTAGAACCTGCATTTAATCTTTTTAGGGAAAATACGTCAGTTTACACTGGTAAATACATTCAACCGACACTTTTATAAAATGTTTAATAAAATTGATTTGAATGCACAAGGCACAAACTCTTTATAACTTGGGATAATTTATGATTAAATCTTATAAAAGAATTACATGTTACTATGCGTTCGGTCGCCCGGGTCGTGCCGGGTTAAAGGTTAATAGACACGCCACTAAGCATAAAGCCATGGCGGGAAAACCAACGGTTATATTTTTAATAATATAGACACATTACGGGTGTACGCCTACACCCGTGTGTCGGGGTCGTGGCCATTTCGTAAAATGATGCGAAGGATATCCGGGACATGATCATTAAGCTCCCAAAGGCGTAAAGCCAACAAAACAAGTTTTTAAACGGGTCACATTGATAATACCCAACTACTAATGAGTTGGGGTCAATTGCCCGACCAAGCGGTATTTTAAATACCGTAACCCAAGCCCGTATAACGGAAAATAAGTTAAAAGCATTTACCTGAGCAAGTATTAATCCTTAATAAACAATGCAAGTTTCTTTTACTGGTCTCCTATTCTGGAAAGAAGGTTTAAATCAACCTATTAGAATCCTGACGGGTCTTTAATTTAGCCTTAGCTTAGACCGGTCAGTTTCAAAGGATATTTACGGTTTAATCGCGTGAAAGGCGAAAACCGGGAATGGAATGTGATTCAGACCCGACAAGTTTGAAGACTTGTTTTATATGGGTAATATAATCACACTCTGGATTTTGAGGTTAAAACAATAAGGTTTGACCCGTTTCGGCTAGTTTATGTAAACTAGTTACATAAGCCGAACCGTGCGCGCAAAAGGCGTAACGGTAAACCGTAAGAGTCCTACACAAATTTCCTAAGTCAATATGCTTTAAAGAAGTTGTGGTATCAGTAGGATACCTTCCATAATGCCCGTAACGAGTTTTAATCCAATATGTGCCCCGTAGGGGTATTTCGGTCATTTTAAAGATCATAAAAGAGGTTTCTGAGTTCTACAGGAAATCTGAGTTTTCCGATCAGTTTATAAAGTCCAAAATACTCTATTTATTATTTAAAATCAGTAGCAACTGGAATCGGGTCAAAATACTTTGTAGAACTCAAGTTATGCTCGAAAAGGGTATATTCGGTATTTACCGAACCGATGCCATAACCGCAGGTTATGAGTAGGTTAAAAATCATTAAAAATCTTTAAAAATCTCCAAATATCATTTTACATCAGTGGGTCAAAGGTTTGGTGCCGAAATTTGGGTTTAGATAGGCGTTATGCTAATTGCGCAATTTAATTACTAAAGTTTTCGTAATTGCGCTATTTAGCATAACTCCCATTCTAGACCTCGGATTGACGTGAAATTTTAGGGACATGCTTAGAAATCAGTAACTAAAATTATTGTCCTTTCACATGTCCAAATTTCTCGTTTTAAAGTGAAAAGGGCGTTACGGTCAACTTTTAAGCATTTAACGGAAATGTGTTAAAGACTTGGACAAACAACGAACCGGTCACAGAGGGTTATACCATCATGTAACCTGGTCCTAAGAGAGTCCTAAGGCATATCTAAAACATACTATAACGGGCCAGAATTGAAGTCAAAGCAAAAGTCAAAGTTTTGCGACTTTCGGTTCCGAACCGGGTCAAAACAGTAAATGGTCGGATCAAACAAGCTTAGACTAGTTAATATACTTATTATCATGTTATATGAGTGTTACACCAAAACTTGTTTATTTTTTTTAAAATATCTACTCGGCGCTTTTTTGATTTTTTTTGCCCAAAACCCTTAAAAACATGTATATAACATGTGTAAAATTTTTCAAGAAAAAAAACATCGGGAGCTTTGAGTTTCCCGGGTTTTCTAAATTAAAGTGGGTTTTCTGTAGATACTTACATTATATATATATAGGGGAAGGATTATATATAGGGGAAGGATGTATAAAACAATTATACATATATAGATTATATATGTTTAAAACAATTATGTTTAAAAGATTATATATATATATATATATATATATATATATATATATATAGAGAGAGAGAGAGAGAGAGAGAGAGAGAGAGAGTTTCAATGGTTGGTGTGCAACAGCTTGGGGCTTTAATGAGTATTAGGTGTTGTCAACAGCATATAACACATTTAGTCTTGTAAATGGCCCGAAGTACATCATACAAGTATTCTATTGACAAACATCACCTTAAGGCTTAAACTGTACTTGTTTGTCTCCTACATATTACAAAAGGTGTGAACCTTCAACTAAAAACTACACAAGTCAAGTTAAAGTTCTATGTGTGCATTAAATGCTTTGATCTTCAACATATACACTTTTAAGCAATAGTTTAACATACGAAATAATCTCAACCCCCAAGAATCATTTTTCTAAGCTTGGATAACAATTCCTTCAAATCATAGTTAAACTTGAACAAGTCTTGCTTATTCGGGATTGGGGTAGAAAAAATGAAGTCGAAAATATGGCTAGTATAATAAAGTGTAGAGTGGGTGAAAGGCCGTTTACGTTCCTTGGCCTTCCAATCGGTGCAAACATGAAAAAAAATATAAAGTATTGGAAACCGATTCTCGACAAATTTAATGCAAAACTATCGACATGGAAAGCAAAAACTTTATCGTTTGCCGCTAAGAGTAGTTCTCACAAAGGCGAGCCCTACCAAATTACTATTTCTCATTGTTTCGGGCCCCCAAAAAGTTATATTGATGCTTGATTCAATAAGAAGGGATTTTGTGTGGGGGTAGAAAAGATGGAAAAGATAAAATAAGATGGATTTTGTGGAAGAAAGTAGTAGTACCCAATAGTGATATGGAGTGGGCTCAATGGATAGATCTATTCTGGGAACTAAACAAAGTCGAACTAAAGGAAGAACAAGATACATGGAAGTGGAAAATAGATAAAAAAAAAAGAGGAATTTTCGGTGGGACTAGTAAGGAATCAAATTATGAAAACAACAAATGTTGAACAACACACATGGGTTCAATGGAATAATTGGGTGGCACCATAAATGAACTACTTTGTTTGGAGAGCAAGTCTGGGGAGAATTCCGGTAAAAACTAAATTGCGAAAGCGTGGAATTAGCTTGCCTGATCAGCGATGTCCAAGGTGCGAAGTTTATGATGAGACGGCAAATCATGTTTTAACAGAATGCACAAAGGCGAAAGAAGTTTGGTGAAATGTACTAATATGGTTAAAACTTCCAACGACAACAAACATCAATACATGTGAAGATGCAATGAAGGCTATTGAGACAATGGCAAGGTCAAAAGAATGGAAAAAAGTGGTGAGCATGATATTTATAATAACCACGTGGCACCTATAATGGCGAGAAATGATAAAGTATTTAATAACTATAATAGCTCGGGAGACAAGACAATAGAGCGCATCAAGGAAGACTCATATCTTTGTATTCAAGGAAGGACGAAATATAGAGGAATACCATAGGATAGGTGGGAGGATTTTAATGTAAGAGATAAAATATTATAATCAAAGAAGTGGGGGTGTATGTAGTTAGTTTCTATTTTAATTTCGCATGTAACTTTGTTGGTTTTTACAGCATTTGCTGCTGGCCGATTCTATAATCATAATATCCAACATGCAAAAAAATGTACTAAGGAAGCAGTTAAATGCAAATTAAAATCTTGACATACAAACTAACATAACGGACTAAGCTATTTTCTTTAACTAGAACACTAATAAACACACAATCGACGCTAATCTACCTATCGTCTTAAACTAAATTCCCATTTCCAAAAGTTTAATACCAGATCAAATCTTGGAAATCAAAATCAAACCCGCTTATATTTGGGGATAAATAGAAGACAAATTAAAGTCTTGACATACAAATTAATATAACGGACTAAGGGGGTGTTTGGCAAGTTCTGAATGGTTAAGTGCTGAACCAGTAAGAGGCCTGAATTATTAAGTGCTAAATCAGTAAGAGGTCTGAACTATTAAGAGCCCTTATAATGCGTAACCATTCAGAACCATTTGACCTATTCAGATTAGAGGTCTTAACCATTCAGACTCTGTATAATGTTTAACCATTCAGAGGCAAATGTCTGAACCATTCAGACATGTGCTCGCGAAATAAACAGTCTGAACCATTAAGTGCTAAACCAGTAAAAGGTCTGAACAATTAAGAGTCTTATTAAGAGGTAAATAAACAGCCTCTAAGCTAATTTCTTTAACTAATCTACCTAACAGTACAGTACTAATACCGCACCATCAACTCTATCGTCCTAAACAAAATTCCCATTTCCGAACGTCTAAAACAATATCAAAGCTTAGAAACCAAAATCAAATACGATTATATTTCGTGATAAATAGAAGAAATCTTTTTAATTAAAAATAAAACTGATTTTTATAACAATATAACGAGGGAAAATTAATAAATGTCGAGAATCTCAAGGATAGATCGGTTACAAAGGGGACAACTACCTCGGTTCAACCATAACTCCCTACAACACACCCTACAAAACGTGTGTCCGCATGGAATCAACGCTGCACCCTTCTTCCTTCCCATGCACACGCAGCACATCTGATCCTTCCCCAAACCCTCATCCCCATCATCCTGACCGTCCGTTTCCCTTTCTGTTTCTTCCAACAACCTCATCAATGATATCCTCAACGGTGTCCCTACATCCGTTGACATCATAAACACATCATTGTTGTCAGTTCCGGAAACTGTTGCTGACCGGAACTGACGTTCAGCAGCCAATGCGGCCGCGAGATTCATCCTGGGAGATGGGTGGGTGCACTCGGGTTCTGGGTTGGTGTCCAGCCGGGTGAGGTTGACGTCCATCACATTTATTTGTTGATGGACTGATTCGATGATGCGGTTCTCATTGTAATTGTAATCTTCGTCGTTGTCGCTGTCGTTGTCGTTTTGTACGCTCATGGCGGACGCACCAAAGCCCCATGTGGACCCGCAACAGACGATGCTCTTTAATCCTAGCCGTTGATGGAGACTCTTCCGTCGTCTTAACCTTCCACCGCGGTCCATTGCTCTCTCCGTTTCTTCGCTTTCCTGCATAAACAAAGAAAGTAGTTCATGAAATCGATCAATCTTAGAGTTTTTGGTGTAGTTCAAGTCATGAATCATAAAAAAAAAAAAAAAAGTTGTGTTATTTTACTAAAAAATCCCTATCACTTGCCCTTAAGAATTTGGTTAAACCCTGATCGTTCCCATAAAAAAAATTCTGAATCCGTCACTAATACGAATAAAATGTAACTTTCCTGTAAAAACAGAGCGAGTAGTTCACCAAATCGACTCATTGTATTGTGTTATTTCCACAATATAAATCAATCTTCAAATATTTGGTGGTAATGAAGTATGAATCATGAATAGTGAATCCCAATAAAAGGTGATGGAATTGATGAAAATTATCAAAGTAATGCACACCCGTAAACTTATGTTTGTATAAATAAGAAAAGGGCGTGGAGATCGAGAAAGAGGGTATACGTTAAAACGTAGTGTGAATGGATTCACGTGAGATTCATCAAAAATTGAGAATGAAATTGATGATGGCGCGCAACCCACCTCCAACACCACCTTTGTGATTCAAAAACTGCAGAGAAAGTGATAAATGCAGAGAGAGAAAGATTATAAAGACAAGAGTGGGAAAGAATGAAGTCAAAAGGGAGATGGGGGTACGAGCTTTTTTATATATTCATCCTTTTTATTTTATAAGTTGTCAAGAACTACCCCTATACTATATGTTACTTTGTGATATAAAAATGAAAGTGAGAAAATAGCAAGACAAGAAAAGAAGCCAGAGTCAAAAGATGACAACAAACTAGCATGAAGATAAAGGATCTAAAGGCAGATACAAACAGATCTCAAGAGAGGGTAAATTATGTATATTTGTATCTATGTAGAATGATGTAAAATAACACTACTCGTATTTTTTCATGTTGAAAGATATACATTATAACTTATTATATTTAAAGAAGTGGAACCTGAATATGAACATGACCCATTTAATTTAATTTATTTATCTAAATGAGTAGATCGGTGGCGTGTTGTAAGCAAATGGATTAAAGTTGTAAACAAGTTAATTAAAAGGTGTCATAACCCCGGTTAAGAGGTTATAAACATGTTGTGATAAAGTTGTAAATTAGTTAAATGGGTTATGTTGTTAACTCAATACACAACATGTTTGTTAATTAGGTTATCATGACCAACCTAAAATCTAATTGGATGTGTTTCTTGTGAGAACCACCACCCCTATAGAGAGAGAGGAAGGGGAAAATAATTAAATTAACCAATTTAATCAAAAAAATTAAGATAATAGCCTTGACTTTTTGGAATTATCAAAATAGTCATGACTTTCTTCTCATGTGCCATTAACTTTCTATCTCTTGAGCCAAATCTTAAGTTTAATGCGCCATTAGTTATGTCTCCTGCGACATATGGCGGATCACATGATATTCTCCTGCGCCATCTCTTAGTTTTAAGCCCCCATAGCTTCCTCCTGCGTCACCATTTTTTGATGCGCCAATTCTTTGCCTCCTGCGTCAAATGGACACGTGTAGTACCCTAGTAAAGTGGTAATTTAACAAACTCCATGGCTATTTTGTTAATCTTCTTTGTTGATGTTGCTAATTTGGTGATTCTCCCTCTATACGGTTCCTATATTGATAAAGTATATTAAAGAATTGTTAGCTTTCGTCTATCCTATATTGTGATATATCACATGTTCATGTGCAAAGTCTAAGACGTATGGGATATTATGCAAGCATATCTTAAATGTAGTGTCGAAGAAGTGGCATGTGGAAACCATTCTTGATCATTATGTTTACCTAAGTGAGCACTTGATGTTAGGTAGAACTTATTGAAGATACACATAGGGAGAATGGAGTTACTCCATTAACGTTACGGTGTTTTCGATATATTTAAAGTTAAAAAAGCAATCGAATGACCCGTCTAAGATAAAGAAATTACATATCAACTTCATGAGAGCTTTAGAAGAACAAGGTTTTCGAGCAAAGTTCAGATAGTTTGAGATTGCATCACAAGATACTCAAGAGGGAAGTTCACAAAGTAAATAAATAGTAAAAATAATGCTTCAAAAATTTATTACAAATACTAAACATTCTTTTTATGAACACTTTAATAAATCTGGGAGACGTACAAGGAAACAAAGATTTTGGATGCAGTTCAAATTATTATGTGACAGAAGCACTTGATTTGTCATACCTTATAACCCTTTTTTATTCTTAATTTGATGCCTTGGCTTTCATTTTTATTTAAAGATGATGAAGTTGACGAGAAAAAAGATAATGTATTTTTTTTGTCTTCTTTAGTATGGTCGTGTTAGGTGATTAACGTAACACATTTTTTTAAAGAAAGAAAAGAATGACAAGCTACATCGTCTGATGATTAAAACAATATTCGAGAGCTATCTGTGAGTTTTTATTTGAGATTATAGGAGATTGCGTATTGTATTATTTTACTCTTTAAAAAGTTTAGGAATAAGCAATTTAGTAATGACAATCAAGGAATCAAGGAAGAGCTCGCTTAGGTAGCGTTTGGTATGCAGGAATGAGAGCTGGAATGAAATGGACCATTGTGAAGTAATGAAGAAAAGAGTGTTTGATTGGTCAATGGCAATGTTTTAAAAACCGGTTTTTAAGTCATACCAGGTTGGGCTTTAAAATGGTTTAACCGGTTGAACCGGGTTGTATCAGGCCGTTGAACCGCATTACTAGTTAACTCTATAAATTCCATAAAATACCAATTCATCTCAAAAAACAATCCAATCTCAACTAGGATTTATGTAACTGATCATAGTTTTATCTAAAAACAACTATTTTTATTGTAAACTATTAAGCATTTTAAGAAAATTTTTATTAGTTATAAACAATATTGCAATGTATGAAATGAGTAACAGTTTCAACAACGATGAAATATTAGAATAGAAGGCACTAGGTTAATTACCGGAAATATGGAAGATCAGTATTACCTTAATATCGTATTTTATTAAAATTAAGAAATCAAACCTTAAGATAATGCAAACCGGTTCAACGGTTTGAACATGTAGAACCAGATTTACCGCTGGTACATAAGACATACGGTATTTGGTTTTGCCGGCCTTTATCGTACCGATTTCGTGTCCGATATCCGGTTTAACTGGTATAACCGGCCGGTTCATACCGGTATTTAAAACATTGGTCAATGGAATGGAATCGTCCATTCCAAAATGCATTACATTCCTTCAAAATCATTACATCCATCCCTCCTGTTTTTTTCCATTCCATTCCCTCTTCACCATTCATTCACAACACCACAACCCATCACCGTTGCCACCATCCACCACCACCGTCATCCGCCGTTGTCACCCACTTCCGCCGCCACCTCCCACCGCCGCCACCCACCGTCCGTCCCTGGCACCGCCATCGCCGCTACCCACAGTCACCGCTGCCACCTCCGATCACCGCCACCACCCACCTTTGATCATCGCCACTGCCACCTTCGATCACCGTCGACGTCGCCACCAACCTCCGCCACCGCTGTCAACCGCCACAACCTACCGCCACCGCTGCTACCACCTACGACCACCGTCATCGCCGCTACCACCTCCGACCACCGCTGCCACCCACCACCGTGGTCACTCACCACCACCATTGTCACCACCTATTGCCGTCTCCACCCACCACCGCCGCCGCTACAACTGCCACCTATCACCACCCACCATCACCGTCCATCGTTGACCATCGCCATTCAATTTTATTCCTTCGTCTTTTCTCGCATACCAAACAAAAAAAGTAATGCTTCATTCCATTCTCACATGGCAACCAAACAAGACATTGAATGGTAATGATCCATTCCATTACCTCGTTCATTCCATTACCTCGTCCATTCCATTCCTCCATCCATTCTATTACCCCATACCAAACATAAAGTATAGTTTAGGAATATAAAGTATCCTGAGTGATTTTAAAATAAAATTACATAGTACTTGTAGTTTCCTAAAAGTAATACATGTTGTATTAAGTTTTTTATTAACAAGTTCAGGTAATATGGTTTTAGTTTTATAATATCTTTAAGTATTAAGGCTAACCCTCATTAAGTCCAAAGGAGGTTGGGGGTTTAGGGATAAAAAAAATTAGATATTACTAATCAGACGCTTTTGGTTAAGTGGTTATGGAGATATAAGAATGAAGACCAAGCTCTTTGGAAGAAGATGGTTGATGCGATTCATGGTAGTCGGAGGAGTTGGGACTTGGTCCCGGTTAATTCTTCTTGCGCAGGGGTTTGGAAAAGGTTGGTGGACGTTGCCAAAAAACTAAGGGTTAATGATCAGAGATTCTTTGATAATATGGAGGTGGAAGTTTGCAATGGTCGTGCTACTCGGTTTTGGATAGACAAATGGCTTGGACAGTACTCGTTGAAGGACAAATACCCGGCTTTATTTCGGTTGGAAAGGAACAAGAACACTACGGTTGATGCAAGAATGAGTCGATCGGCCCGTGGTGTTGTTTATCAGTGGGATTGGTCGGTTAGTCCATCATCAGCGCAGGAACTTTTGGAATTCACGGATTTTTTGGAATTGACAGATAACAGGTTACAGAACGACGATCGGTTTTTAACGAATAGGAAAGACAACTGGTACTGGATGGCTAACAAAGAAAAATCATTTACGGTTGCTGACGTGAAGGCTTGGATTGAGAAAGGAGTCGTTCGAGACAATTGGTACAAGATGGAGTGGTGCAAGTGGCTACCGGATAAGTATAACATATTTTGGTGGTGAGTAGAAATGGACAGAATTCCGATTAAAAGTGCTTTAAGGTGAAGAAATATTCAGGTGGGTAGTGAGCTTTGCGTTTTTTGTGAAGATATGGAAGAGACAACTGAGCATCTTTTTTACAGTTTGCGCGTTTACTTTTGGGATTTGGCAATGTATCTCGGGGTGGTGTAATATTCCTAGTATATTTGTTTTCGATATTCATGACTTGATAGAGCATCACAAGAGGATTCCTGGTTCGGATTTGAAGAGAAAGGTGTTTCATGGCATAGTTATCATCACATGTTGGTGGATATGGAAGGCTCGTAATGAAAAGATTTTTTCAAATAAATCGGCGACGGTGGCTTCTATTGTAGCTGATATCAAAGTTTTAGGATTTCTGTGGTTTAGAAATAGATTCAAACATACATTGGTGGATTGGAAGAAATGGTGTAATTTCGATTTCACGTGATTAGTGTTTGTATTGCCTTAACAGTCTCCGCCTTGGAGGTTGTTTTGGCGTTTCGTTGGTTTTGTTATTGAAAGTTACTTTTCAAAAAAAAATTAAACCTTTTATTAAGTTTAGGTAAAATAACCAAAATACCCTTCTAGTAAAAGAAAAGTACATGGAATATTCATGTTAAAATACTGAAAACAAAAATATCAGGTTCATTTGTGTAATTTTCTTAGATTAAACAAAATAATAAAAAGAGTTAAGTGTCATTTACGTTCATGTGGTTTGTTCATGTTTGTCATTTCAGGTCAAATTTTAAAGTTGCACCATTTTCGTCCCTGACATTTTGGAAATGTGTCATTTCAGCCCAAGAAAATAACTACAGTTAAAAAATTCAGTTACCTTAGGGGTAAGCCCAGTCAAAATTGCAGCTGGCCGGGATCGAACCCGTGACCAACTGCTTAGAAACAAACGAATTTGACCCCCTAAGCTAACTAAATTTTTTAACTGTGGTTATTTTTTGGACTGAAATGACACGTTTCCAAAATGTCAGGGAGGAAAACGGTGCAATTTTGAAATTTGGCCTCAAATGACAAAAGTGAACAAACCAGATGGACGTAAATGGCAGTTAACTCTAATAAAAATGATAAAGAATAGAACTCTCCTCCTCATAAGCCAGTCCACGTTAACTACTCTGTAACACCCCAAAACCCGAATGTTTATACTTGTCGTATGTTCCTATATAACTTAGTATGAAATAACTAACTAGGCTAATTAACCTAGTTAAGTGTGTGGTTAAAAGTCTTAAATGACCAAAATAGTGCAATTTATGTTAAGTGACAAAGATGAGGGGCCAAATGGAACAAGATGAAAGTTAAGTTACTAAATAACAAAACTCTCACACACAAACACACATATCATGTGTTCGAGAATGAGCAGGAAGCTCCCATGGAGCCAAGAACCCTAGCTTCATCCTTTTCATCAAATTGGAAGGATAAATGAAGCTCAAATTCAGAACCGAGCGCGAATTTGTGATCACCTACACTAGGGGATCATAAGGTATGTCTTAGATTCTAGATTTGATGATTACCCACGAAGTGGGTTATGTTGTAGATCATGAATTGGTATAAAATTGAGCATGAGTATGTGTTAGATTCATCATTTGGAACATGGATTATGCATGGTTTAGGTTAATTTGATGTTTAAGGGTGAAACCCGTTTGTTATGGTGAAGATGATGACATGGGTAAATCATCTATGTCTAAATTCTTGCTTAAAATTGATGTATTTTGATTTGTAAGATGGATTCTTATGAGGGGAATTGAAAGAAATGTGATACTAGTATGTTTGATGTTTATGCATGTATGATTCATGTTGATTAGAAGGAAGAAATTGATGAATTATGTATGAAATTAGAAGGATATGCATGAACTAGTTGTACACTATGCTTACAAGGTAGTACACATATCAAAAGTTTGATGAAATTATGAAGAACTTAAGATTAGATCACTTGTAAGTGATTAATAAGTAGTTATGAAGTGGGTTTTAGATGATGTAATGTAAATTGATGATTTGCTTATGTTAACAATGTTTGGAATCATACATGTGTGTGAGTGTTTAAAGAAATTGGATAAGAAATGGTGAATTGTTGTTAGATGAAGTGAACAAAATGTGATGATAATATGTATGATGTTTAATTTTAAATACCACATGTTGATTAGTAGAAGGATTTGATGAACTATGTATGAATTTAGAAGATTGTGCATAAATTAGTTGTACGTTATGCTTAAAAGATGGTACGCACCCCAATCGTATGATAAAATGTATGTATTGTCGTCCGTATAGTCGATTATGATGTTGCGGGTATATAATGATAGGTCAAAAGTTAAACTAAATGAACCGTTGACTTCTAAAAGTCAACCGTGTATAAGAAGGATGGTTAGACGAGTTGTCATAATTGTAAGATTAAGGTAAGTTATATGGAGCGTGTTTGACGAATGTGTGTTTAATGCGATGACATGATGGTTTACATGAGTTTGAAATGATATGAATTTGGTCACATGTATTATGCTTGCTAGAAGTAACTAATGAAAGTCAAATAGGAATTATGCGATCGTTATGATCGTTAACATGCACAATTATGTATGCTAATAAGAATGTGATTTCGATGACATGGAAGTATAGGAATCATGTCGAGACGGAATCAAGCACGGAAGGCTAACGGGTCAAAAGTGGCGAGGAAACGAGTATGAACATGGACGCACGAGGTAAGTGATTTTTGTAATCACTTCTTAGTTGTTTATGTAAAGTTATGTGCAATTTAATTAAGTATGATGATCGAGGTCAAGTAGGAAAGAATTGTATGAGACCGATGAAGTATTAAACGGATCTTAGTTTTGATCCGAGCGAGGTATGTGTGATTAAGAACTGTAGCTAAGTAGTAGGATTGGTTACTTATGCAAGGGAGTCCTTTGTTGTTAAGGATAGAGCAAAGTTGACAAAAACGCCCTTGATGGGTAAAACAAGCAAATGGTCTTAAAAGTTGATTACAAACAAGCTATTTGATTAAATGAATGTTTTGAAAAAGCAAGAAAGCGAGAAGTATGGTTGTTGTAAGCTAAAGACCTTAAAATGCGCAAATACCCTTAACGGGTCAAAATAAGCTCTTGAGCGAAAATGGGTCAAGAGGATGCAAGACATCCGAGAATTTAATCTTGTATGATATACAATGTTGACATTATTAGGTTCATAAGAAGTCTTGGTCAAACAAACAAGTTTTGTGGATGAAGGCATGAACGGGTCGAATAAATCATAAATGAATAATAAGGCGATAGCGTGTAAGTTAAGAATTTCCTTAATCCGGATATGGGATTTTAAGTTCATATGATAGAATGTGAATTTACAAGCATGTAGGAAGAAACGGGAGGTCAAACGGGTAAACGGTTCAAAAGTTACGCGCGTTTTAGTGCGTACGGACGACGAAACGAACCTGCAGAAAACTGCAAAAACTAGAGGGCGTCGCCGACGGGTAGGGGGCCGTCGCCGACGGGCAAGGGAAAATCAGTTTTTGTGCTGACGGGTTAATTACCTGTCTACGGGTTTTTGGGCTACGGGTAAATGCAAGGCCCGTCGCCGACGGCCCTAGGGGCGTCGGCGACGGCCTTCCCAAGTCCCAAAAGCTGAAATCTTGTTATTTAAGTTAATTTATGTACCGTGGGCTTCGGTTTGATATCCGTGGACTACGGTGGACTTTCCAAACATGATTTTGATGGTTCCTTAGATGTTTATGGGCTATAAAGCTAAGTCTAAGACCCATGTTCATAATGTATGATTATGTAAGAGGTACGCGTGATCTAGTACGTGTTCGTTAAAGTATGTACGTATGTAGATGTGTATGTATGTATGTATGTATAAAGATATGTACGAGTGTATGCATGTACGTAACGATGTAGGAAGGGTATGTATGTATGTAGAGGTGTATGTATGTATGCAAATGTGTATTTGTGTATGTATGGAAGTACGTGTGATCGTAGGCATGAATGTAGAGACGTATGAATGTAGGTACGTATGTAAAAGCGTATTTATGTATATATGAAGATACGTATGATAGTATGTATATATGTGAAGGCGTAGAAATGTATGTATGTATGCAAATGTGTATTTGTGTATGTATGGGAGTACGTGTGATCGTAGGCATGAATGTAGAGACGTATGAATGTAGGTACGTATGTAGAAGCGTATTTATGTATATATGAAGATACGTATGATGGGGAAGGTTCAAATGAAAACCACTAGTTAACGCGAAAACTCGAAAACTAATTAAAAAAAGCCAAAAAAACATGCAAAAAAATTTTTTTTTTAAAAATTTTTTTTTTCAATCAAATTTTCGCAGGTTTTTTTATTAAAAAAAAAAATTTCAAAAAAAAAAAAAAAAAAAATTTTGTGTAGTGCACATGTGTAATACTGCACATGTGTCTGTGTACTACACATGTGTATTATTACACATGTGCACTACATAAATTTTTTTTTTTTTTTTTTTGAAAAAAAGTTTTTTTTTATATATAAAAACTAGCGATTTTTATTAAAAAAATTGAAAAAAAAAAAAAAAAATTTTTTGTGTGTTTTTTAGGCTTTTTTTAGTTAGTTTTCGAGTTTTCGCGTTAAAAGTGATTTTCATTTGAACCATCCCCTACGTATGATAGTATGTATATATGTGAAGGCGTAGAAATGTACGTATGTATGCAAATGTGTATTTGTGTATGTACGGGAATAACTGAATATGTATTATTAGTAATCAGGGCTTATGCTTTATTTTTTTGTAAAAGATACATATTAAAACGTACTTTCAAGTAAGTCATGACGTTAATAATGAAAGAAATTTTATGGCATGAGTTTCCGCTGCGACTTTTTGTCAAATATGAATTAGGGTGTAACATACTCCGGTAACCACTCCGACGGCCATGCAAAATCAACTCCAAACTAAGTCCATGTTTGGCTTAGCTTTTCAAAACAACTTATAACTTTTTGGAAAAGTTAATAAATCACAATGGAGTGACTTTATTGACTTTTCCCCTCACAAAATAGTTTCACCCAAACACTTTTTAACTTTTCAAAAAGTTAATAAGCTAATAAGTTACTAAAATAAGCAATCCCAAACACCCCCTAAGCCACATCCACCCCATAACTTCAACTAGGGCTCCCGGAAATTCGATTACGGGTGCGATCAAACCAACCTCACACATATCGCCATTCTTCTCCACCAAATACCAAAATTGATGGTCTTTAATAACCAAAAATATATCATCTTGGCCTATCTTATTCTCAAACAACATTGGTACAATGAATAACCAGCATACCAGAACCAATTCTTGTAAAAATAGATCGGGTCAATCACTCAATTCACCGACGTTCAACCTATGATTCTCATTCAAAACCCATAAATAGGTCCTTGTTAACTACTACACCTGACTCGATTGCCATGAAGGAGATGATAAACTATCTAAAAGTCGTGAATCGATGTTTTGGTTCGATCTGATTTGCAAGTTACAAGTTTCAGTGATGAATTTGATTACGGGGACGAAGAGGATGGGTGGGTCGCCGACATTCATGAGGGGATAAGCACGTTCGATCTGATTTGCGAGTTAGTACATTTTGGTGGTGATTTGATTTGAGTAATGGTGGTGGTTGTCACCAAAGAAAGTAAGGTGTTGTTTGTTTTTTCCAAGAAGAGCTTCCTTGCCTCTTATGTATGCGTCGCATAGACCACGCAGACCTTTGGGTCTGAAGACTGTTTGTTTTCTCGAATACCTTTCATTAAAAAAGGTCTGTGCGTCCTCTTTTTGGTGCAGATGTGGGTCAAGCTCTTCTTACCTCTTCTTGTCTTTTTTTACCAGTATCAAAAACACACAAACCCTAGAGCTCCTTCTCCATCTCCTCCACCCCAACCGCCGCCTCCTTCCTCCCGCCCCACCGCCTCCCTCCTCCCTCCTCCTCACCGCCGCCGACTCCTCCTCCCTTGGCTAAATAAAAAGCTACATAGAAGAAATTACTAGGAAATAACCACGTAATAAATATCCCCTCCATTGGGTATATCAATAAAACCACAGGTTGACTTTTCCCTCGCTGGTACCAAACTCACAAAGAACAACAATTCACACATGGAGAAGAAGAAAGGCATGAAGAACATCTTCAAGAAGGTTCACAGGTACCAATCACGATCCAAATCGATCATCAAACGATTCACCACCACCACAATCATCAACAACCACGTCATCATCATCTTACGCCACCGCGGACCACCGTACACTGTCAACTGCCATCGGTCAACCCTACGTTCAGTCGCAGTCTGCTGCCGCAAGTCCTCCACTGGCGTCTCCTACCGTCAGTGTTAGAACTCGTCAACCGCAGGATTATTATTCATCCGAAGAGAAGTATCAGGTCCAGCTAGCCCTAGCTTTAAGTGTGTCGAATTCGGAGTCCAGATGTGATTATTCGGATAGTGATCAGATCCGTGCGGCGAAGTTGTTGAGTTTAGGGCAGCATGATAGTGGTGGTCGTGTGGTTGATAGAGGTGATGGTGCTGCTGATAAGTTGTCTCGGCAGTATTGGGTGAGTTGAGTGTTGTTAATTGATGCAATCGTTGTTCGATAGTCGATTAACTCGTTTTGCTATTTCTAAACAACCGTTTGATGCTAAATCGTTTAGAATAGTGATTTTTGTAGTGGATGGTATGGAGAAAGTACTTTGGTTGGAGAAGTTAAAAACCAAACAGTCTTCTTCTTGCAGACTGCAGAGGTTTGGTCCACCTCTTCTGCTACAGATGTCTGCAGATATGGTCCGCATACTACAGATGTTTTACCTCTTAAAAAACAAACAGCACCTAAGGGTCACTGACAATTTGATTTCAAAGGGGCTTGGAGTTAATTACTAAAATGGTCCCAATGTTTAAATATATAGTCAATTACAAAAACAGGCCTTCTGCTTATTAAAAAAGGCATTTTTAGTTATTTTAAATGTGTTACAAAATTGAAATCATAGAATGTGTATCTAATACTCGAAAACCTTAGGGGGCGAGGCGCCATGTAGCAAACCCATTCAGTATTTGAAGCCATGCAGCAACACTGTCACCACCCCCCAAGGGTTCGGCTTAGGGTACTTTACATGACAAACCTTTATCGTGATTGTTTGGAGAGAGAGTGGTTTGAAGGCATGTGTGATTGGTGGGTGTAGTAAAAAGGTGGGGTCTATGGTTCTAGGGTACTTGTGGGTAGGCGACGCCAGTTTTTTTGGTGGTTCTAGGGTACTCTGGTGTAGAACTGACATAGCAGTGCAGGATTGGACGGGCTAAGGTAATACCATTGGGTACCCCTTCCACCCTTAGTACTCAATGGTGTTATGTTCGGTAAACCAATAACTACAAGTGTTCTCAGTTCGGTTTAAAAATGTGGAATCATCATTTAACAATCGTTTTTGTTGTTATTTTATCTTCCTTTGGATTTTCCAAAATTCCATATTGAAGTGAAGAGACTAGTTTGCAGTGTATAGCGAAAAATTGATGTATTGGACCGAACCATTAGATTTGATCTATATATTATTTTCTTTTTAGATATTTCATATTAAGTAATGGTTTTGTTATTAAATTTATGGACATCTAATAATTGTTCGGGTGCTACTAAATACACCCCTCTCTCCTACTAGTTGTACCCCCTCTTCTCACATGCTTACGGATGATGCCAACACTTTTTCTTTCACATAGAGAAGCACAAGTAGTCAGGGAGTAGGTGCATTTAGATCAAGCCTAATTCTTCACGTCTGTTCCCAAATTGAACTAAATTCAACTCACTTTTTATTTTGTTGCCATTTTAAGCTATATTTTTTTAAATATTCAGATATCTAATTATTCTTGCTTTTATTTTTGCTAGTTTGTTTTATGCATCTTTGAAGCAACCTAATCGTTAGTAATGATAAGGTTTTAAATTTCAACTATTTAGGTTCGGTTTTGAATACAAAAACTGTTACTAACGATTTAGCTCATAGTTTAACTTAAAAACCATGAAACTGAATGGTGCACACACATACCTATAATCACAAGATACGTGACTCTACTTATATATTTACTTTTACTCGTATATGAGACTTTTCCTTTACTGCATGCAATATGTGTGTATCATTAGCAAACATAGCTTCAATACTACCAAGCTTACAAAATCTAATATATACTTGACTCGAGTAACATCTATTTTCTTCACGTATTGGACACATATTTAGCAACATAGTATCTTGTTTTTATTTTAAAGTCTTAAAACTTCTGACACTAAGTATCAGTAAAACATACTCATCTAAACACATATAGAAAGGTCATAATGTAAAGAAATTGGATTTTAATAATTCCAACTTTGACCTATTGGTTAGAATTACTCCCAACCCAGGAAACGTTCATAGACTGTCCCCACTTTGAATGTATTTTCTGATGCATGCAAATGGTACATATAAAATATGTCAATTACACATTTTTTTAATTTATAAAAATGAAAATCACCTAAAACCAAACTACACACATAATCGGCAAATGTACCAATCGTGTATGTAGTACAGTAGTGGTAAGAACCAAGTATCGATCTTAAAGACATAGTAGCTCCTAATAAACTATCATTTGTCAATATCTAACCAATGTAAGAGTGATTTGTCAAGAAACTAATGATTGCACGTAAACACGAATTGTGAATTTAGAGAAATCAGATTATAGAATTAACCATTTAGACTTTGACTCATCTTGACTAGAATGACTATGGGTTTTAATTAGTTATAAAGACTATTTTACTAATTAGTTAAAATAGCGTGTGAGTGCTAAAACGGATTAGAGCCTGCTAGGGTTAATACCACAAAACTGTGGAATTAATGTTATAGATACACACTAAAACCTAATCCTTTGAAGAAAGTTTTAGTTATTATCCTTTATGACTTAGGGTTTCTAGGTTAGGTTCTAGACTAAACAACGAACATTATGACTTACGAACTAATCAAGATCAACCATTTAGAAAACTCTAACTAGTTTCCAGACCCTTTTATTCAGACCCTTCCCGTAGGCAGCTCACACGTTTTCTCAATTAAATTACCAAGTTTTCTATTACCAATTAAGGTTTCAAGCCCTAGATTAACGAGCGCTAAATAATCTAAGGATAAAAGAAATTGAATCCAACAAGCATACCTCATTGAAAGATCGATTCAACCACAAAATTCAATAACAAAATCAATACCAACATGCAATCATACACATTATAGGATCAAATAACCAACTTTACTAATGTCACACCCCAACAGATGGTGGAAACATCGGAGTGAGACGAAAACGAGATTCTAAGAGACTTCATAACGACTATTTGTGACAAGTATTTAATAAGCAAAATTTCATCTCATTTCTAAATCGGAAATACAATGTTTGGAAGCAAAATACAACATCATGTAACAAAGAAACAAAGTACAATACATAAACAAAATTTAAAGTGCGTTTCTAGTCATCCTACTAGATTTCTTTCAACGTATCATCATCAAGTTCCTGCATTAAATTTTAAAGTACATGTCAACACATAAAGTATTGACGAGCATACAAGTTTGAATTACTAGCATAAGTATGAAACGGGTTAAATGAATCCACATGGCATATTGTAAACTAAGACATATCATTACAACACTAGCATGCATCTCATAATTGTCAACCCAAAGATTCCCACCAGCGTAATCTTGTCGTCGCGACGACAAGGCCGTTTTTGTATGACTTAACATGACCTCAAGAATACAGGCGGTGTGCTACTCCTATAGCGCTATGCATGTTAAGGGAGGCTTGTACGAAGTTAATGACAAAGTATAGTGCAAGTAAGGATTCTAGCATGTATGAATTTTAAGCATCATGTATTAAACATGTATAATGGATTGTTTGTTTGTGTCAAACATGTTTGTATGTGATTGCATCCAAAAGTGTCGAAAAATAAATAAAAGGGTCATGCACATTCACGGTTTGCAAAGCTTCCAAGTAAACGTGAGTTGACGAGTTGTTGAGGGCGGAGCACCAAAATTACCCTACATTGGGGAAACAGAGGCGTATGAGTATATGGAGTTCGTAGAGAATTTGGATTTGGAATTAATATGGAAAGTATATGTGTAACAAAATATATCTTGTCAAGATGCTCATTTGGACATTATGTTTTCATGTGTTTTCATGGGTCCTAAGTTGCCCATAAACGAGGAGTCTAGAAACTAAGATAATCTAACCTACGTTCTTGGCATCCGACCATAATCCGGTTAGTATCAAGAGTTCGGTTAATAGGTATATTATATATATATATATATATATATATATATATATATATATATATATTAGTATATGTTCTAATTTCGTCCATCATGTCTTAACATGTAAGTCAAGCATGGAGGTAGGTTGATTTTCATCCATTAAACCTCATTGTATGATTCACCAAAGCACAAACTCATCAACTTAGATGATGAGTTCGGTTGGTCATGAATATAGGATTAAAGTTAACTAACTAACTAAAACAATCAAGTGTGCAAACTAGATGCGTGTATCTCGAGCATGGAAAGTGTTCGAGGATGTGATGTAGCGTTATCACTTTATGGAAGTTGTTTTTGTACGAAAACATACAACTGAGCTAGTGGAACAAGTTTGGATAGCCCAAGCTTCCATAGTTCACACTTTTACCAAAACGCAAGTCTCACCATATTGAAGATGGTGAGCTTGGATGGTTCCAACACTGGTAGGTTGTATAAAACCTTATCAAAACAAAAAGTTTAGAGGATGTTTGCACCTCTAAACTTGTAGAAATCAACCATACTCAAGCTCTCTAACCATAGACTTGGTTAGGAGCAAGGTACGTACAAGATTTCACAAAGTTTGTAAAAGTTTAGTAAAGTTTCTTCCAAAACAGAAAGTTGGACCTCAAAATGGTGATGTTCCACCTTAGTTTACCATGGTAAACTTGTAGAAACACTACCAGAGGTGTTCCAAGCTTTCAAGAAGAAGAAGAGATGAAGAAATTTGGAAGAAAGTAAGGTGAAGGCTCACTTTTGCACTTAAAGAATTCTGCCTCAAACTTGTGATTTCAGCTGATTAGAGAGTGTGTTGAGAGTGTTTGGAGAGTTGGAAAAGTGAAATGGAGGTGTAGAAGGTTTGGTTTTATAATGGAGGATTAGGGTTTGTGTAATAATGAGGTTGTAAGGTGATTGGGGTGAAGAAGAGGTGAGTAAAAACGGCCAATCCATGAGCTGCCAACAATTTTCTGCGGATTCAGTCTTCTTGCCACCCGTGAGGAAAAAAGGCTTTTGGCTCGCGGGCCGCAGGAAGCCCCTTTTTATGACCAAGTTTGTTTTATTACAAATTAGCCCCCAAACTTTGTAATATTTATCATTTTATGCAATTTCCTTGTAATTTAGCCCATTTTTAGGTTTTTAAGGTATAACAAGGTACTGTACGAGTTTTTTGCATGTACGGTTTGTGTATAAATGAGAATCAAGCGTATAATAATTCTTAGTTTGCATAGAACACGTATCCAAAGATCGATTGCGTATAAGTATAAGTATAACAAGTGTAAATATAAAAGATGAATTTCATTAAGATCTAAGTCTCGAATTACAAGTTTGTAAGTGAATAAAGAATACAATACGATTACAAGTTTCCAAAAATAGAATACGATTACAACTTTCTAATTAAGGAAAGTACAAAAATGTGAAGCGTTACACCTAAAATCACCCAAACATACGTAAAACCAATGTATAAATCAAACCTGAACAAGAATCATCTTAGCCTAAATAGCTTACAGAAGTTTGGTCTAGCATAGTAATGTAAAACAAACCAAAACTAAATCTAAAAGAAGTCATGAATGTGATAGAAACAAAAAATGAAAGCAAACCGAATTGATATAAGCAAATCAACTGGATAGATCTTCAATTCTTCAAGCTCCTAGACCTCCAGATTTTCAGTTCTGCTCCTAAACAGTTTTCTCAGCCTCGAAATTGCGTTCTCTCTAGTTTAGTGTCGTCATAGGGTCTTAAATACTGAAATTTAGGGTTTTCACGTGTTTGGGCCCATTTGGGTCTAGTATGACTCGTACCCTTTTAGTGGATTACGGGCAGTTACAAATCCCAATAACAACTTTACGAGCGCGCCGGGAGATTTTCGATGAGTACTACCCATACCCATATTAGAAAGTACAGCCCATACCTTTAGATCTATGGCTCAAAAACCCCATATTTGGATTCCTCTCGTCAAAACATTTAAGATTCGTATATAATGTGTCACGTAACTGCAAAGTTGGGGTTATTAAAATGGAATGTCCCATAATGTAAAGGAAGTCTGTTAACGAGGACAAGGGTCCAAACATATCGAATTCATGGAATCATAAGATCAATTTTCCCTGTGTTTGGTTCGTAATGTACAGACAAATACCCATGTGAGTTGTGCTATGTAACATGTTTAATCGTAACGACGCAATTGCTACGGGTAATAATGACACGTAGAAAGTTGTGGGGACTAAGCCGAATTTAGTAAGCATATTTCGATTTAACTTCAACTTACTACTTAACAACTACATAACACAAAAAGAGTAAATGATGGGATTAATGCCAAACGTTCTTCTCATATTGCACGTTACTGGTGATGAAAGCAACACTACAATCTAGCCAACATCGTTTCTATCAACTTATACCATGTCAACATTATATCAAACATGTTGTTGGTTTTCACAAGTTCTCTTTCGCTACATTAGAAACGTCTTCATGTTATTCTCACCTTTAATATAATAGTGATGGATGTTAACAATGTTTGTTTGGAATACATGTTTTCTTGGTAGAGAGAGAGAGGGGGGTGTTGGGAAGAACCTAGAAATAATCACTTTTATAATAGTTTACACCTTGTCAAAATGAGTTGGTATAAATACTTACTAAAGGTGCTTAGTTTGATTTTTTTTAGCTTTGGTGCCTTTTTTTTGTTTTATAAAACATACAATCATTAAAATCTTTGGTGCTACCAAGGTCACATTTAAAATAGATTGCTAAACGTAAAAAAAGGTTTTCAGTGTAACATGTAGTTGGTTTTTGCATTAGAAAGACTTATGATGAGAGACTATATTGATCGGTTTATTTACATGCATTATATTTCATATTAGTTATTATAATTTATTACTTTACTATAAAATGTGGGTAAAGAGTACGGTACAAATTACCTAATCATACATTACATACGCGACAATTTTAGCCATACACGTGTCCTGATTCATTTTTCTTTAAGAAGGTTAAATCAGACAATTAATTCAATCATCTGAGGGCAAATTCGTCTCTTCATTCAATCAGCGAGAAGTTCGTTACACTAATATCCTGGTAATTATCATTCGAATCAGTTTCAAAATTTCCATAATTCTCAAATTGCAGTTTTCGTTCTGTTGTGTTAGGGTTTCATTCAATTGTTTTTTTTTATGGATCCACAGAGCAGCACTGGACGAACAGATGTTGATTTTGAAGAAACTCGACCGATCGGTGATCATGCTCAATTATCTGCATATCAGAGAGTTTCGATTGAGGATGTTTTAAATCCGCGACCTGCAAATCCAAATCTAATTGCAAGTACAAGTGCTGTAAACGAGTGTTCTAATGGTAATTATGTTAATTCAGATCTCTAAATTGTTCGTATACTTGTTTTTTGTTTAATCGTAGCAATGATTATATTTTTGACATGAAAGCAACATGTACAAATTCGCATGTTATGAGTCTTTCAATTCGCATTTGATGTTTGTTTTCTTTACGCATTTTCGCATGTTATGGTATGATAAATCGCATGTATAAAACAGATTAATCAAAATCATCATTTCGCATGTTATTATTCATACAATTCGCATGTGTGTTATTCTTTTCGATGAAATTATGCTGTTATTAATATATCGCATGTAACTAGTCCGATAATTCGCACGTTTTTTGTTTTTCTCATTTGATTCATGTAGATGAAAGGGTTTACACTCCGGAGGTTCAAGCATTAGCTACACCTGTGGTTGGAATGCAATTTATCTCTATTGAACAAGCATATGCGTTTTACCAATCATATGCTAAGTTAGCTGGGTTTTCTATTCGGAAAGGTGGTGAAGTACACAGTGGTGATATAATCAAAACTAAGTATTTTGTTTGTTCTAAAGAGGGACATAAGCCACTGTCTATTGACGATCGTTTGAAGTCAAAAAAGCAATTCAAAACAAGGAACATGGGGACTATTAGAACTGGATGCAAAGCTCAACTTATGATTTGCACTGTGGATGGTAGATTATATACAGTAAAGCGATTTGTTGATGGCCATAATCATAAGTTTGTATGTCAAGATGATATTCACATGCTTCCAGCTTACAGACAATTGTCAGATGTCCAGGAGGATATGGTTTGGGAACTAGGCACTTTAAACCTTGGTCCTGTCAAAGCTTTCCATATAATGAGGAAACGTTATGGTGGTTTCGAGAACGTTGGTGCCACGGTTGATGATTGCAAAAGTTTTAGGAAGCGAATTAACAGCTATATAGGAGAATATGACGCTGACATGGTGATTAATAGGATGACTGACAAAAAACAGTATTTAGCTGATTATTCGTTTGAATATTCTGTTGATGATGACAAACGGTTAACTGGTTTGTTCTGGGCTGATGGTTTGTGCAAGATTAACTATATGGAATTTGGGGATGTGATATCGTTCAATGCAACTTTCAAGACAAACAAGTAAGTGTTTCAAGACAAACATGTTTTTTTTACTAATTTTCGCATGTTATATGACTTCATGAACTTGTAATATCGCATGTGCAGACATTGAACAGGTGGTGTTGAATATATCGCATGTTATACTGTTTGTTTCGCATGTGTTTTTTTATTTTGCATGTTTTCATTGTGTTTTCGCTTGTGTTTGTTCAGGTACAAGATGGTGTTTGTTCCGTTCACTGGCATTGACAACCACTGTCGAAATGTAACACTTGGAGCTGGGTTGTTGGCATCGGAGAGCATTGAATCATATAAATGGCTTCTGAATTCATTCTTAAAGTCATTTGGTCGGCAGCCAAAGGTTGTAGTGACGGACCAAGACCCTGCTATGAAACAGGCTATTGAGGAGGTTTTCACTAACAGCAGACACAGATTGTGCATGTGGCACATAATGAAAAAAGTGGCAGATAAGGTATAGCATGCTAAATTGTCTTTCGTTAGCTTTATTTTTTTTATAATATAGTTTTTTGTTATAGGCTGATATAAAAAGCATTTATTGTTATAGGTTGGACACGGGTTGTGCAATAATGATGAGTTTAAAAGGAGGATGTGTGACATTGTATGGACTGATTCCATTGAGCCCGAAGAATTCGAAAGACAGTGGAAGTTGGTGATGATTTATTTCGGCCTCACTGAAAACAAATGGATTGATGATATGTTTGTGATGAGATCCATGTGGATTCCGGCTTTTTACCGGCACGAGCCAATGTCGGGACTTATGAGAACAACTTCAAGATCAGAGAGTGAGAACCATTTTTTTTGCCAGGTGGCTAATTCTCAACTATCTCTCGTAGAGTTTATGAATCATTTTGACGGTGCAATGGGTGTCCAAAGGTTCAATCATAGAAAGAATGATCATATTTCAAGATATACTGAGCGAGCTGATTGGAGCGAAACTACTTTGGAAAAAGATGCTGCTAAGATCTACACCAGGTCTATATTCTTTGATCAGCAAATAGAGATTCAAGGAACAATTTCCGAATGTCTGCCGATGGACACCAAAGTCGAGGGTCCACAGATTAGGATATTGTTGAAAGACTTTAAAGCCCATGGAGATGGTTTATTAGAGGTATTATAGTACATATAGTTCAAACATGCGATTTTTTGATAACCTACATGCGAATTTCTTTTTCCAGATCATGATTTTTTAGACATGCGAAATTGTTATGTTACACATGCGATTTTAATTTTTAATATTTTTTTTTGGTTTTTCCTAGGTGTGGTTCAAGAATCTTGAAAATGATGTAACTGCACAGTGTAGCTGTTTGCGTTTTGAGCGGTATGGGCTGCTATGCAAACACATCTATTTTCTTTTCAAGATGTTTGGTGTTAAAGAAATACCAAACAAATATGTTATGAAGAGATGGACGAAGGATGTGGTGCCGAATGAGTTAAATGTGAAGTACAATTTAAATGTGGGTGGCAAGGATGTGCAACACAAGGCTAAACGGATTGCTCGTGAAATCATCCACACAGGGGAGTATTTGGTTAGCAATTTGATTTCCGACCTTGATCAACTTGTTTTAGTAAGGGATCAAATGATGCAGCTTAAAGAAAGAGTTGATTAGAGTCGTATAACCAAGCAACTTGATCCAAAATTTGACCGATTTTCAAAGTTGATTGGTTATCAACAACCGGTAACTAATGCTCCTCCTACTGTCCGTGTGTCGACTGGTATAAGAAACAAAGGTCGTGGCTTGCATAAAAGGATTAAATCCAAGAAGGAACAAATGATCAGCCGCAAAGGGAAAAGGTCAAGGACATGTAGTGTATGCAATGAAAAAGGTCATGATATTCGGACTTGCGAGATTCTGAAAGCCAAACAACAAGGTAAACAACAAAAAAAGAAGATGAAGGGCGTCCAGATTGAAAATGTTCGCAGAGACAAAGATAACGAGGTCGAAGACGACAAAGAGGAAGATGAGTTTGAAGATTACAGTGGTAGTAGTGATGATGGATCTGAAGAAGAAGATCAGTGGGAGGAGGTTTCAGAAGATGATGAGGATGAGTAATTTTTTTAAAATGTACATGCGAGTTTATACGAACACATGCGATTTTACATTGATCTGTTTATATCATTTTCATGCGATTTTAGTATATAAACATGCGATTTTATATGCGGCAGTTTATAATTAGACTTACATGCGATTTCACTTTTAATACATGCGATTTTTGAGTTATCTTGTTTTTTTTTTTTTTTGGCAAATATGTCTGAATCATTCATGCGATTTTATATTATAAGCAAGCATAATATTTGTTCAAAACACATACCCAAAATATAAAATAGTTGTTATTGTCTAACACAACTAGAAGCATAAAACGATTAAACAGAATTTTAGTTACTTGAAGCAAAGATTTTGTCACGTTCAGCAGAACTGAACTCCATCTTCTCCTTTACAGTGTTTAGAGCATCTTTCAGGAAAGAGAACGCTAAGTTATCAGCTCGAGATTGCTCCTTTATGTGATTCAAAGCTGCATCTGTGAAGCTTGATGGTGGTTCTTCAAGTAGTCTTTCCCACATATCTTGATTTTTCTTGATTTCTTCAAGA
The DNA here is from genome assembly GCF_002127325.2 of Helianthus annuus. Classification (NCBI taxonomy): domain Eukaryota; kingdom Viridiplantae; phylum Streptophyta; class Magnoliopsida; order Asterales; family Asteraceae; genus Helianthus; species Helianthus annuus. The sequence goes on along the minus strand of NC_035448.2, from coordinate 136,152,399 downwards.
ATTTTCCCCTGCACATCAAGAACTAGATGAGAAGAGGTGACATCGGTGCTTATTTCTGTCAACGTGCGAGTTGACAATAGCTCTTTTATTGCAATGTTTTTGATTTTTTCTGAATCTTCAGATGCCATTTTTGTTGTTCTGTTGTTTGTGTTTTTTTCGTGTTCTATGTCTTAATATGGAAGATAGTTATATCTGGGTTTTTTTATATTAAAATAGTAAATTTATTATATAGGTAGGGTGGTAAGTTCAGTAGTATTTATTGTAAAACTGATCATTACATGTCAAATTACAGTCACATCGATAATAAATTAAGTTTTTTTTACATAAAATACTTCTATTTTTTTATTGTAAAATTGATCATTACAATGTTTTATTTAAAATCGCATTTAAATCGAAAACAAATTCGCAAACTTTAAGAAATCTAAAGATAATTAACTTTTTTTTTTCTGAAATCGCATGTGTAAAAGCATGAATTCACAAACTAAAAGAAATTTCAAAGATTATTAACTTTTTATTGAAATCGCATGTGTAATGTCATGAATTCGCACATTATATGTCATCTTAAGTATTTGCAGTGTTTTATTCAAAATCGCATTCGATTCGAAAACAAATTCGCAAACTTTACAAAAAAACATCCTTTCTTTTTGTCTGAAGTGTTTTTCGCAGGTTTGTTGTGTATTTCGCATATTCTTATTTGATTTTCACCCTGCATCATCTTCTTCGATAGTTGGTCCATCGATTTGTTTCAGTTTTGAATTTTCAAATTCAGCAGAAGTTCAATTCGCAAAAGGATTTGTTGAATAATTGTTAGGTTTTTGATTAAGAATCTTACGGTATGATTTTAAGGTTTTGTTTGCTGATTATCAGGGTTTTTTGATTTCGTAAAGGACGATTTTAACCTTGGCGGTTTCATATATATATCTTTATTTGATTAATTTAATAGTTAAACACAGGGTTTTTTGAGATGATCCGACGGCCGTGGTTATAGCGTACGTAATATACGATTAGGCATATTGTATGATAACCGGCCTCATAAAATGTGTTGCTTATAATTGTTTTATTTATATATTAAAAAATGGTAAAATGATGCATTAACTAATGTGACTTAAATCTGCTTTTTATATATTATTATTTGTAACACATCAAAAGAATATTATAACAATAAAAGATTAAATTTTCGTTTGGTTACATCACGGGAAACCAATCGAGATTTTAATGGGCTAACTACTTAATCTGGCCCATCGCTTTATAGCTTAGTAGTATTTTAGGGTGGGATATGGCTTTGGGACCAATAGATCCCGTGTTCGATTCCCACAAGGAAGGTTTTCCTATATTTATAGAGTTTACTTCTGAATTGGTGTATAGACATTATGTCTAGTGGAGATGGATATGATCGAGTGGTTCCGTTGGTGACACAATGATACTCCAGTGGTCCGTTACTGATCCAAATTTGCTGTTAAAAAGCTACTTAATCATGGGCTTGGCTTCTTAAATGGGTTGCTATATTTGAGATATGGGTGAAAGTGACTGGGCTACAATTAAAAGAAAACATGTTGGGCCATGAGTTTAAGTGGCTTACGGGTTTAGGCCCAGAAGAAAGACAAAGCAGAGGCTTGAAGAATTAAAAGGGCAGTCCCCACTCCCCATCTTGGAGATCACCCAGAAATCAAGTTATAGAGCCATCACAGAAATTAAGGATAAGTTGTATTATAATTAAATTGTTATTTCAGTTTATATTATAACCCTTATCTTACATACAATGATACTACGGAGTGAAAACGTTAGTATATAGTATTTTTATTATTTTATTAGTGAGTAATTACAGAGTGACAACGTTAGTATTTAGTTATTTTATTATTTTATTGGTGAGTAATTTGAATATGTTCTTGTGATTAGGGTTTGTGATTAGTTTTTGTTTTTTTAGAAAAGGTTAGTCTTTCTTAGATTTGTTTTATGGTTCCATATTATACGAATCGATTTTAATTGAGACAACATTTTATCACGAGTTCTTTTTCGGTCAGGGATCGTGAGGTTAATATGACCGGATTCATTTGTCTTGTGTTAATCTCATTAAGTAAACAATGTGAATGGTATGTTTGGTTCATATGTGAGCTATGTTTGGCTTGTTTTTTTTTTTTTTATTTAACACAAGAATTTGACGTGTTTGCACAATTTGGTTTATAAATATCTTGAGTTAGAGGTCACGATCTATATTTGAGATTTTAAGTTCCACTAAGGTATTCTTGTAAAATTCTTTGAAAAAAAACCTCACAATTATTTGTATTATAACATTTTATTCATTTTAATTTTACTCTTAATTTTTTTTGAACGGCCAACAAAATCATCCCGAGCACTCTCGGGCCACCCACTGGACCAAATGGAGTACTCCGAGAGTAACCCAAGTCCACCACCAATTCCGGGGAAAACCCGGTAACCCACATGCCCATAGACATGATGGTGAAATTACTGGTAAAACCTGCTTGGCTCAAGGATCGAACCCAGGTTTCTCTGGATCTCCTATCATTGCCACCAGTGTCTCACTCTGCACTAAATGAGAGTTGAACCTACATCTTCCAAGAGAAATGCAAACCTTCCACCACTTGATCTAGAGATCATTCTTTTTCTAAAATCTAAACTTCTTTTATAGCAACATATGTTTATAAATCATACAAATTATGCCTAAGAGACAAATATATTAAAAGAAGATTGCGTTGTGTACACGTATAGTTTTTATAAGTGATGTGACTTTTACCTTTTCATTAACAAATAAACAAAAACATATAAACAGAAATAAATAGATCTAAATAAAAACGTAGTTAAATAAAATAAATAAAGCTAATTTAACATGTAGGAGATATATTTTATATGTATATAAACAACAATAAAATTAAAAAATTAAAGAAATCTTTATTCATTGTACTCAAATCAAATCACACGTCTTACAAGTTACAAGTTAGAGGTATAATATTCAAATTTCAGCCCAACTCATTCAAGTGTTCTTAAGCAATCCAAGACTGAATCAACTTAGAGAAATAAAGACCCACCACAAACCCAAATACAAGAGCCACAACTTTCATCACATCGTTCCTAGACAGGTTCGGCTTCATCGTCGTCTTCTTTGACACATTTTCACAAACACCTTTCGAGTCCTTCAATTCATTAACTCTCCCTTCATAATTTCCATCTTTTTCCTCCACGTCATTATTGGAACCTTCGGCTTTAGAATCGGGTTTTACCTTGGCTTGTTCCTGATGCATTTTTGGTTCGTCCGTGGGGTTGACATTGTTAGGTGTTGGGGTAGGAGCGTTCGTGGGGGTTTTTTCTTCTAGTTTCGCCACTGGACTTCTTGTTTTTGGTAGTCTAATGTTGAGTATGTTGCCTTCGAATTTGGCACTGATTTTGCTAATATCACAATTCTCGGCAAGTGGAAATTCTTTTCGAAATCGGGTCCATGTGTTATCATTCACTTTGCGTTGACCACTAAGTATCAATGTCCTTGATCTTAACTGAACTTTGAGTTGTTCCTTAGCGAAACCTGTCGAGTTTACACACAATTACTAGACAATGATCTTGATAAAGTTATCAGTTTAAAAGTGTATTTAAAGATAGACTTATTTGTAACTTTTTTACATGGACTTATAATAAACATTCTTAAAGTTGGATAATCTTAATACACTAGTTGGCTAGTTAGAGGGTTAGCAAACCCTGAATTAGGGTTCAAGAACCTTGTGGCTCACTTGAAAACTAATCTTATTTTGTAACCGAGCTCGAGCTCAAGCCTAGATAAGCTCGATCGTTTGGCCTTTTTAAGTTGTGCCTAAATTTTAATGTTTATAAGTTATGAGTTAATTGAATTAATATTAGTCCACTAGAGACCACCAAAATATTAAATCTAATATTATTAGTTATTGAAATATTAAATATTTATTTTAATCTAAACGAGCTGGATCAAACTTTTTTATGAGCTGGGCTCTCGCTCAAATTTCAGCTCATTAGATATAAATGAATCGAGCTGACCCATTTAACTTTGAGTATTGGTCCAAGCCGAAGATGGCTCGGGTTAGGTCTGCCCGCTCGTTAAGCAGACCTACATCGAAGCCCTCTTTATTTTCATTGGTGAATTAAAACAAGCAAGAGAAGAATTTATTACCGGGCAAATAAAGAAGAAGAGTGTCGCAATCATCCTCGTTCACCCACTCAATTGAGGGTTCGAATTCGGTCATTCCTTGTGGGTTCATGTTTGTGTTCGGTTATATTGTTTTAAATTAGCTGGTGTTTGAATTGCAAATATAGTAACTAAGATGATGTTTAAATATAGAGCATTTGGTTGGATTTTGAGGTTTCATTGGTGCCTAAACTTGTGAATTATGATTTTCTTTCAAGTTAAATATACCTTTGCTAATATGGTTTCCTTCCATTTGATAATGGTTTTTTTATTATTCTAAATATTCTCTCTTTTGTACTTTACTCTTGTTTTTTTTCCTAACTATATTAGATATCATATTGATTTTTCAGATTATTTTTAATAATTTAGATTTCAAAATTGATATAGTTAATGGTGCATTGGTGCTATCCGCCTAGAAAATATTTCTTTTGAAATTAAACTATATTTTGCTAATAATTAATTTATTCTTAGTAAAAAGTGTTTCATGTACACATAGTATTGATATCGATGGAGTGTCAGAGCTTCACTAAAAATTCAGGGGTATCTCAGTTAGTTTTTTTTTTTTTTTTTTTTTGGATTAGGGGTATCATTTGAATAAAAAGATAAAAATTTTACACTTCGTAGACGGCGTTGAATGGTATTTTTATACTACGAAGATGGAGTTAAGGGTAGCCCGGACTACCCCTCCTTACACATTGACTCCGCCCCTGTATCGATGCATATTATTTTTCTTCTAGATATTGTTTTAAAATTCCTGCAAATCTTTTATCTCTTGCGTGTGTTACTACGACGAACTTAGAATATTAAAACATGCAACTTTTTAGTTTATACTTTTTTCTATATTATATGTTTGTTCTTGAGTCCAAGGTTTTGGATTCTAATTATTATTCCTAACATCTTTCAAAAATAAAGGTCATGTATGTAATTAAACGTCTTAGAACTTTTTTTTTCTTTTGAGCGGCAGAACTTTATGTATATGTTTATTCTTAATTTCATTTGGGAATTTGTTTACAAATTATATGGTTCCTTAGGTTATATTTTGTCACGGGATCTTACTTTTGTTTGAAACTAGTGTTAAGCGCCGCCCGCGTTGCGGGGCGCTCAATCGAATATTTTTTAGTTTAATAACATGTACGTCTTTATTTCGGTCACTTATACATGCTACTTATAACACAATCTAAAAAAAGATACATCGAGTGAACCAATTAAACCAAAACACTACGATAGTTTTGCAAAAAAAATAACTAAAACGATGGCAAGTATGTAATTTAGAGCTGGGGGCAAAACAATAATTTGTTAGGACCAATTAGCGAGTGTTAGGCGCCTGTTTGGCACGAATAAAAACTACACTAAGTCAACCAAGTAAAATAAAACACTACCATAGTTTTGTCAAAAAACAAAAAAAAAAAAAAGATGGCAAGATTGCAATTTTTAACTATAGTAAAATCGTAATTTTGAAATGGAGGCAAATCATAGTTTGAACTGAGAGCAAAACCATAATTTTATTTTGAACTGAGGGCAACATCGTAATTTTTAACTAAGGACAAAATCGTAATTTTAAGCTGTGGGCAAAACCAAAATTTTATTTTGAACTGGGGTGAAATCGTAATTTTAAATTGGGGATAAAATTGTAATTTGGCAGGACCATAGCTGGGGGCAAAACCATAATTTTATTTTGAACTGGAGGCAAAATCGTAATTTTTACTTGAGGGCAAAATTGTAATTTTAAGTTGGGAGCAAAACCAAAATTTTATTTTAAACTGGGGGGGGGGGGGAATTCGTAATTTTAACTATTATATGCTAACTTAATAAAAAATATAACTTGTTATTTGCCGCCAGTTTTGGCCAATAACAAAACAAAACTATTTCTCATCTGGGAAATGTATATGTAGTAAATATTTTCATTTTAGTTGGTTATAAGTGTTACATTTTTTAAGTATTATATTCCAAAAGATATTTTAATATTTAGGGTGTAAGTGGTAGGGTTATTGTAAAAAAAATGTGTTTTGTGAGAGGTGAATGAAAGAATCTAAACCATTTGATCTATAATCTAATGTTTGAGATTCTAATGACAAATTTGTAAATAGTGTTTACTATTAAAATAATTAATTTTCTATATTAAGGGTATAAAAGTAATTTAACATTTTTAAATTCAAGATCCCACATGCAATGCACATGCAAGTTCCTCCGTCTTTTTAAACGTTAATAACTTTTTATAAAAAAAATTACACCATAATGAGTGTTTTTTATCTTTAATATGAATACCAAATTGTTATACTTATATAGAGAAAAAAATTACGTTTCGACCGGATATTTTAGTTCATGGTGTTTTGTCTATATTGTTTTAATTGTATAGTGAATTAGTGATTCAAGGTGTTGTGTTTTACAGTAAAACACCATGAACGTATATAAGACATCATAACATTGCAAATACAATTGGATTCAGCAAACTACCATTTTCTTATATAGAAACACCATGAAACTAAAATAAAAAATCATAGAAAACAAGACACCATATAAGTATACAAATACACAATTCCATGAGCAATAAAAAAAATATCATTAAATTCAACGCGCTAACTTTTTCATTTTACAAGACACCATAATCTATTTTGAATTCCTGAAATAAAACACCATAGAAAACATGTTTGAAATTGAACGTAAATGGTATTTCCAATGTTATGGTGTCTTATATACGTTCGTGGTGTTTTACTGTAAAACACAACACCTTGAATCACTATACAATTAAAATAACATAGACAAAACACCATGGAATAAAACATTCGATCCAAATGTAATTTTTTTCTCTATATAAGTATAGCAATATGGTACTCATCTTAAAGATAAAAAAACACTCGTTATTATGGTGTAATTTAAAAAAAAATTACGTATAAAAAATTATTAACGTTTAAAAAAAGACGGGGAACTTGCATGTGCATTATATGTGGGTTTTTGAATTTAATCTTTAATTGGGTTTTTTTTATTAAATTACTTAACTGCCCTTATCCTAATAAATTAAATAATGACATGTGTTCTCATGATGTTCTTTCTTACCCTTCTCACAAATTTCATTTTTTTTTTAAATCCTAAACCAGGGTGTTGGATCAATTTATAATTTTTTTGACAATATTAATGAGTAATCAACATATACATTAACAAAACTATATAATTAAGACTAACGAACGACGTCAATTGTTATTATATATAATATACAATACAATTGTTTAATATTGGTCATCTTTTTATTCTTCCACACCTAGACTATCCGTTGTAGCTTAAACTAACACTCGGATTAATTCCGTAATATTGCTTCACTTGGCGTTGACTTGACACTAGATAAAACCCCTGCTGAAGCCACCTAGCCCTGTTGTGGTCCAGGTGAGGGGCTCAACAAACTTTCAATTATTTTTTATTTTATGTTTGTTCTTTCTAAATTTGTAAACTAATATTACTAGAAAGCAAATTTTTATAAAATATCACATTAAAATAAAAGGACTACAACTAACAAATAATACTAGTGTAATACAAGATCTCAGGGTCGTCTAGCCCACAAATGCTCGACCAACTCGTGGCGAAGGTTTCCGTAATTCCATGTGTCTCACGATTCTTGATTATCAATATGTTTTGGAGTTTTTGTTCGTCAGTGATTATTGATTCACCCTAGGGGACATCACCTTGGTAGTTTTGATAAATAGTCATACCTTGGTCCTCCAGAATCATGTTATATAGAATCAGACAAGTGTAGACGACATATGTTATTTTCTCTCGTGTCATAAACCGTATTGGGTTGACAATCAAATGAAATCTAATCTTTAGAACTCCTAACGCTCTTTCAATATCTTTTCTTGTTGATTCTTGCTTCTTTGTAAAGTACTTTCGTTTGTCATCGGTTGTAGACGAAAAGGCTTGAACAAGTGTCGACCACTCCTTGTAAATACCATCAACCAGGTAGTAGTCGTACTTGTACTTGAAATGTTCGTCGTTTGCATAAAACGATTGTGTGGCCTCAATCCCATGGATAATGTTATCGAATATTGGGGATAATCGATAACATTTAGGTCGTTATTTGACCCAACAACTCCAAAAAAAATGCATGCCAAAATCAAAGATCATGCGAGGCCACTGCTTCAAGTATAATTGGGGGCGGAGTGATCACCTCGGTGGAACTGACCTTGCCAAGTCATAGGATACATAGTCCATCCAACATGCGTACAGTCAAGGCTACCGAACATTTCGGGACAACCATGTTTTTCACCGTGAACCTCGTATATGCGTTGGAGATCAAACAATGTTAATTTACGCAAATATCTTCATAAGTAAATGGATACGATCCCTACGTAAAGATATATAATTTAAACATGCGTTGTCAAATTTAAACTTAGAATTTTTAATAAATATAATTTAAGTAAAGATATATATACCTTGAATATATAAAATGAAGTGATTCGCATACAATTTTTTGGACATTTCTAGATATTCATCAATTGCGTCTGACGCCGTAGAGAGGCAGTACATTTTTGTATAGAGGAGAACCCGAGTCTACCTCTCGCATCTTCCCTTTGTTGAAAAAAGGATATCGCTCTGACAAATTATTCGCTAAACGCCTAAATAATTGTCTACTCATTCGAAACGTCGCCTAAAATGTTCTTCACCGGGGCTAAAATAGTGACGTATCAATGCTTCGTTAGCTCCCTCTCGGTCACGATGAAGTGGCGGTTGTCTCGTTAAGCCTCATCGCCTTTGAGACCGCTCAATCAAATAGTTAACCGTTATCCTACCCGCTTCAATAATCAAATCGTCTTCTTCGGAAGAATCGGATGAATAAAATGCATTCCATTCCATTTTTGTGAGTAAGTAGTAAGAGAGGTTTTTTTATAAGAATATGGATGAAATTTGGGTAGAAACTGGTTATTTATACAGTTTTTGTAATTTTTTTTATTAATTCTAACGATAGGCACGCATACCCACGTATCCCTAACATTCAAATTCTCCCGCTAGCCCACTCACGCCCGCTCGCTCGCTCGCGTCCCATATCACTTGACACCGTTGTGGTGTTCGCGAATCAGGTTGGCAGTCGCGTGGCTAGCACCACCCGGTAAAAGGACCACAACAGGAGGAAGGGGTGGTCATGAGTTATCATAATATCACACACCACACCCAATCACCAATTAACACCTCGATCCATCATAGTCAATCAAAATTCACTCTATCACACAAGGGTGGTCATCACTCACTTTTTTTTCTGAAATTTTTTAATTCAATTAAAATTAAGACAAATAATTAAAAATTGCATTAAAGTTAAAAATTTACAATTAAAAAAATCTGCCAAAATAAAAAGAAACGTTGCATAAAAAAAATCAAACTACCGAATTTTACAAAAACAACCTACAAGTTACATGGCTACTTTCACTTCGCACAAATTTCTTGTTTGAGTTCTATGAGAACCGAGGGATACAGTTCTTCGACGTGTTCGTGCGGTTGGCCCAACACACTTTCAAATCTTTATACTTCTCGATCTCAACCCAGTGTTTCATGTATTGTTCTTCTCTTTTTAACTTTGCATTCGCCAACAACTTGCGTCGTTCTCCTCCATGTCTAACATTTTCCCGACTTTAATTCGTTCATAGAATCCAACTTACATTCTTTCCCTTTGCTTGATAACTCGAAACTTTTCTTGCGTTGCGGCCTTGTTGGTGTTGTGTCGTCGGTTGGGTTGTCATTTAAGTTGATGCCGGGAATGTTCGTTGCTGACCCATCCGTCGAGGTTGTGTAATTTCCCGACTCAGACGTTATTTTATCTTTTTTGAGAACGTCCTCTTCGAGTACCTGTTGGTCCATCAAGATCAACCAATGGAATGGAATGGGTACTCATTTGTCATGAGTCCTCGCAATTTCCCAAGCCTTCAACTGAATAAATCCGGTTTTCTACGAGTAAAGTCTTTGGTACTCGTTTAGGGTGGGTTGAGTGCGAAGCTAATATATATTAAAAATACAACTAATAATAAGTAAAGATATATATTTTATATTTTATAAAAATAAATAACAAAAAATATACCTTTTCCGCGTAGCATGCATTGAATCGACTAATTTTTCTATTTATATCCGTCTACTTGCCCGTCATTTGATTCATGGTCCGAGTAGTAGTACCATGCAATCTTCCAAAATGAGCGATAATTCGTTCTCAAAAACGGTCTTTATTTTGTTGAGTTCCGACATTTTTTTCCTCGGAAATATATATATATATATATATATATATATATATATATATATATATATATATATACACGCCTTCACCAAGGCACATTCGTCGTCTTTCGTCCAAGCTTGCCGCTTGGTGGTTTCTTTCCCTTTGCCTCGTCCTCCACAACTAGCCTCAACCTGTACTTCTTCATCCTGTAGTTCTTCATCGGCTAGTGGTTCTTCTTCTTCGTAGTCTTCATTTGAATCGAGATCACAAACCGGGTTACGATACGAATTGTTTTGGAAGTGTGAGGTAGGCTCGCGGATATGCGAAACTGTCGTCCATAGGGTTGGGTGATAAAGTAAAATGACCGCTAACGACTTGGGTTGGCATGTCTGGGTGGGAGAAATGTTGTGGATACGGTTGGGTGGGTATCGGTTCGTCTTGTGAACGAAGCCTACCCAGTTCGCCTAGATTAGCACGAACATGTGGCCTATATTTTTTTTCTTCGTAGTGGACACTTTTTTACTTGAGCCTTCCATAATTTTTGTAGGTTGAAAAATGAAAATTGGGTGTTTTAAGTGTGTATTTTGAAAATGTAAAAAGTGTATAAAATGGGTTAAATTGTAGAGGTATTTGTAGGGTAGGAGATTTTTTTTTTATATAAGAAAAACCATGCCCCCAACAGTATTATTACCATCCCAACGGCTGATTTCCACCATCACAACCTCTATACACACGCAATGACCCAATGAGCATCACGAGTTGCAAGCCCATCACGCATGATAGCTGCTATCACTCATCACGAGTGGTTATCACAAGACTACCCCAACCACCCTTATACAAAGGAACACTCAGCCAACGGAGAGATGTAATCGGCAAGGCTGGCCTTGTGTGGGTGTATCCATATACTATATATATAAATTATTTAAAAACATTTATCTTTAAATTTAAAATTTAATACTCAGTAACCTTTAAAACATATTAGCCCGTTACTAAACCCTATAAACTTTATAAACAAATTAGTCCATCTAACTATCTAAACCCAGTTAACCCACTAAAATTATTAAACCTTACTAAAGATTAAATCTTAACAGCGACAGCAATTCAAATTACTAAATTTCAAGAACCTGATACATGGGACGAATAAGCAATACCCAATATCGATCAATTCTCAATATCTCATTTCTGTCAATCATGGCTTCGGATGATCTGTGATTAACGGAATCATGGTTCATTACAATTCGGATAAGGAAAATTCTATAAAATCGTCTGCAATTCATCTCATATATGAATTTAGGTTCTCCTAAACAACTACCCGGTAGTTAAAAACGTAAAAGTAGAAAAATATATGAAGAATTAAGAAAACAAAATACAAGTTGCTATTTTAAGAGCCATTTTTACTAGTCGGGAATCCATAATCTCATAAACGGCTCTAATAATCGGCTCACGAGGAGCCACATAAAGAGAACACAACTCCCTTGTAAGTATATATTTGATTATTTGAGTAAAAATTTGTCCTTACAAAATCATAAGGAGATTGTTAGGTGCACATATGCTATGTATATACTTTAAGATTATATTTGTAATTTATACATAGAACTTATTGTACACTATAACAAGCTAGTTATAAGTCTTCATATGCCCTTAGTATAAATCAAATCATATATGTTCTTACACTTGGACGATTTTTCTAAGTTTGTTTTGAGATCGATCAATGTGACACTAAGTGAAGATAAAAGGTGAGTAGATCTTTATATGGGTTTGTCAAAGTAAGCGGTTTCACTCGTCAATTTAGAGAGCTAGTCAACTAGCAACTTAAGTAAGGAAATTCGCCAAAATGATAATTTTACCACTCAAATTATTAAAATAGATAATTAGCCGACTAAGACCGTGGGGTATGGTGGGGCTTGAGTTGACACGTGGAGTTCGAGCCCCCCCCCCCCCCCCCACCGGTGAGTGACGTGTCCATGGGGTATGGCGGGGCTTGGGTTGGGGCGTGGCTTGGCAGTTTATTAAAAAAAAAAAGCGAATAGGACATGGCCAACAAAGCAAATAGGAGCCCGCCACATAGGATCGCTAGCCCGCCCCACGCCCGGCTTCAAACTTCCGCCCCTTGGTCCACGCCCCAACCCAAGCCCCCATGGTGATGGCTTGGGCGTTTTCAACCAACCCATGCCCCAACCCAAGCCCCATACCCCATAGTCTAAGCTTCCAATTTTTTAGGCGTAGCCTCCAAATTTACCGACAAATCTGCTAGCTTAGCCTCAAAATTGTAGGCTTAGCCGGCTTGTTTTCTATTTTGAAAAAGTCCTCGTCAAACTTGATTATTTTGGAAATTTTTCCCTTAATAAATTGTAAGTATCTATAAAACTTGGTCAATTAGGCCACAGGGTGTGGGGGCGTCACCCCCCAGCTCACCTTCTATAGCGCCTCGGGCACTATACATCCACACCCAACTTTTTAAGGGGGGCGCCATAGGCTGGGCTCCATTGTGTTAACGAGCAAGAAACACGTGGATCGAGGAGAGAATACATTTGACTGTTTGAAACGGTCATATTTAAAAAAAACAATTTAATTCCCTTTTTAATAAACTAACATTATAAATACCACACATTCCTTTCACTTTTTTATTCCATTCCATTCACTTTCTCTATACTTTTTATACTATTCTCAGAGCCGTTCCAACGTTTTTGTAGACCCTAAGCGGACTACGAAGTGGAGGCCCTTTTGCAAAACATATAGAGATTAATAGAAAATTTAGCTGCTAAAGTTAACCTTCATTTAGTAATTAGCTCGAATTTTGCCCATAAATTCTCCTCCAATCCCGACAGACCCGACGCCATGAGTGATTACCGTTAGTGATAGCCGATAACCTAGAAAATCGAAAGAGCAGGTTGCGATAGGAGGTAGGAACGACGATTGCGGCTCAATTTTAGGGATTTTTGGCGCTGATTCACGGAATTCGGATAAGGTCGAGTGGTAGATGGTTGCTACAGACTGCAGTTATGTCTCGAGTTTAATTTCGAAACTGTGTCTTGCATGTGGGCCTTTTTTCCTAAACATTTTTTATGTGTGTAACTTTATCAAACAAAACATGGTTTAGTTTTGCTTTTTATATGAGCCTAATACATATATAATATATATAACTTTACTAAAAATTGGAGGCCCTTGATTTTTGTGGCCCTAGGCCTGTGCCTAGATTGATAAGCCTAACGCCGGCCCTGACCATTCTCTACATTTTTTTAAATCATTCTCTACAATGTTTCCCAACAATCCATGGAACCCAAACGATCAGTTTTGGCAAACTTTGCAAAACAACGAGCAAGAGGACCGGTATCGCCGAGACCCGCGTACGGGTGAGCTCGGATATTATCCAATGCCACCAAGCACCCCAAATTCTCCTCATCCCACCACTCAACCGACGCCCGGTTTTTTTCGGGTATTATTCTCAACCCCCATTTTTTCCCTCAAACATACCCCAAACCCAAAACATATCCGAAACCCAAAACACAACCGAAACCGAATCCGTTCCCGAAACCCAAGTCGAACCCTCTTCTAGAAAAAAAGAAGTCATAAAAAGAAGGATGAGGCCGAAAAACGTACTACTAAGAAGGTCGAATTTTGGTCGCCTAAGGAAGAGTTCGAGTTGGCAAAAGCATGGCTCGACGTATCAAAGGACGAGATTGTTGGTAAATTTTAATTCAAACATATTGTTTTGTAAATATAATTTTTAATTCAAACATATTGTTTTTTAAATAAATTTTTTTATAGGAAACGACCAAGACTTAAAGGTGTGTTGGGGTCGTATACGTGAAAAATTTTTCGCCGCAATAGGTCGTGGCGAATATCAAACACCCGACTCTTTTTCGGGAAAGTGGGGTGCTATGAGGACAAAGGTTACCAATTTCAACAACATATATATACTAATCTCGTCAACAGTAGTCGAATGAAAAGTGGTGCGAGCGACATCGATGTCATGACCCAAGCCCACAACGACTATAGATTGTACCATGGGCATGTTTTTACGTTGGTAACAACATGGGAGCTTCTTCGCAAATCTCACAAGTGGCATCTTGTACCACCGTTCGACCCAACCCGCCCTAGATCTAAACGGTCCAAATCGACATCCACCACCGAACCATCTGGGTCCGATGCTCGTACAGTAATTAATCTAAACGACGATGCTGACGAATTTGAAGAACCAGAAGAGCTGCCTCGACCAACTGGTAGGGATAAAAGTAAGGCAGCGGCACGTGGAAAGTCTTCTACAACGCCATCAGATGGCCCCTCAAAGTTGAGCGAGTTCGAGGCAAGTCTCAACAAAATAATCTCCATTACGGAAAAAGACCAACAAATAAGAATGGAGAAACAAATCCAAAAAGACATGGATTTTCTCGCAAGAGATTTGTCAAATCTACCATAGGAGGACCGAGTCATTTTGGAGGCTCGTAAGTCACAAATTCGGGCAAAATATATGTAGTTTTTTTTCTAGTATGTTGTGTTTTTTCCTTGTGTTTTTTTAATGACTTTGTAGTTTTTTTTTTTTTTGTTTTTTAATGAAGTTATGTTTTTTTTTCATTTTCAAGTTATTAAAATTGCCATTTAATTTAAAAAAATATTTAAATAAATAAATAATTAGGTAATGATGACGGGGGCTCCATCCACACCCTGCAAATTAAAGGGGAGGGGGGCGTGGTAAAGCCCTCAGGCTGACATGGATCCTACGTGGCGCTTAGGTGGACTGATAAAGCCCCTAAGGGGCTCCAACCACACCCTCCAGCCTTATGACCACCTTAGCCACTTTACCCATTTAGCCGAGAACATGGTTTACATAGTCATCTCAGAGATTAATCAACATCAACATATCATAACTAGTTAAGTGGTAAACTCTCACCGGAGCCAATCAAATTCATCCATGTTAACTTCCCTCTCCAACTCCCCTCAAGCACTTAATTAGAAGGGGTGCTCCCGTCGATGAGTGGTAAACAATTTTTCTTAAAAGAAAGATAGAAAGAAATGTGTGATTGGTGAGAATGAATGGGCCCCCACATGCAAACTCTCTCTCTCCTCATTCTTCACTGGTGGCTTCTCGAATTTCAATCACCCCGTGCGGCAAAGAGTGGCGGCGGCGATGTTCCCCGTACAATAAATAGGTTCACCGCCCTCTTTGACGGTGTGAGTCAACTCCAAGTCCAAGACTACTAGTCAGCGTGGAAGGACCGACAATTGTGAAATTTGAAACAAAGTGATACCAATTTATTATACAAAATCTTGAATACTAAGGCCACCCGGGGTGGCATGGTTTTTGTCCGTGATGAATTTCTATCACGCGTGCTCTTGTACAAAACACTATCGCCACTCCAATGGATCACGCGTTAAACATAAAACGAGTTATATTTTTAACGCGTTATTGTTTTGATTGTTGTGAGGGAACTTGTTGGTTGTGGGGGATATTATTGGGTGTGGTGGTTAGTGATGACCATTTCCATTAAAAAATGTTGTGAGTGATGGAATAATGGTTGATGAAATGGCGAAACTTGATTGGATGTTTTGGGTGATGAGTGATCACCACCCCTACCCCTAACAAAGGCAATATAATCGCACAAATTACTATGAAGTTCCAAATCAACCACAATGATAACATAGACCATTATGAAGTTATAAATCAATTTAAATCAAACCCACAAAGAAACAATTTAGATCTATGCAAATTAAGTGATTTAATGTTATCGAAACCAATATAGCTTTAAACGTAGATCTATGTGAATCATACAGTGATGGGAATGAAGAGGAAGAGGTGAAGAAAATAAAGGAAGAAGATGAAGTGGTTATTATTCTTGATCAATTCTGTTTAAATATAATGGAAAACATATAAACAATACATGTTACAGACAGACCAATGAATAGTCCAGATACAGATGCAACCATCATGTAGTTCGACATGCTAATTAACGTGATCTGGTTCTCGTTTAGAGTGTATGTTCTTGATGGTGGTACCAAATTCTTAAGGGTAGAGAATTCGTAGTAACGGAGAGATAGGAGGTCGAATATGTGTGATGTTATGATTATTGTCTAACCTAAAACTCTCTCTAATCATCTCCTTAAATACACCTAAGGAGAAACCTTATTAGTTAATAAGGGTAAATCGGTCCATCGACAATTACCAACTAATATATTATAAGGTTTTAATATATTTTGATATATATTATATAAATGATAAATAATAATGATGACTACTAGATTAAATACATATAAATGCATATTTAATCTTAGAATCATGTGACGATAGTCATACTAGATAAAGAAAAAGAGGGTGCATGGAGAGATCCAGAGCGAAGTGATGGTGCGACATTAAGAGGTCTGGAAGCGAACCAGGGCCGTTTCAACGTTTTTAGAGGCTGTAAGCGAACTATTAAGCAGAGGCCCTTACGAGACTTGAACCAAAAAAAATAATAATCGGCAATAGTAAATCGCAAAATCAAGTCGTAAAATCGCGAATATCAAATCACAGTTTTTTTATGGTTACTTAATCGCAAATCGCCATCTGCGGCAATTGATTACTCTCAATATCTCCCCCAATCGCCATTCACGTCGATTGCAGTTAGTGAGGTTTAGACATTTTACTTGTTTGGGTTATTATGTCTTTAGCTATGTGTTTATTCATTTGGGATAAATACACATGTAACATATGAAAAAATGTTTTGAAGGCCCTGAATGCTAAGCCTATCGGTTGAGCGCTGAAGTGAACAATGACTAGAAAGTGGATGAGGGAATGATGCTGAGCCAATGAGTGATAAATTTTGGCGACTAAATGAGAGTAGAGAACTTAAGATTCCAAAATAAGAACGGTGTGTGTTAGATTTTGCTTATTTGTGCTATTAAATGGGCAAACTATATACAAACATGTTGAGCTATGAAGTTTTTTATCGTTCTTAAAAAGTTTTAAAAGCACTTCTCGTCCATTAGAGAAGATTTTGCCCGGAAGGAATTTTTCTTTCTAAATCAAAGAAAATAAAGATTCTTAGTTTCTTAATAAGAGTGAAAAATATCAACCCCACAAAAAACAAAAAAAAAAAAAAAAGAGAGGCAAAAGGAAGCAATCAGCTGCATGTTCTCATCATGACCATTATCCTTTGCTTCATAAAACAGAAAGAAAACGTCAAATTTTTAATTAAAATTGACATTTTTGAACTTTATAACTAACTATATAAAAATTTTATTATTAAAACTACCCTCTGAATGAGCCGGTACCGTGGGCCACATCGGACTAGCGTGGGTTGCGGCGTTGCCTGCTAGCGTGGCTATGAAGTCTGGCGTAGGGCAGGGAGAGAGATGATATGGATGGCTGGGACTGGCTGGGCATCTTTGACCCAAAAAAAAAGCCACGCCACCTCACATCCAAAAAAAGCCACGCCCAAGTCGGCCCAACCAAACTACACCATGTGAAGCCCACCTCCATCACTTGTCAACCCAAACCCCACACCTAGCATTTATATAAAACTTGTTGAATGGGGAAATGTCACGTTATTTTGTATGTTTGGTATACTCATTCCCCTAACGTTGCATTTTTGGCCAACGTTTAATTTACTTCATTGAACTTATTCAAATTGTAAAATCATTAAACAAATCAATAATTCAATAGTTACATCTCTTAGAAAAATCACTCAAATTGTAAAATCATTAAACAAATCCTAAATTATTCAATAGTTATATCTCTTAGAAAAATCACTCAAGAGAGTTTTAAAACTTTAGACTATTTTAACCCTCCAAAATAATCCGATCAATTTGAAATGTAAACAATAATACTTCATATTTCGTGGTAGGGTAGGGATAGTGTACATTAATTCAAAAGTGTGATAAGTGTTTTAAACCATTAGATCTTTGATCTAATGATTGAGATCAATAGGGACTAAATCATAAATTGTGTTTTAATTATTTGGACTGATTTGAAAATTGTAGAGGTAAGAATGTCTTTGCATATGTTTCAAATTAGGTAACATCTCCTAAATTCTAGCGATTCACTCATAAATTATAGCGATTCAAATTTACACTTATTTTAAAATTTGGACATTCTAAAAAATCCAGAAATATGTAACTGCTACAAGAAATATATAACACTATACATCCATCATATAACACTATATAACACCATATAACACCGTATAACACGATGTAAACACTATATAACAATATATAACACTATAATCTATCATAGACATGCTATCAGACAAATATAACACTATATCACTATATAACACTATACAACTCTAAAGGGTGAGAGTTCGCTACAAAGTCCATTTTTCCTATAAAGTGTAAAAAGTCATCAAACACTATAATGTTAACCATAAAGCACACTCAAAACCCACATCTAACAACGTGAAGATTACTAAAATGCTATATTTGTGTGGTTTTGTGTTGTGTTTCGGATGATAAGGTTTTGATTATCGAATGACTAACATTAGTGTGTTTTATGTTGATTATCATGTTGTGTTTTATATGCATAGTTCTACGATGGTGTATTTGAAGTTTTTATGGAATGTTAGGGTTTGGATATTGTGTTTTAGTGATCTTCAATCTGTTATTTGTGGGTTTTGAATGTGTTTTATGGCTAAAATTGTGGTGTTTTATGACTTTGTACTAGGCATGAGCAAATAGTATAAAATACCGATCCCATCCCGATCCCAATACCGATAATCCCGATCCCGACATGTTTCGGTATCGGAAGCGGTATCCACATTTTGGTTTTTTCGGTATCGGTACGGTACGGTATCGGTAAAATACCGTCTTTTACCCTCAAAATACCGATACCGTACCAAACCGACATGTTTCGGTATCGGTATCGGTATCAAGTATTCATGAAATTTCGGGATCGGGATTATCGGTATCGGGACGGGATCGGTATTTGCTCATCCCTACTTTGTACACTTTCTAGGAAAAATGGACTTTGTAGCCGAACCCCACCCTATATATAACACTATATAACACCATATAAATACTATATAACACCATATAACACTATATAACACCAAAAAACACTATATAACACCATATAACACTATGTAACACTATATAACAATATATAACACTATATAGTTCTGAACGAGATGACACAAATTCGTAGATTAATTCTTAATTCGCATTCCTATAATTAAGTGTGACGGTTAAAATGTTATCAATTAATTAAATCAATAAGAAAATTAATTGTTTACCCTTTTGAATTAATTTAGATTGAGGACATATGTTATCACCACAATATTTCTCACCTTTCTCATACTTTTAGATTAATGTACAGGATCCTCTACCTCTAGTGGTATACGTTTATAGTTAAAATTATTTAACTTATCTAGTGATATACGTTTATTTATTCTTATAAATATGTAAATTATAATATTATTTATGTAGAAAACAACACATCAATTAATATACTTGATTATTTAAAAAAGAACGTAACATGTTGTCTATGTAGAAAATGACACATCAATCAATATACTTGTACATTACATTACACTGTAATTTTCAATATCTACATTCTCAAGATGGCGGTAATAATGCTCGCCAATTATTGGTTGAAATGGGCGGCTAAGATAATAGTGCCGTATAGCTGTCTGGCACTCCCCTATTGGCCCAATAAATTTACGCTTTTATCCAGTTTTAAAATTACGATTTTACCATCAGTTTGAAATTATGTTTTTACCCCCACATAAAAATAAATTTACGTTTTTACTCCCCGCTAAATATTTAAATTTTTCCTTCGGTTCAAAATTACGATTTTGCCCCGCTTGAATTTACACTTTTGCAATTAGTTTTTTCCCTTAAAATTACGATTTTGCCATCAGTTCAAAATTATGTTTTTACCCTCACTTAAAAATAAATTAACGCTTTTGCTCCCAGCTAAAAATTTCAATTTTACCCTCTAATTAAAATTACGATTTGCCCCATTTAAATTTACAAATTTTCCATTAGGTTTTTTCTCACATTTACGTTACGATTTTGCCATCAACTTAAATTTACATTTTCTCCATTGTTTTTGTTTGTTTCCTAGTTAAATTACAATTTTACCCCCAGTGTAAAATTACAGTCATGTCGGCAACTGACTGGCACTCCCCCATTAGTCTATTTAATTTACGATTTTATCTCTGAATTAAAATTATGATTTCGCCCTCAGTTAAAAATTACGTTTTTCCCATCGTTTTAGTTTTTTTTTTTTACGAAACTATAAAAGTTTTTTTGTTTTAATTGGTTAACTCCATTTAATTTTTTCCCGTGTCAAGGATAGTCCTAAAAAATTACAGTTTTGCCCTGAGCCGAAAATTACGGTTGTATCATCGTTTTAGTTTTTTTTCCTAGCAAAATTATAGTAGTGTTTTTTAATTGATTGAGAATTATTCGGCCATCGCCCCGCAACGCGGGCGGGGCAACCACTAGTTAATAAACAAACCTAATAAACAACACTTTTAGTATTTTAATAATATATAAATTTTTTTTAATACTATTATTATTTTAATATTATAATAAAATTATTTTACTTATTATTTTTTAACTTTAATAATTTTTTTTATCACGGATTGGGATAAACTTGATGACACTTTTATTAATAAACAAACATAATGAATACTATTTTTAGTATTTTAATAATATATATAGTTTTTTTAATACTTTTATTATTTTAATATTATAGTAATAATTATTTTCTTAATTATTTTTCTTAACTTTAATGATTTTTTCTATCATGAGTTGGGATAAGCTTGGTGTCAACCGGTACATGTATCGAAAATACTGGTATGGTCCTGTCCGGTATCTGTACATGAAGGTAAAAACCGTCACTAGCCTGGTACAGAAAACGCCAAAAGTCGTTACCGAATTAATATTGAAAATCTTTAGTTTGGGAAATTCGGTACTGCTACATGGTACCATTTGCTTATCACTGATCACGGATATTGTACGAACAACAACGGTGCCGTACAACTTTTCTTTTATTGATTTTCTTCAACTTTTAATGATTTCTTTTTTTTAGTTTCAGGGGTAGGGATGAACTCGGTGCCAACCGATACCGAATCGGCACTGGTACCGAAAATACCAGTTACGTTACCGGTATATGAAGGTAAAAACAGGCAGCGAACCAGTACCATTAACGCCAAAAGTCGGTACCGAATTGATACTTAAAATCTTTCGGTTCGAGAAATTCGGTACCGGTACCCCGTACCATTTGCTCATCTCTGACCACAGGTTTCATACGAACAACATCATTACCATACAACTTTTTTGCTTGATTTTCTTTCGGTTATCTTTTATTGTTTTTTCTATATTTCTTTTTATTCTTGACAGCGGTTCCGTGCGCAACACGCTTATAGTGATTTCAAAACACATGTAAACACATACTAAATGACAAAAGAAGCTCGCCGCAACACGGCGATAGTGATAAACCTACTTAAATTAAATTTAGTATAAGTCAATCAAAATCAGAAACTTCACGAACAAAATTAAAGAAAAGTCCATTTTACCGGCTGGAAAAAAAATTATGAGACCACCGATTTCGTAATAATTTAATTAAAAAATTATATAAAAATAAAACATTAATGCTATTAAAATTTAAAAATATAACACCTAAATTAATTTCTCAACCATATTCTAACAAATGGGACAAAATGACAAAATCTCTTTCTGGCTGAAGGGGGGACATAGCCCAAATTTGTTGAGTGCCATGGGCCACGGGCCTCCGTGTTATGGCACCAAGTTCTTCTTATATAAGGCTCTTGGCCCACAAAAGGGTTATTTAACTTGTTTTGATGATGATACATGTTTACATATATATTACAGCCAATTTAGTTGTTTTTACCATCTCATTTGGTCGAATGTGATTATAAAAATTACCGAAAATGTTATTTTTGAAAATGTAAAATAACGTGTTAAATGGGTTATGTTCGAAAGTTGGAGAATCGAATTCGATATTGAACTTGATAATTTTATACGAGATGTAATTCCATATGATACACATAAACCTAACATTGTTTTGTGCATTCGTGGAGACATGGACATCATCCTTTTAGTTATTTATAAAAGTTACAAATACCATGAAAGTGAATTATTTTAGATCTATCAATTTATAATGATTGGGAAATACTGATAACAATGTCCTAAAGTCGTTAACTATTAACTCACACATGTGGTGCTTTGTTGGTAAAAGATCTATTTCGTACTAGGAATATTTATGTGAAAAATGTTACCATCTTATAAAATATGTTTTGACTAATGAAAATATTTCCACACAATGTAGAAAAAACATCATAATTATCATACCCAGTAAATCTCATCAATAGCAAAGCTAAGGTAGGGTCTGAAGAGGGTAAGATGTAGACAACCTTACCTCTACCTCGTAGGAATAGAGAGATTACTTCTAGTGAGACCCTCGACTCGATAGTAGTTTTGCATCAAGCCTTGGACATAAGGTACATAACACTCAACAATCGAGACAAAGGTCGATTAGTGCATGTACCCTTTTGTCTTTCGGCTATCAACGCTACCACATGATCCATGATTAACCGCCCACCGCTTTTAACGTTATTTTCACGATATTAGTAAATAACGTTAAAATTAGTGCAATTTCACTCCCCCCCAAGGGCCCACACATATATAGATTATATGCGCACACTGCAGCGGGGCCGACAATGTAGAAAAAACATATGTCTCACAAAATAAAATACATATCGAAAATTAAATTATCATATGTGGACAAATGTTCCACAAATCTACATTGATCGAAAACTACAAAAATAAATACCGGTATGATGTTGTTCGGTCGATATCGGTACGGTATCATCGTATCTATACAACACCTACTGGATAAGATATCCTAAAATACTTTATATTAAATACAAATATCGTAAAACACTTTATTTTAAGGGAAAATTATAAAACTAGCTATTGACCACACCCACTTTTCAAAACTAGCCACCTCATATGTTTTTAGAGCAACCTTTCAAGCACGGGATGCGTCTTTGGAGCGACGTCACTGAAACCCAATAAAAAATGGACACGTGACGTGAAAGACGCATGGGAGAAGTCCTAGGCGCATGGGAAAGACCTTCAAAGACGCATCCTGAAACCCAATAAAAAATAGACACGTAGCCTGAAAGATGCACGTGTGAGAAGTCCCAAAAACATGGGAAAGACCTTCAAAGACGTATCCTATGCTTGAAAGACGCATCCCAGATGCCGGACGCTTCCCCGTGCTTAGAAGATCACTCCAAAGACGTATGAGGTGTCTAGTTTTGAAAGAGGATGTGACCACCGACTAATTTTGTAATTTTCCCTTATTTTAAATACAAATGTATATACCATATGAGTTTACGATTATTTTATATATAAAAAATACTTCATGTTATATATATAACTTATGAGTCGTTTGTTTGGAATCAGTCCCTACTCATTTTAACATCGTATACAGAGTCTGTCTACTGCCATACTAATATCGGCAAAAATGACCGGAGTTTCCATGATCAGTCAATTTCCTACCAATTCAGTCTCCTTAATGTCTCCGGTATCGAAACCGAGCTCCAAGACACCTATGTTAACATCTCATTCAGTCAGATTTCCAGCAAAAACCTCCACAAAATCAAAGGTCCGTTTCGCAGGAGGAGCCAGAAAGAAATTCAGTTTCACTTTGCGTGCTGCGGGTGATGACGGTTTTGAACCCGAAGGTAACGAAACCTATTCTGTGGTTGCAGAGGAGCCGATCACGGAGATCGGGTTGTTGAAGAAGCAGTTGGTTGAGACGTTTTACGGGACGAATTTCGGATTGAGTGCTACAAGTGAAACAAGAGCAGAGATTGTGGAGCTCATCACGCAGCTGGAGGTGATGAACCCGACTCCTGAACCAACTAAGGCTCTGCCTCTTCTCAATGGCAAATGGATTTTGGCGTAAGTAATTTTCTTTTAGTTTAATATTATTGTGTGTTGATGATGGATTTAAATTTATTTGGAAAACTTTTACATGGTAATGGGTCG
Source organism: Helianthus annuus (assembly GCF_002127325.2). NCBI lineage: Eukaryota > Viridiplantae > Streptophyta > Magnoliopsida > Asterales > Asteraceae > Helianthus > Helianthus annuus. The sequence goes on along the minus strand of NC_035448.2, from coordinate 136,128,046 downwards.
GGTACAGGTATAATAAACTGAGTTTTTATATTTCATTTATAAAGTTGTGTCTAATACGACATCTCATGCCGATTTAGGGGTTATGTAGTTAAACGTTACCCGTTGTGATGGTTGTTACCTGAAATTCGATCTTAAACTAATTTAAGAACCGGCTTCGAATATAAAGCACTCGGGACTGGTCTGTTAGGCTTTCCAATCTAGCCACGGGCCTAGGACCACCAAAATCAGTAAGTTTTATATGTTATATATATATATATTATATTAGGCCCCAATGAAAACAAAACTAAACTAGTATTTTTTTACTATAGGAACCCAGATAAAAATTGTTTAGGAAAAAAGCCTGCATTCAAGGCACAATTTCGAAATTAAACTACAAACGTAACTACAGCAACCATCGAGGCATCAACCATGCGACCCATCCCAAAGCTAGATAAATAGATTTTATTTAAACATATACTATATCTATGCAAAACATATAACTTTAAAAAAAAAGATTAATTTCGCCAACTATAAACTTTTTAGTTTAAACTGCTGGTCCCAACTCTAGGTAAAGGAGGAGGGTTTTGTTACTACTTACTAGATATGTTGTAAATGATACTTTTACAAAAAGTCCTCCTTCGTAGTTCGCTTAGGGTCTCCAAAAATGTAGGAACGACCCTGAGCACTTAATCACATTTCTTATAGTTTTATAATTTTAAGAATTTCAAGTTTCTACAAATTTCAACATTTATTTTTTTGAACGGCTAAAATCACCTAATACCATATTCGCCGTAACCCACAAAACTTAAAACTATTAGAATAGTAACCTGCAAGAAAGCAATCCCTGTTAATAAAAAAAATTCGGTTGGCCAAAGGATTAACACAAGGGCGGATATAGCTTGAGACAAGGGGTAGCCCCCGCTACTCCTTGACGCTCAGGCAGTAGTGTAAATTTTGGAAAAGTTGAAGTTTTTTCAATTTCGCTGCATCTATAGAAAAGAAATTTTGAAATGTTGTCCCTTATGTTTTTTCTAGATCCACCACTGGATTAACAGACCTTGGCCTCTGTCTAGTTCCGCCTATAGAGTATAGACAGCGTGTATCGTTCCAACGATCTATGCTTTAGGCATGACTTATGGGTCTATAAATGTTAGGTAAACTGCTTTTAACGTTTTTGGTACATGTTCGGTACTTGAAGTAGTACAATATTAAATGTCGGACCACCATTTTCAATGAAGAAAAGGGCCACACGGCTACTTCCACTAAATCATTTCAGTTTAAGTGAACCAAAATCATTATCAATGTAACAAGATGTGTCATTTTACTTGAAATAGGAACCTACATGCAAAAATGAATCTTAAATGATTAGTACGTATTTAACAGCATCACGTGATCGCACGTGAGTATTGTTTTGCAGCTATACATCCTTTGTTGGCTTATACCCTTTGCTGTCACATGGAACAATCCCTCTAGTGAAAGTAGAAGAGATATCCCAAACCATCGATTCCGAAAACTTCACGGTCCAAAACTGTGTTGTTTTTGCCGGACCAGGGTCCACAACCGCAATAAGTGCAAACGCAACGTTTGAAATTCAAAGTCCTAAGCGCGTACAGGTACACCATGTGACATCATTAAATGGGTAACCCCCAGGTTATGAAAGGTGGGTTTTAACTTTTAATCATTTGCGACTTTTTATATAGATAAAGTTCGATGAAGGGATCATTGGGACACCACAACTGACAGACTCGATTGAAATACCCGAGAGTATTGAGATTTTGGGACAAAATGTAGACCTTTCGCCTTTTAAAGGGTTGATCACGTCGGTTGAGGACACTGCGTCACATGTTGCAAAGACCATTTCGAGTCAACCACCGTGGAAGTTCTCCATCTCTGAAGGCAAGGTGGAGTCATGGTTGCTAACAACTTATTTGGATGAAGAAGTTAGGATCTCTAGGGGAGATGGTGGGAAAGTGTTTGTTCTGTTTAAGGAAGGTTCGTCGCTTCTTTCGTCTTGAATTGATTCGGGATCTTGATGAATATTTATCTCTCTTTTATAGAGATCTGTAAGAACGTTAACGCGTATTGCGTCTTGGATTGAAACATGCTAATATGATATTGAAGAATGAATGAGTGAATGCCTTATTTTATATCGTGATTGTATGTGTTACAAATGGGTTGAGCTGGGTTATATTTATTATTTAACGCGTAGAATAGGTGACTAAGAAATGTTTGAGAATAGGTGACTAGATGCTTTAGAATCAAATTAAAGCATTGACAGAGAATTTTAAAATATTCAAAACTATTATGAAATTGTACAAAGTACAAACCAAACCATTCAAAAGAGTGAACTGATTTTAATCTTTTGTTAAATTCCGTTAACCATGGGTCCGTTTTTGTCTTTGGGCTAAAATGTTCAGGCCGGAGAAAAGTTGCCCAACATAATAAAATTTGGGCCTAAAACCTTTTTGTATTTCTATATATTACACTTATTGTCTGACGTTACAGTCAAACACCCAGCCAAAGATTGTAGCTTATTTACAGAAGTGCCATTGGTAGAAAAACAATTGTTTTTGACGCCGGTTCATTGTGAATGTTTTTTTTCCTTTGGTTTGTTGCTTGCCTCAAGCTGGTTCTTGGAGCCTTGAAAGTTGAGACACCTCATTTAGGCACAAATATTTTGAAAACCCTATATAATAATACTAAATAATAACTTAAATTTGTATACCATTTTTTATCAATCAGTTAGATTTATTAATCTTTTAGATAAAGTTTCAGCGTAATTTAATCGATCACTTATATTCTTCAGTATTTTTAATAGTGCTTCCTTTATTGTTTGATTTGAATCATTTATGTTTGTCAATGTAAAAAAAAATATTTTTAATAGTGCTTCCTTTATTGTTTGATTTGAATCATTTATGTTTGTCAATGTAAAAAAAAAAATATGTTGATATGTTTATTTCTTTTAACATTGCAATATAACCTTTTTTTATTTAAACGGTTGTATACAAAACGAACTTTATTTTTGCATAGTAAACTATATGAGTACTGATATTGTAACGGTGTCGCACAAAAACGTATCGAACCAAACCGGTATCGACGTTTCGATAGGTATTCGACTTTATGGTCACCGATAGATAAAAATATGTATAAATATTCTGTTGTGCATATCACGGTCTTATTTTTTAAGTTTTCTCTTACTGTTGCTATAGCAAGTGTCGATATTATAACGAGCCGAACCGATATCGACCAAGTTCCCGCTGCGTAGTGCGGAGAAATCCAACTAGTTAGTAATATAGGATGAATTTATTATCAAAATAAAGTGGCTTCACACTATGTCCAAACTTAAAAATAAATAAATAAAACTAATTAAACTGGGGTTGGTGGTCCAGTGATATGGCAAAGCCTTTTAATATCCTTAAGTGTGAGATTTTGAGTTCAAGTTTTACAAAAAGTAAAAAATTTGCAGTTCAAAAAAATATATAAATACCTATCATGTTTTATTTGTACCAAATATGAAGAAAAAAAAGGACATGTAGCATGACGAAAAATTTGTTCAATACTATCCATGAACTTAATATTTATAGAACATAAATAGTAAATTTGTTTCTAACTTCTTTTTTACTAGTTTATATATTGTTTTATGCATTTAAGATGTTTGCTTGTTTTCCCTATGAGAAAATAGCAATAACCTTTTTATCATTTGTTGGTTATTTTGTTTGAATTTTAGAATGCAAAACTCATTTTCTAGAGTATTCAAGCTAAAAATAAGGATTGATAAAAGGGATTATAAGGGGTAGGGGTGGTCATCATTTATCATTCATAATTCATTTACAACTTCCAATCAAGTTCCGTCATATTATCAAGTATTATTCCATTACTAGTGAAGGATTTTAGTGGAAATGCTCATCACTCACAACACCCAACAATAAACCCTCACAACCCAACAAATCAAACAACACGTACCATTCTTCACGCGTGATAATTTTCACGCGTTATAAAATCGACGCGTTAAACTCGATGGTGGCGGCGGTGTTTTGTTTTCTATAACTCGTTATATATGTTCATCTCGGGCTAAAAGGTGACCGCCCCGGGTGGCCTAAATATGTACACTAAACACGACACAAGTAATTGGATGCAACATTGTTGTAATTGATTAGATGAGACTTTGCAATAGAAATATAAAATAGACGTATTGTTATATGCGAGTTAAAACTAATTACAATACTTAAATCAAAGATAAAAAGTTAGATGCACCAATAGAATAGGCTAGATGCATCATTGTATACATTTGCGTCAAAACTTATTGTGATACTAAATTAAAACTCATAAGATGAACACTCCATGGTATTGAATCTATATGCTAAGGAACTAACATATATATATATATATATATATATATATATAACTCATAAGATGAACACTCCATGGTATTGAATCTATATGCTAAGGAACTAATATATATATATATATATATATATATATCAACATAGACAATGAAACAAATACAACACTATTTTGCAGCACCAACATTGTATACATTTGCATCAAAACTTATTGCAATACTAAATTAAAACTCCTAAGTTGAGCACTCCATGGTATTGAATCTATATGCTAAGGAATTAACATATATCAACATAGACAATGAAACAAATATAACAACACTTTGCAGCCTCTAATTACATACGATTTATAATCATTCAAAACTATCGATCGTTCTAATCACTCATGCTTGGATGCAAGTCTAAATTTGATACGTGTGAAATGAAGAAGAAGAAGAAGAAGAACAGAGATGATAGCTCAACAACAACCTACCTGTTTATTCAATTATTAACGGTATATAACAACCCTTACAACGACTAACAGCTTCTTAACCTATTTTACACTTTAAGCCCCTAGACAATACAAACATTACAAAAGATGACTTAAAAGTCTCTGTTGACCATTTGACCGTATCAATACTTCCCCCTTAAAAAACTAACTTTGACCCCAAAATTAAAATTCAAAATCAGGGAATCTAATCTGCATCTCCTTCAAATCCTCCCAGGTAGCATCGCACAAGGGTAAATCTTTCCATTTTACCAACACCTCGACTCTTGCTCTATTATGCCTTTTAACCATTCGTTTCTCAATAATTGCAGCAGGGACAAATTTGAATCTCGGCTGGCTGGGCAAAGGAATCACTGTGGAATGATCACCTTTGGCTAACTTCAATAAGGATACATGGAATGTTGGATGTATCTGAGCCTCTGCCGGTAAGTCTAAACGATAAGCTACCTTCCCTATTTTCTCCACAATTAAAAATGGCCCATAAAATTTTGGAATGAGCTTATTTGTTTTGACATTCCTCAGTGTATTTTAACAAAAAGGTCTAAGCTTTAGGAAAACCCAATCACCTACTTCAAATTCCCTTTCTGTTCTGTGTTTATCAGCCAACTGCTTCATGCGGTTCTGGGCCATACATAAAGAGTGTTTCAGCTCTTTAATAGCTTCCTCTCGTTCGATAGATAGCTGATCCACTGCTGCATTAGGACAGTCCTTTGGAATATAGGGTATAAAGATAGGAGGAGGATACCCATAGAGAGCTTGAAAAGGAGTAGTTTTGAGTGAAGAATGGTAATTGGTATTGTACCAATATTCAGCCAATGACACCCATTTCAACCAAGCAGTTCCAGTAGCTAATGTCATACTTCTCAAGTAGGATTCAATGCATCTATTAACTACTTCAGTCTGCCCATCGGACTATGGATGATAGGCTGTTGAAAATGTTAATTGGATACCTTGCATTTTTGTAAAAGTTTCCCAAAAATTGCTCAGGAATATAGGGTCCCTATCAGACACAATTGTTTGAGGCCAACCATGTAGTTTAAAAATGTTGTCAAGGAAGAGTTGAGCCACTGTTTCAGCAGTATAGGGATGACCCAATGGAATAAAGTGACCATACTTGGTAAGCCTATCAATAACCACCAAGATAGAATCTTTTCCCTGAATCTTAGGAAACCCCCCAATAAAATCCATTGAGATATCAGAAAAAACATACTTAGGGACTGGTAATGGCTGCATCAGCCCAGGATAGGCTATATTCTCCACCTTAGTCCTCTGACAAGTGTTACAAGACCTGATAAAATTCCTGACTTGTTTATTCAATCCTTTCCATTTAAACAAGCTGGCAATCCTTTGAATGGTGGCATGCATCCCTGAATGTCCTCCCATAGCAGAACTATGACACAGTTTAATGATTGTACCTTGTAATCTTCATCTTTTCCCAACAAAACTTTCCCTTTCCTGGTAAACAAAACTCCATTCCAGTTGTAGTGTTGCAATAAGTTCCCAGCCTGCAACTTCTTCAACTTATGATATAAGACAGAATCAGTCACCCGAGATTGTTTTATTTTGTCTAGTAAGGTAGGATCCATTGTAGACAAGGATATTGTGAAGAGTGTAGGACCCTGGACCCTTGATAATGCATCCACTGCTCTATTCTCAACCCCTTGCTTATACACTATCTCATAATCAAAGCCCATTAATTTCGAAAGCCATACATGCTGCAATGGTGTAGTCAACTTCTGCTCCATCAGATGCTTGAGGCTTTTTTGGTCAGTTCTGATTATGAAATGGCCAATGGACAGATAATGTTGCCAGTGTTTAACAGCAAAGATGATGGCCAATAGTTCTTTTTCATAAACTGAATAAGCCTGCTGTCTTGGAGATAGAGCTTTACTTACATAGGCCAGAGGATGAAAGTCTTGCATTAAAACTGCTCCTATGCCCTTTGAGGATGCATCAGTTTCCAAAATAAAGGGCTTGGAAAAATTGGGTAAGGCCAGGACAGGAGGTGAACACAAGGCAGACTTTAGGAGGGCAAAAGCCTGATCAGCTGAAGCATCCCATATAAAACTGTCTCTCCTTAAAAGATTAGTGAGAGGTTTAGCTAGGATACCATAAGATTTAATAAATCTTCTATAATAGCCAGACAAGCCTAAAAAACCTCTCAGCTGTTTGATATTAGTAGGTGTAGGCCATTCTTGAATTGCTGAAATTTTCTTAGGATCTGTTGAAACCCCATCCTTAGTGATGATATGACCTAGATACTCCACCGAATTCCCAACAAAAGAGCATTTATTTTCTTAGCAAACAGTTGATGTTCCCTGAACAGTGTTAATACCTCCTTTAAGTGTGAAATATGTTGTTCAACATTCTTGCTGAAGACCAAAATATCATCGAAAAATACTAACACTGTTTTCCTCAGCAGTGGTTTGAAAATATGATACATTAGGGCTTGAAACGTAGCTGGAGCATTTGTCAACCCAAAGGGCATGACCAGAAATTCGAAATGGCCCTCATGTGTCCGAAACGCTGTTTTGTGCACATCTTCAGGACACATCCTAATTTGATGGTAACCCGACCTCAAATCAAGCTTAGAAAATACCGTGGCTTCCCCCAACTCATCAAGTAGTTCCTCTATTAATGGAATAGGATAACTATTTTTAATTGTGGCCTCATTAAGTCTCCTATAGTCAATGCACATTCGCCAACTACCATCTTTCTTTTTAACTAAAACCACAGGGGCTGCAAATGGGCTTGTACTGCCCCTGATGACACCAGTATCCAACAGTTCCTTGGTCATAGCTTCAATCACATCTTTTTGGGCCATTTGGTACCTATAAGGTTTCAAATTAATCACCATTGACTCATCTTTAAGTAAAATTCGATGATCATAGGGCCTTGATGGTGGCAAAGATGTAGGAACTCGAAACACATCAGCAAAGGAGTCCAATAATGTTTCAATTTCCACATTAGAATCTGATCCTTTAACTTTTGTTGTGTGCTGAAAATTACCCTCTGCATCAGCCTCTATTTGTAAGCTGAACAATTGACTATGCAACAACTTATCTTCATGACTTATTCACTGATTCATAGTCTTCATAGAACACAAGGTGATCTTATTAGTATTACTCCCTTTTAACTGGTATACCTCATTTTCCACCTTAAATTGCATTGTCAAATCCTTGAAATTCCACACAATGTCTCCCAAAGGTAACAACCATTGGACCCCAAGTACCATGTCATAAGTTTCTAAGGGAATCACAAACACATCAGCTTTAAACCACAATCCCTGCATCTGCCATTGGAAGTTGTGACATATCTTGTCACATATCAAGGGAACTCCATTAGCCACTCCTACTTTCATAGGTTTAATATCTTCTAAAGGGCAATTAATCTTCTTAGCCAACCTTTCATTGAGAAAGTTATGAGTTGACCCAGAGTCAACCAGGGTTTGTAATTGCCTAGTACCAATATTTCCCACCACTTGCATTGTAGAAAAAGATGGTACTCCTGTTAAGGCATGGATTGAAATCAATGGATCATCAACAGTAGTGTCTATCATAGTTTCTGCTCTTACCCCATCAATAAGATCAACATCATCCTCTTCATCCCCTTTCAATTCAATGCTATACAGCTGTTTATTTGGGCATTTATGGGTAGGAGTGAATTTCTCATTACACCAGAAACATTCTCCTTTTGATCTTTTCATGGCCATTTCCTTGGTTGTTAAGGACTTAGTGTTAGCCACTTTTTGGTTTATAGGAGGGGAAGGTAAAAGGGGTAAATGGGCTGTATTAACAGGAGGTTTGACTGAAGATATAGGAGTGGGATTTTGAACAGAATTTGAATTGGATGGAAAGAATTTCCCATTGTAGGTAGAATGATACTTGTGTTTAGTGGCTAATGTTTGATTAGAAGCATCTTGTTTCTTTGCAAATTTATAGGCTTCTTTCATATTTCTTGGTTCAAACATTCTTACAGGACAAGCTAATTCAGGTTTCAACCCATTCAAGAAAATACTCACAGCATACTCTTCACAAATTGTGACTCTCAACAGATTAGCATCAAACTTTTCACAGTAATCCTCTAATGATCCCGTTTGAATTGTAGAAGTAAGAATGCCCATAGGGTCAAGGAACAAAGTAGTGGAAAACCTATCAATAATTGTTCTAGAATATCCAGACCATGTTACCTCAGAAATAGGTTTGACTAATCTTTTAAGATAAGAAGAATGCCATTTCATAGCCTTTCCTTCCAGGTTGATAGCTGCATATCTGACTTTGAAGTTTTCCGGTGTCTCGTCCACATCAAAGAAATGTTCACAACGACAAATCCAATCCTCTACTTCTGACCCATCAAATCTTGGAAACTCTATTTTACCCAAACGATATAAACGATCACTTCTTGTGCTGCTAGTGATTTCTCCTTGTGAAGTTGAATATTCCCCATCTGATCTTAACTGATGATTAGTCAGTTTGTCAAGAATTTGCTTAATATCCGTAAAGGATTTCTCAGCTTTTTCAACAAATGCTTCGAATTTCAACAAGGAATTAGAGTGTTCTTTAATCACCTTCTCTAATTCAGTCTGATTACGAGTAGCTGCCATCACAACTTGGAAGAATTAATCAATCGATTGATTAATTCCGGTTGAATGAATGAACAAATTGATCGAAACAATGATCAATTTACGAATTAGAAGAATACGAATAGAATTGATCGAACAATTGATCAATTCCCACTGATTTTGAAACGAAGACGGACATAATTGATTGCAGAACAGCCGAGGATCGGTGCTCTGATACCAATTGATACGTGTGAAATGAAGAAGAAGAACAGAGATGATAGCTCAACAACAACCTACCTGTTTATTCAGTTATTAACGGTATATAACAACCCTTACAACGACTAACAACTTCTTAACCTATTTTACACTTTAAGCCCCTAGACAATACAAACATTACAAAAGATGACTTAAAAGTCTCTGTTGACCATTTGACCTTATCAAAATTGTATTTTATTATCGACAAGTAAAAACATAACTAAAAAGATAACGGTGAACTAGTTTAAAAATCCATTCATAGCATATTCAAGTCTTTAACCTCCAAACTTACTTTTAGGGGGTGTTTGTTTTTGGTGAGAAGTACTTCAGAACCTCTTATGTCTTCTCCACGCAGACCACGCACAGACATTTAAGTCTGCAGCTTGTTTGTTTTTTAGAAGAGGTTTTATTAAAAAACCTCTTCCCCACCTCTTCCCCACACAGACCTTTCCTTATGTCTTCCAACCTCTTCAAGAGTCTTCTCCCTCTTCAAAACACCATCTGGTGTCAAAACCCTAGCAACTCCACTTCTCCAGCCGACACCACCTCCTCCGCCACCGCCACCACCTCCACCTCCGCCACCACCTCCTCCGCCGCCCACCCCTGCTCCGCTACCACCTCCACCTCCTCCGCCGCCCACCCCTGCTCCGCCACAACAAAACCAGCTGCATCCAACTTGTTGGTGCAGTTTCTCATTTCTTGATGACGAAACCCAAAACAGAAGAAGAAGATTTCGGGAAGCCGAATCAAAAAATCATGGGGGGTTTGTAGTTTATTAATGGACAACATTAATGGCAGATTCTACAAGGACGATGGCAACGTCTCATCTTCTTGTGTTCTTTTTTTTTTTTTTTGAATTGTTCTTGTCTTTTTCTTTTATTTCTTTCGTGAAGAACGGTATGGTTGAGAAAGGGGTGAATTTTGTGCTTCTGGCATGTTGTTGATTTGTGTTTGAGTGGGTGGTTGATTTGTGTTTGAGTGGGTGGTTTGTAGATCTGAAATGTTCAAGAGGAAGAGGTTTGGGAGAAGAGAGGGAAAAAAAGTTTGCAGATGTGGGGTAAAGAGATTAGAATCAAACACTCTTTTTATTACACCCCGCAGACATTTGGTCCACCTCTTCTCGTGCAGACGTTTACAGATGTGGTCCGCAGACTCCAGACCTTTTGCATCTGAAAAAACAAACACCACCTTAGTTTACTTCTTATCCCTTGGGTAAAGGGAACATAAAAAAGTAGTAAAATGCTAGGAGCTAGCTTTAACGAAATTTTAGTTTGGTTGTTAATAAACTTACATTCAAAAGGTTAATTTTTTATTTTTTATAACTTAATTTCAACGTTATGTTCGCTTAATATGTACTGATGATAAACTTCTAAATTATAGGGTCAGGATATGCTAGAAAGTTTATTTTTGCTAGAAAGGCTAGAAAGTAACCTTGACCATCAATTGATTAATCAAGAGCTTGGATTAAATGGGTATAACTGATAAAAAAGAAGGAGACACGTGAGTTTGTGAAGGGGGTATTCTAGTCAATTCAAAACAATAGTTTCTATCTCCTTCATCCCCCCCCGTTTTTTAAACGTTAATAACTCTTTCATACCACATTATTTTTTTTTATAAAAATTGCACAAAAAAAGAGTGTTTTTTAATCTTTAAAACGAGTATATTATTGCTATATCTATAAAAAATCGAAAACCCGGATGCGTAAAACACAATAGACAAAAAGCATAAAAAATGACTTTTTTTTTCTAAAACGCAATTGACAAAAACATAAAGAAATGTCTTGTTTCTACAACGCAATATACAAAAAACACAAAAGAAATGTGTTAATTCTAAAACGCAATGGCTGAAAAACAAAAAGAAATTTCTCTTTTTGTAAAATGCAATGGACTAAAAACACAAAGAAATGTCATTTTTCTAAACACAATGGCCTAGAAACACAAAGAAATGTCTTATTCTAAAACACAATGGTCAGAAAACACAAAAAATGTCTTTTTTTCTAAAACGCAATGACCTCCAATAAAAGTTGCTCCTGGTAGGCCTAAGAAGAATAGAAAGAGAGACCCTCATGAGGATCCAAAAAGGCCAGGCAAACTAACTAAGCATGGGGTTATATTGACTTGTGGCATTTGTGGAGCAAGAGGCCATAACAAAAGAAAATATACTGAAAAAGGAAACATGAATGCGGGTGGATATTTATGAGGTTTAGTGTTTTATTTCAGTTGTTGTATATGTCAAATTATGTTGACTAGTGTGTTTTTATTGGTCACAGCTGAAGCTGGATCAAAAAGACAGAAGGGGAACCTAAAGAAGAAAAGTCAACTCAACAGTCAACTCAGCAGCCAACCCAACAGACCACTCAACTCAACAGTTAAACCAACAGTCAAAGAGGAAGTAAATAGTCAGCTAACAGAGGAAGACCAAGAGGGAAGGGCAACAGAGAAGGCTGTACTTAGTTGATCAAAGTTTGACTTATGTTTGGATAACTTGATGTTTTGTATTGCCTGTTTTGGACAAGAATCATTCAGGCTTAATGTTATGTAGTGACTTTATGTTATGTAATGACTTAATGTTTTATGTAATCTTTTGGTAAATTAATGTTACTGCTGTAGGGGTAATTTGGTAATTATACAGTACTGGTATATATACAGTAGTGTTTATATAAGTTTAATTACTGCAGGGGTAATTTGGTCATTATACATCAGTGGTTTATATAAGTTTTGGCTGCTGCAGGGGTATTATGGTCATTTTACAACAGTGGTATATATACAACAGTCATATATATAAGTTTTGGCTGTTGTAGGGGTATATTGGTCATTATACAACAGTGGTTTGGGTCAACACACAACACTGCAGTTTGGTTTGGGTCATTATATAGTTTACTACACACTAGTTTTGGTCAATACAAACCACTTTGGTTTTTGGTCATTACAAAACACTTTGGTTTGGGTCAACACACACCACTTTGGTTTTGGTCATTACAAACCACTATTGCACATTAGTTTTGGTGATTAAACAGTTTGGTTTGGGTTATTATACAGATTGTTGCACGTTAGTTTTGGTCAATACAAACCACTTTGGTTTTTGGTCATTACAAAACGCTTTGGTTTGGGTCAATACACACCACTTTGGTTTTGGTCATTACAAACCACTGCACTTTGGTCATTACAAATCACTACAATGCACATTAGTTTTGGTCAATACAAACCACTGTCAATGGTCACTGCAGTGGACTCTTTTGCACAATAATGGAATTCATATGCAACAAGGGAATTCTGGTTTTCATTCATAAGTGCAATATCGTGCAACCAAATTAAATTGCTACTTCAACATGTACATCCATATAGCCATAACAAAAAACATAGTAAACACAAATGGTTGCTTCCACATGGACTTTTTGCCACGAATTTGCCTTTTCAGCACCTTGTTCTCTTCTAATAACAATTTGTTTTGCAATTGCAAATTCTCATTCTTCAACTTTTCGTAACTTACAGGACTTGAACTGCAATTTGAATGAGCTTCGAAAAAATTGTCGAAATCTAGTTTCCACATAAAGGACTTGCAATCGGATAACTACAAACCAATATTACCACTTCAGTTTCAACAAAAAATTAAGTTCAATACATAATTAAACAACTTACAGGCCATTGAGGGCAACCATAAAATTGATCACCATGTCGAACACTTTTGGGTCCAGCCATGCGAAGAACAACAACAATTTTATGATGACAATACAAGTTTCCATCCAAATTAACCTTGAATATTTTAGGGGTTCGGTTCACACTCCATGAAGAATAGGAAGAGGAACTCATGTCGATTAGAACTTATGCTTCAATTGGCCAAGAATCGATTCGAACATATGCTTCAATTGGCCATGAATCGATGAGAAACCAAATGATTATGAGGAAATTAGGGTTCGTTATATGTTCTCTGGTGTTATAAAGAAGGAGATGAAGGTTAGTGACACGTCATTCGCCACGTAATCATGGCAATTATTTACTTGGCAACCACAATAACCTACTTTTTCTGAGCCTAATGCTTTGGCTTAGTAACCGCCTCTCACATAACAAACTCGTAGCCAACACAAAAACATTGTAGTGAGTTGCATTTTGAGTCAGTGATGATAAAAATGGACGATGGTTATCATTATAGCATGACAATTGTTTTATTTGCAGTCACAATGACCTAGCTTTTATGAGCCACATTATAACAAATTCTTACAACTGAGAATGTATATATGGACTTGAATATAATTTAGAAGGTTGTTCCTGGGTCGTTGATCTCAATCTTGACATTTGAATAACATGTTTTCTCTTTGGGGGTTTCTTATTATAAGTCATATTTTTTAATTTAAGTGGCAATGATGAAACTTTATGAGCCCTCTTTATTACTCATATTTATTTTGTTTTATTTATATATAGATGTTTGTTTTATTTTTAAAATGTCATTTTCAAGTTAAATTCCAGACGTGTTTGAATAGATCCAAAACATGTTGGAGGATGTCATCATGTCTAATCGTCAGTTCACGAAAAAACTTATTGACCTAACAAAGAAGGTGGCTAATATTCGTCAAACCCAGGTGGAATTGCAAGTAGCCATCAACACACTTTACCTATGTTATGGATCTCAAAAGGACGTCAAAGAACTCGATTAGACCTAAGTATGTTATGCCTTAACATAACCGATTATAATTTTCGTATCATCTTAATATACAATCAATCATGTTGTTATGAAACTCAAAAGGTTAGATATTTAAGATAATTAATTGAAAATTTTGTAGTATGTTAATATACAACCAATACTTGACAACTCACCAAGTTAAGTTTCCATTGCCACACGATGTGGGCAAAATACTAGTACTAGTTTTGAAGGGGTATGGTCCCAGATTTCGCGTCAGCACGACCGCGAGTGACCATTACCCTTATAAAAAACCCCCACCAGCAAGAACTTATCTGTGTCCGTGCGGGCACGCACGAACACAACAGTCGAATCCAATCGGTCAAGTGATGGAAGAAGACTTACCTTGTGTATGAAAATGGGTGTACGCATAGCGATGCGGCCTAGCACCGCATCCTATGAACATTTTCGTCACGACAAGGGATCTAGACAACAACAACAGTCACCATAAGTGGCGATGCGGCTTAGCACCGCATCCCGCAGTCTTCGCCAGAATGGGCACGCGGAAACAACAGCGGTTACCATAGGCAGCGATGTGGCGCGGCACTGCATCCTGCCCACGAGGCAAGTGGGACTAACACCACAGAGCAAGTGGCACCAATGACAGTCGCCTGTCAGCCCTTACGTAAGCAACAGACTGACACTCCAGTAGGACGTGGCTTCACCTCCACAACCGACAAGCCTGACACACCTGCATATGGGCGGCACGTCGCCAGTCTGACCACTCAACCACCCTCCTTCACTCCTCAGCTATACATACCCATCCCAAACCAGGTTTGAGGTATCTTTTCACAACTCTCTCACTACTACTACTATCACACACTTTGCTTCACAAGCAAATTACTGATTCTCACGCCGGAGAGTGGTAACAAGGAGCACCCCCCACCCCATCCTCCTTGTTACGAGTCACGGTTTGTTTTCTTGTGCAGGAGATCAACCAGCGGACGGCCCAGCCACCGATCCTCGGAAAGAAGGGATTAACCCTACTTGACGAGACCAGTGAGTTAACCTCCCTTGGTTAACCATTGTTTCATCATTGGCGCCCACCGCTACTCTTAGCACTTTTTTTCACGTCTCTTTTTTCTTGAGATAATTTCTGATCGTCCAAACAATGGTACCGGGAAAAGTCTAAACCCCGCAAACCCAGGGCCTGCGGGGACTGCTCCCCCAGCCCAAAACGTTGGCCACATAGGCACATCAGCAGCAGGGGGCACTCCCCCCGCATTCGCACCAGATTTTTCACAGTATGCTACTGTGATACCTTCGGGCATGGATCTCCATGCCTGGTATTACCAACAACAAAATAGGCTGGCCGCATAATACAACAGAGCTTGCGCTGAAGCGCAAATTCCCGGCGGTCCCACCCCCGCACCACATACACCTGCGGGTCGTATCTTGCAATACGACGGCAGGGTCCCCACACACCCAGCCTCTCGCAGTAGGCACGAGGACCGCGGTTCCTCTTACTGCGACGTCCGCACGCTCGATGAGGACGATTCTACATATAAGTCCCGCCGCAGGGGCCCAATACATAGCCGCCTAGGCCCTCATGGCGAAACTAGGCGGCAGTCTACAGCCCACCGCGGCTCCGGCATCCAGAGCCGCCTGGGACCACAATCCCACAACGAAGGGCATGGTCCTACCGACCCGGACGACCATACATATTGCGGGGAATCCCACACAACCAACAGTCGACTGGGAGCGCACAATTATGTTCCTCCTACTAAACCCCACACTACATACCTCCGCGCTGCTAATCGCAACCAAACCCAGGCCTACAGGCCAAAATCCGCGGTCGAAAACTCCAAATTTGTACCGGAGATTGCCCACGCCGATGTCACAACGACTAAACTCCCACTAACGATTGGGAAGTACAATGGTTCGTCCGACCCGGACGACCACATGAACATTTTTACCGACGGTGGGTGCAATGGCAAGTGGGACGAGGCCACTTGGTGTCATTTTTCCCCCAGACCCTCACTGGTCTGGCGAGGGCCTGGTTCGATTCTTTGCCAGTTGAAGCACTGGCTTCATTTGAAGACCTGCAAGCACGATTCCTTGCACATTTCAGCCAGCAGCGACGTCACAAACGCGATTCTATGGACGTCATGAACATCTGGCGCGGAGACAACGAAACCCTAGAGTCGTTTGTCGTCCGCTACAATAAAGAATGCCTCGAGATCCGCGGAGTTGCAGATCAAATGGCACGCAACCATTTCATTCGGGCCGTCAAGGACGATGATATGGTTATGACCATCTCAGGCAAGGAGGGCTTGTCAGAAAGGTGGGACGATGACATGGCCGCATTCAAGACGTACGCCCAAACCCAGCGGTCCCTCAAACCGCACACTGTCAAGGCACAGCCCCAAGCGGAAGGTCAATCCTCCCGCCAAGAATCAAAGCGCAATAACAAGCGCAACCGGGACACATGGAATCGTGGAAACGATTCCAAACCATATGTCCCACGCAGTCACCAGCCCGACGCAAGGGTAACAATCAATGCCCAACGCGATAACCGGGAATCCAAGAAAGAATCTCGGGACCGTAACTGGACCGAGATCAATCAGTCGCCAAGTGACGTCCTCCTCACGGACGCATAATTCTTGCGATCAGCCCAACCAATGAAGTTTAAAAAGAACCAGGATCTCACGCTTTACTGTGAGTATCACAAGGACTCGGGCCACCTAACCAACAACTCTATCAGTCTCCGACTGGAGATTGAGCGAGCCCTGAAGGAAGGGAAGCTGCAACACCTGTTGACAGCCGCGCAAAAGCAAACCAAGCGCATCACCCTCCCAACGAGGGCACCTCCAAGGGTAAAAGGACCATGTATGTGGCCTCAACCCACATGATTAATGGAGTACATGGAAAGCCGCGCAAGGCGGCAAGAAGACCGGACAATGACTGGAAAGACAAACAAGTCGTCTTTCCAAAATGCCGAGGCGGACCGCGCGACAGGCGCACCGTCGTCATTACAGGCTACCTGGCTCACTAATGCACGGAGCGATTATTCATCAACCCGGGCAGTACTTCAGACATTATATATGAGCAGTGCTTCAACCAGTTTGATCAAGAAGATAAAGATCGGTTGTAGCCCGTAGATTACCCTTTGGCCGGGTTCGCAGGGGAAACCATATTTCCCCAGGGCCAAATCACTTTCTCTGTGTGTCTTACCAACGGAAGGCACACGCAAACGGAGGAGGTAAACTTCATGGTTTTACCTCACACCTCCCGATACGACGTACTTCTCGGGCGTGAGTCCCAAGGCGATTTCAACATGATTACCTCCGTCCCCCACTCCGCCATCGTTTTCCCAACCGAAACGGGGGTCGCGATAATCTATGCCCGCAGAGAGGTTATGTCCACGGACGAGCTACGTCTGACAAAGACGGCAAGACTTACCCCCGACACCCAACCGGAGAAATGGGTTCTTAACGCAAAACGCTCAGAACAAACGGTCACGTTGGGACATGCCTTGTCCAACAATACCAGAGCACGCCTGAAGCAACTCCTCTTCAGGAACCAAGATATTTTCACATGGACACCCGCAGACATGACAGGGGTGCCAGGCGAAGTCGCGCAACATTTCTTGAATACCTTGCCAGGTATCAAGCCGGTGATCCAAGGCCAACACCACCTTAGGTCCGCAAAGAACGAGGCGATATACGAGCAGGTCAAAGAACTGCTCTCCGCAGGCATCCTGCGGGAAGTCAAATACCAGACTTGGTTATCCAACCCGATCATGGTAGAAAAACTAACCGGGGGCTGGCGCATGTGCGTCGATTATAAAGATCTCAACAAAGCTTGTCGCAAAGACTGTTACGCACTTCCCGAGATCGACGTGAAAGTCGATAACTGACGGGTGGTCCATAGGACAACCCTTAATGATATTAAAAGACGAATTTATCTTTCACTTAATCGTGCAATTATCTTGAATTAGATGACTACGGTTTCTTTTGTTTCAGGTGCAGTTCAGGAGCTAAAAAGGGGATAAAACGCAGCTTTGGACGGTTTGGAGATGAACGGGTCGTGCATGGAATGAAAGAAGAAACAAAACCCAACATTCAGGGCTCCACCGTAAATTACGGTGGCCACCGTAATTTACGGTGGCCCTGAAACTTGCATTCTCCTGCCGTAACTTAGTAGACATTCACCGTAACAAGTTGGAGTCCACCGTAATTTACGGTGGAGACCGTAAATTACGGTGGAGGCTGCGAGGAAAAGTGTAACTACCCACCTTGGGTCCGCAAAGAACGAGGCGATATACGAGCAGGTCAAAGAACTGCTCTCCGCAGGCATCCTGCCGGAAGTCAAATACCAGACTTGGTTATCCAACCCGGTCATGGTAGAAAAACCAACCGGGGGCTGGCGCATGTGCATCGATTATAAAGATCTCAACAAAGCTTGCCGCAAAGACTGTTACGCACTTCCCGAGATCGACGAGAAAGTCGATAACCTCGCCCCATTTCGATGGAACTGCTTCCTTGATTGCTACAAAGGCTATCACCAAGTGCAGATGGCAATCGGGGACGAAGATAAAACAGCATTCTGCACGCCTAACTGGAATTACTGTTATACAAAAATGTCGTTTGAGTTACGCAACGCGGGCGTAACTTATCAAAAGTTGATGAATGACACTTTTGTGGATCAAATCAGCAAAAGTGTCAAAATCTACATGGACGACCTAGTCGTCATGAGCATGGAAGAGGTTACCATGCTCAACGATATCGAAAGTACATTCCAAACTCTATGTGGCGTCAACATGAAGCTCAACCCAGGGAAATGCTCATTTGGAATGTAAGAAGGAAAGTTCCTTGGATTCATCGTCACCAAAGATGGATTCAAGGTAAAACCGTAAAAAGTTCAGGCGATCGAACGCATGCCATCGCCTTCTACAGTGAAGGAAATGCAACGACTAGCCTGCCGGATAGCCGCACTGAACAGATTTTTAGCCAATCACGCAGCTAAATTTTATCCTTTCATCAAAACTCTGCGGAACTGCTTAAAAATGGAACAGTTCCAGTGGACCGCAGAAGCTAAAAACGCTTTCCGGGAGATGAAAGAGTGTTTAATCCAACTCCCAACTCTAACCGCACCACGCAAAAAAAAACACTTATCTTGTACTTATCTGACGCAGACAACGCGGTAGGCGCGGTACTCATAGTGGAGCGAGAGGGAGTTCAAACTCCCATCTACTATATCAGCAAAATGCTCAATGACCCAGAGACAAGATACTCCATCATGGAGAAGTTGGTACTCGCACTGGTGCACGCACCAAGACAGTTATGACGTTACTTTGCAAATCACGTCATCACCGTATTAACCATTTACAGGATCGGGCCGATCCTCTCCAAGCCCGACATTTCTGGGAGATTAGCAAAATGGGCCATTGAGCTGGGCGTGCACACATTGATCTATAAGCCGCGCCCCGCGATCAAAGGCCAAGTTCTAGTTGGTTTTGTTGCCGAAATACCGGCGAATCGCATCCAAGAATGCGAAGAAGAACAAAACCCTACACCACCATCATCCTTATCGGATACCTGGGCATTATACACCGATGGTGCATCCAACGAGGATGGTGCAGGTGCGGGTCTGCGACTCGTCAACCCCGATGGCCAAGAGCTCACCTATGCAATCCGCCTCGATTTTAAAAGCACAAATAACGAGGCAGAGTATGAGGCCCTACCGTCAGGGCTACGTCTGGCAGTCAAACTCAGCGTCCAACACTTGGAGGCACACGTCGACTCACTACTTGTTGCAGGGCAAGTGCGCGGCGACTATGCCGCAAAAGGGGATATCATGATCCTCTACCTTGAACAAGCCCTGCAACTGAAATCAAAGTTCACTTCCTTCAATATTCGCCATATCAACAGGAGTGAAAACAAACCAGCGGATGCGCTTTCAAAACTCGTATCCACTAGCTTCCAACATCTGCCAAAGGAGATACGCATTGAGATTCTGCAGAATCCCTCGGTACCTCTGCGCGAAGTTAACATCATCCAGTACGGTACAACATCCTGGATGACGCCAATCATTGTATACTTACAATCAGGTGTTACTCCTGAAAGTAAGGCAGAGGCACGCAAGTTGCAATACAAAGCGTACCATTATCAGATGGGAGACGGTATTCTATACTGCAAATCATACCTGGGACCACTCCTACGATGCGTCGACCCCCAAGATGTCACGTATCTAATCAGAGAGATACACGAGAGAATATGTGGCATACACGCGGGCCCACGTATGGTGGTGGCTAAAATCATGAATGTCGGGTACTACTTGCCCGGCATGCACCTGGACGCGGTCAAAGTCTTGCGCAAGTGTTTCAATTGCCAGCGACATGCTCCAAAAACCTTGCTCCCCAAGAACAACCTGATCCCCGTCACCACCGCATGGCCTTTTAAAAAATGGGCAATCGATGTGGTGGGACCATTTCCAGACGCACCAGGTGCGGTAAAGTTTATCATAGTGGTTGTTGACTATTTCACAAAATGGGTAGAGGCAAAACCGCTCGCCTCTACCACCGCCATGATAACAAGGAAATTTGTTTTGAAACATATCATCTGCCGTTTCGGTCTATCAATGTGCATCGTTACCGACAACGGCACCAACTTCGCTGCCGAAGACTTTCAAAAATGGCTGAAAAAACTAAACATTGAACACATATTCTCATCAGTGGCGCATCCGCAAGGGAATGGCCAAGTAGAAAGTATCAATAAAAGTTTAATAGAAGGCATAAAGGCAGGGTTGCGAACAGCCAGACGCGGCTGGGTCGATGAACTCCCTAGTATCTTATGGGCTCATAGGACTAGCACAAAGACAAGTCACGGTGAGACACCCATCAGCCTGGTCTATGGCTCGGAGGCGGTGATCCCCGCTGAAGTAGGTCTCCCTTCACCTGAATGTTGGCTGTCAACAAAATTGACAACAATGACGAACGCAGGCTTGATTTGGACCTCCTAGGGGAATGCACAGCAGCTTCGACGCTGTTACATGTATGCCATGTTTAACATTTTCCATGTAACCTATCGGGTCGCAGGACATTTGCAAATAAATAAATAAACGATTCAATACAATATTGTTTATTTCCTTCTATTACAAATGCGTGTTCCACTTTGCGGTATCTGCAAAAACAGATTGACAAAATCTTTATTCGCGATACCCACACAAAGTGGTAACCACACACAAATATTGTAATAGGCCAACAAAGGCAAAACATCAATGTCTATCCGACTGGATACGTACATATGGTTTTTACAAAACCTATACAATCCCTAAACCCTAACGGGATCATAATGGAAATTGACTATGACTCAACCGCGCTTTATAGCCAACGGAGTCATTCGTATACTTGCATATCATCTAGACGTGCAAAGGACATATTTAGAGTTAATGTTACGAAAGGCCTTAAACATTGGCTTTCTCTCACATTAACTCATACATGTTCAAACGCAAGAAATAAAACACTTGTGCAAATTGAACAAAAAGATCAACTTTGTATTCAAAAAATTTTCTATACCTACGCGGTGCATAAGAAATTTACATAAGTTTTTCTACCATTTACATCAAAGAGGAAATCAAAAAGAAGGGCACACAGGCCAACCTAGTCTTCTTTGATACCACTGGTACCCGCATCACCCTTTGCGCCACCAACGGTCTCCTCCTCCTCCTCTTCAAGATCACCATACAACAACCGCAAGCGGTCCACATAATCTCCCGCCTCCATACATTTATCAATATCATCAATGGCGGCAATGGACAAGCTGTTGTATGCGTTAATAGCCGCAACGTACCGACCCTCAGTATCTACATTATGGAACCCAGATCTTTCATCAGTAAACTTGCTCTGGTAGAAAGGGTTCACATGATTAAGGCATTCGTGGTACCCAACCTTGAACCCCGCCTCACGCGCATGCTCCTTATGTTCATTAACACCAGCTGCGTTCTCAGGCGCATCAAGAATGGTTCCAACAATCTGCAAAACACAAAGTAACAAGGGTAAACAAAGGCAAACCAAACAATAACAAAGGCACCGGATACTTACATGCCCGATACCGTGGTAACGCATCCAGTCACGGTCTGCCTTAACCTGATCTAAAGAGGAAATCGGGCTATCCCTGGCCTCAGCAGCCTCCCTTGCTAGCGCTTCAGCTTCAGCCGCGTGGGCAGTGACCTCCTCAATGATGGTCACCCGGTTCTGCACTTCAGCCTTTCAAAAGCAAAGAAAAAACAAGTATAGGAAGGAAATCAGTTATATACTTTTAAAAGCAAAATGAAGCAGACTCAAGTAGAATCGTGGTTCATACCTTAAGATCCTCAATAACCTTGTTCAAGTTGTTGCGGTCAGCATCCGCCGCTTCAAGAGCCTTGGCACCACGTGCCTCCGCCTCCTTGGCCTCCTTAGCAGCCGCTTCGGCTGCGGCCTTTTCCTTTACCAATGCAGCGTTCGCCGCCTTCAGATTGGTCACCTCCTGACGAACACGGAAAAGTTTTTCATTTTCTCGAGCGCAAGCTTCTCTCCAACCTTTGCACTCATCAGAAAGCAACTTAGCAAGAGTACGAACCTTTTTTAAGGCCAGTTGTCACGACCCAAGCTTCAGTCTGCTTGTGCTTCTCAAAGGCAGCTTTCTCTCTTTCAAGCTGCTCCACACCCTCCCGAGCAGCCTTAGCCATCGCCTAAGCCTCAATCCGCAGGCGAGCGACTTCCTCCTTCTCTTGGCCCAGAACCTTGTAATCTTCCATAATGGCACTCGCCATTATGGAACTCCCAACAAGCATAGATGAGAGTTGATTTATCCGATTCTCACGGGCAAACCGCGAGCCCGAAAAACCTCGAACGGAGTGCCTAAACCACTTAAAATATCCCTGCATGCGGAGGGATCGTTGAAAATATCATCCCCCTGCATAACATTCCAAGGGGGACTATGATAGTTCACACTCCGGTCCTCCGCGTAAGAGCGGTAATAGAACTCCAATTCAGACTCACTAGGCTGAATGGATGGTCCCCCAGAGCTCGTACCCGCGACAGTTGAAACAGATGTTTTTTCAGCAACAGGGGACTTTGGCTTTCAGCATCAGCAAACCTCAAATTATTCACCCCCTCAACATCAATATCCCGCGGGGGGATCAAGTTGTCAGAAGAATCCACTGTATCAAAGATGGTCTGCCCCGCGGCCTTCTTCCCGGTATCCTCCGCACGCACAGATGGCGAAGTAACCACTTCAACAGAAGGGCTTATTGTAAACTCCTTATTGACGTCCGCAGCCTCGTCACGCGCGGGAGAAGAAGGAGCGTCAAACAAGGAAAAACTTCCCTCTTGCGGTTCTACAACAAAGCAAAAATAACTATAAGTTATGAGCTTACAATGACAAACACTTGTGAACATATGGTTAACTTACCAGTCACAACCGCAGGCTTCGGCTACGTAACAATAGCTGTACGAGTCGTTCTCAACTTCGGACGTTTCCGCTCACCAGCACCAGCGGCATCTACCTTCCTTTTCTTCTTCTCATCAGCAGGTTTGAAACCCGCAGAGGATCCACCTGCAGCCGCACCACCACCTGGAACACCCAAACCCTCAAGGGTGTCAGACACTACCACGTAATCGGTGTATCTGCAGAAACGAGTACGAGAGATACCTTCCACCCGCGGCACCAAAGGAGGAACAATAGCAGGCTCATGCGTTTTCTTCCTGCGAAACCGCACACCTTTCTCCACCTGCTTTTTGGGAACACCCTTCGCGTCAGGGTCCCCCAAAGCCCCAAGATCACCTGCGTTTCAATCATCAAACAAGCAAATCAGTAAAGACCAATTTATTTACAAAACAAATAAGAAAAGTATATCTACTATACCTTTGCCTTGCGGCAATGGTGCCTCCATCGCCTCGCGATCGGGAATGCAGAAGTTGTCGCGAATGGTCAAGTTAAAACCTTCTTCACCATCTGCACACGCAAGCACTTCAACCTTGCCCTTGAAATCCGGATCAAATATTCTCCAAAGGGCAACATCCTCTGATAGCACACTTACAAAAACTCAGTAACAAAGATAAGGAAGTAAGAAACCGCACAAGAAGAAAGGTACTTACCACCACTTTTCTCCCGCACAACGGGCCTTGATTTCCTACTCATCCTTGTCAGCATCATCCGCAGCACCCACAACTGCGAGTTGTTCAGTTTCTTAAACCCAATGACCCGCAACCTTGGGAACCAGTCCACCGTACCAACCCTGGGGACAGCAATGGTCTCCGCTATGATCGTCTTAGTCACATTCTGAAAGGTCAACTTGGCAGTGACCGCAACAGCCTTAATGTAGAAGAATTTTGTCTTCCACTTTGTAATACCCTTGGGAGGGACCATCAGCTTAGGGCTGCCATGTCGTTGACCGAAAGAGAAGAAACCAATGTGCACTATCAATTGATAGAACCGCCGGAAATCTTCGACAGTAGGTTCCATACCAAGAGCACGAAAAGTGTACTCAAAGTTTCGAACCCGAATCATCCCGAAGGGGCCCAGTTGAGAAATGTGGATCTTGTACCACTCCAAAATCTCGGCGACGAACACCGTCAACGGCAGTCGGAGATTACAATCACCGAAAAAATCTGCCCACATAGTCACATATCCCGCCGGAGCGTCGGCGCCGGTGTCACCCTCTTGTGGGTAAACAAACCCATACTCTTGAGTCTTGAGGCATCTGAACGTCGGTCATCAGATTATCGAACTGAGCCTTTGTCCACTTCAGCACCGGTAAACCTCCACCGGGAACATCACCGTCCTCCTCCTCCGCCGCTACTGGTGACGAAGGGGGTTTTCACCCTCAGCAGTATGGGGATTGGATGGTTCAGCCATCAGAATGTAGAAGAAAGAAAATGGTAGATGAGTTTAAAAACAAACCCCACCAGAAAAATAAAGGATTGATCGGAGAAGACGTAGGTTTTTTAACTTCTCTCACCGGAAATTTTTTGAGTTTTCGAACAAGTGAGGGGAAACCACAAACGGTTTCCCCTTTTATACTCATCGCAATAAATGCGGAGCAATAACTGAAACGTCGTGCGCTAAAGCAACGAACCATGCGACGACACATGTACAAGCGATAGTTTTGCTGACGGTTACCACTCGTGAGTAGCCGTCCACGCGCCTGATAAAAGAGACTTTTTTCATTCCTGCTACAGTGCAGTTATTACCTCGGGCAGTGCAAACGTCCTTTCGTTTCAGCACATGCCAGGAAATCCCACCAACTTCTACCAACTCACACGTGCGTCCTGCCACGTGTACAACAAAAAGCGACAACAATATCCAAATTTAAGCGGCATGCGGTTTCCCTGGTATACCGCACCATAACCCATACCGCATGTCGTTTTTTACATACCCCTAAAAAAGGCAAAAATATATATCTCTACATTATGTAAATGGGTATAACTAAAATCCTCATATACCCACGAGCACACGTGGAATATGCGGAGATGACACACACGAGCCTGCACAGGTGTGTCAGATACTCAGAACCAACGTTGTTCTTTGAACTACGAAAACCGCTTCTCAGGATGAAGTAAACCGCAGTCCCTCCAAGCTTCTTCAAGCTTCAAATCTCTCGTGTCCGGTTCACAACCACAGAGGGGACGCAAACAGCTTCTCATTAGGAAAAAGGATAAGTATGATGAGCGACCGCACATCAGCAACCCTGACTCCTGATCCTTCAAGAGCCACATCCAAGCACAAAACTCTTTTAAAGCGAGTCTTCTGCTGCAAACCGCAAACACTCATGAGTAGCTGCGGCGAAACGCAAATACGCGAACGGTAGCTACGGAAGAGCCACGACTAAGCCATCACGCGGTCGGGAAAAGCTACTTCCAGAAAAACTGCTTTCCAATTAAGCGTGAAGGGAAGTGGCTACAGAATGAATGCGGACGAGTTTCACCCAGATTCCCAAGCATCCAAGGGAATCTCCTTGAGCAACAAGCCAAGCAACAGTGGTAACAAGTCTGCTTATGACTTTGTTTGCCCACCTATGAGCTGCATAGAATAAACAATGGTGGGCACAACCATGCCTATGACCATGTTTATTTGACCATTATCCAGATTCACATTTTTCGACCAAACACGGCAAACAATGACGCAAGTACCCCACATTGTTCGACCAAAAACATGGCCAACAATGCAAAGGAACGAGGTAACCGCAAAGGACGTGCGCTTACTTGAGAGCTAACTGGAAGAACACGAAAACCCCACAAAATAGGGATCATCGTTGCATGTTCAGTTGATAAACATAAAGCAAGAGCAAGGCACTTACAACATTGCATCAGTTACCGCAGAGGTTACAACTAGAGTTGCGGATGCGGACATCTTCCGTCACCGTCTCAAAGGTTGGTTCGAATCCTGCTGACATTTTCAGTCACGATCTCAAAGGTTGGTTCGACACACCAACAGGTGGCAACCAACCATGATGACATCAGAAAAAGGTAGACCATACTACCGGATCAAACTCCTCGGCTGAGAATTCCGCATCAGACGGAACTTGCTCACCGGTACGGAAGAGACGTCACACGACTCTACCAGATCCCCAGCTTGATTTACTTGAAGCAGGAGCCATCTGCATGGCCTAGAATCTTCTCCAAGGTCCAAACTACCTTCTAGACACCATAATCTAGTATTCCTCCCACATGCAACTTGCATAAGGAAGCAACACTAGACTGGGGGAACTTGAAGAGGTATGGTCCCAGATCTCGCGTCAGCACGACTGCGAGTGACCATTACCCTTATCAAAAACCCCCACCAGCAAAAACTTATCTGTGTCTGTGCGGGCACGCGCGAACACAGCAGTCGAATCCAATCGGTCAAGTGATGGAAGAAGACTTACCTTGTGTATGAAAATGGGTGTACGCATAGCGATGCGGCCTAGCACCGTATCCTATGAACATTTTCGTCACGACAAGGGATCTAGACAACAGCAACAGTCACCATAAGTGGCGATGCGGCTTAGCACCGCATCCCGCAATCTTCGCCAGAATGGGAACGCGGAAATAACAGCGGTTACCATAGGCAGCGATGCGGCGCGACACTCATCCTGCCCACGAGGCAAGTGGGACTGACACCACAGAGCAAGTGGCACCAATGACAGTCGCCTGTCAGCCCTTACGTAAGCAACAGACTGACACTCCAGTAGGACGTGGCTTCACCTCCACAACCGACAAGCCTGACACATCTACATAAGGGTGGCACGTCGTCAGTCTGACCACTCAATCACCCTCCTTCACTCCTCGGCTATAAATACCCATCCCAAACCAGGTTTGAGGTATCTTTTCACAACTCTCTCACTACTACTACTACTACTAGCACACACTTTGCTTCACAAGCAAATTACTGATTCTCACGCCGCAGAGTGGTAACAAGGAGCACCCCCCACCCCATCCTCCTTGTTACGAGTCACAGTTTGTTTCTTTGTGCAGGATATCAACCAGCGGACGATCCAGCCACCGATCCTCAGAAAGAAGAGATTAACCCTACTTGACGAGACCAATGAGTTAATCTCCCTTGGTTAACCATTGTTTCATCAAGTTTATATAAAAAACTAGGGATGGCAATAGGGTATGTTTAAAACGGGTTTAAGTAATCTCAGTCTCATACCTAATCATAAAATTTATCTCAAATACAACCCGAACCCATTAGGTATTTATCGATCAATCAAGACAAGTAAAAAACCATCAATAAAAATTTAGGTTACGGTTACCCCATGTTTTTCGTGGGGGTTGGCGGACGCTCCAAAGACCATTTTACCCTTCTAGACCTCCACCAACTCCATCTCCCCTATATTTTATACACACCCCCCTCCGAAAAACACACCGCCGAATCATCTCCGATTTCTTCTCTCTCTCCGATCCAATCTCCGTCAACTCAATGGCTCCACCTTCTTCCGTACCAAATGGCGGTGCCGTAACCACCGGAAAACCGCCGGTCACTAGCCGCGTATCATCGGTCTACAGTGAAGTACAGAACAGCCGTCTCGATCATCCGCTTGCTCTACCCTCGGTTTTCCAAAAGCCGTTCAAAGTTGTTGACGGTCCTTCTAGCTCTGCTGCCGGAAATCCAGGTATTCTGTAATGTAGGTTTGGTGTCAGTGCACTGATGTAGGTTTACATGTGTACGAACTGAACGTACTGGATCAGTGATGAAGATTTGTGGATGTTTGTTACTTGTTAGGTTATATTTCCAGTTATGTTGTGTGTTGTTTGTTTTGTAGTTGCGATTGATCTTCGTTTAGTTGAGATTTAGATTGTTTGTTTGCGTATAGATGATTAGATCTATGTGGATTTGATGTTTTCGTGCTGTGATTGACGGAGATCGAAATCATCGATGATTGATGAACGAATTAGTTTGATAACTAAGAACACATAAGTTTGAGTGAGGTCAAACAAGAACATCTAAACCATGGTTTTTCATTTAAGTCTACCCACAGGGATTGTTTTTTTTTTTGTTTGAATGTGTGACTAGTGACTTTCTAAAGGTTTCTAGATTGTAAAACTTTTAGGCACTTTGTTTTGTTAAGACTGTAGTCACTTTTGCTAGAAAAGAAGGATATGTTATTAACTTTTGTGGACTTAATTGCTGTAGATGAGATTGCAAAGCTTTTTCCATCTCTGTTTGGACAACCTTCAGCAGTCTTGGAGCCAAGTGAATCAAACGAACCAGGTTCGGCTTTGAAGATTGGTGTGGTGTTATCTGGAGGCCAAGCTCCAGGAGGACACAATGTTATATCTGGGATGTTCGGTAAGGATTCCATCTTTCAAAGTTAAAACACTTATTATGTTAAACATATACGCAAAATCTAAATAATTAGTAACTGCTCGAATTATTTGCTTTTCTTGTTGTAGATTACTTGCAGGAACGCTGCAAAGGAAGCACCTTATACGGGTTTAAAGGTGGTCCAGCGGGGATCATGAAGGGAAAATACGAGATCTTGACCCCGGAGTATATCTATCCTTACAGAAATCAGGTACTTGTATTTTTCAGTTTTTAAATACTTGTTTTGCAGATAATATGACTGAGTTTTCATACATTTTGCTAACTTTCTTCACGTCGTTACATTAGGGAGGATTCGATATGATCTGTAGTGGAAGAGATAAGATTGAGACTCCAGAGCAGGTTTTCTATTTATATTATTATTGTTATGTTATTATTATCTTGTTACAGATTTATCATTTATGGATTTATGTATATGAGACGAAAGTTTATATAATCATTCTTTGGGTTCCAGTTTAAGCAAGCTGAAGATACAGCAACGAAGCTTGATCTGGACGGGCTTGTTGTTATTGGTGGAGATGATTCAAACACTAATGCTTGTCTCCTTGCTGAATATTTTAGGTGATTTATTTAACTTAATGAACTTCAGTACTCGTGAATTATTGTTATTCTCTTTCTGTGTCTAAATTTTGAATATATATTTGCCACAGGAGTAAGAATTTGAAGACTCGAGTCATTGGATGCCCTAAGACCATTGATGGGGACTTGAAATGTAAAGAAGTTCCTACGAGTTTTGGCTTTGATACTGCCTGTAAGGTAATTTATTTTCTGTTCTTAATTTTCATATCGTCGCTGTGTTTTAATGATTTTTTATTATACCATTTGAGTTACAAGTGTTAATAAATTTGACAACGTGTGCGCAGATCTATGCTGAACAGATTGGAAATGTTATGATAGATGCCCGCTCAACAGGAAAATATTATCATTGTAAGCTTATTTGCATTTTACGTTCACATAAAATCACAAATATCGATTCACTTTTTTTTAGAAAAAAACTTAAGTTATAACGAGATTCTGTTCACTTTTGGTCAACCTTTGACCTAAGGACATGAGGATGATCGGTTTTTTTTGCGTGTATTTCTTAGTTTTTGCTTTTGGTTAATACTTTTAGTTTTAAATCATACATTGTTGATAATCAAAAGGTTTTATGCAGTTGTACGACTTATGGGACGTGCTGCTTCTCACATTACATTAGAATGTGCTTTACAAACTCATCCAAACATTACTCTTATTGGAGAGGAGGTACCAACACTTGTGCAGTTGCATCATTTTATATTTTAAATAGTTAAAGCAATAAATATGATTACATGTTTATATTAGCAATAATCTATGTGTTTTGAATAATTACACTCCTGTTGTAATTAGTTTAATATCTTTTATGCTATAGTTTTTTTTTTTTGTAATAAATAATAAATATAAAACTTAATGCAGGTTGCCTCCCAGAAGCTGACACTGAAAAAGGTTACAAACTACATAGCCGATGTAATTTGTAAGCGAGCAGATCTTGGATATAATTACGGTGTGATATTGATACCCGAAGGACTTATTGATTTCATTCCTGAGGTATTGTAATGGAATTTATATCCATATCAGTATAGCCATATTCATTTTTACGCTGAAAAACTCGGTAAATATTTGTTTTTGTCGATTTGCAGGTGCAAACACTAATTGCTGAGTTAAACGAAATTCTGGCTCATGAAACTGTCGACGAGAGTGGAATTTGGAAACAGAAACTTGTTCCGGAATCTTTGCAGCTTTTTGAGTTGCTTCCTTCAGCAATTCAAGATCAATTGTTGCTTGAAAGAGATCCCCATGGAAACGTTCAGGTTATTATAATTCTTATCAAGTGAATTTTATGTTATCGTTTCAGGTATTCTGATATGAAATATGAACATTCATTTTACCATTAGGTTGCCAAAATCGAAACCGAGAAAATGCTTATTCAAATGGTTGAAACAGAGTTAGAACAGAGGAAGCAAGTGGGTCAATATACACAACAGTTTAAAGGACAATCCCACTTTTTCGGGTACTTTTTGACATTCTTGAACATTATTTATTTATTCATTTATTTTTAATAATAGATTATGATAGTCTAATTTGGGATGTTAATGGTTTAGATATGAAGGAAGGTGTGGTTTGCCCTCAAACTTTGATTCTTCATACTGCTATGCGTTGGGTTATGGTGCTGGAGCTCTACTTCAGAGTGGGAAAACTGGATTAATATCATCGGTCTGTATTTTTTAGTTATATTATTTTGATAATATTTTTTGTGAATTAAATGTAATAAGACTAACTTTATTGTTATGATACATGAAGGTCGGGAATTTAGCTGCACCAGTTGCAGAATGGACAGTTGGCGGAACTCCATTGACTTCATTAATGGACGTTGAGAGGAGACATGGTAAAAAATAATCAAATTTGTTTTTTTATTAAAATGAGATTCATTTGAAACGAGTCTTAATTCAGTTTTACTAAAAGGAAGAAATTTCAAACCCAAGAGATTTGTGTTCTAAATAGTAGTTATTTATATAATTGTTTTTTTTATAGATTTTAATATTTTGTATGTTTTTCTCAGGTAAATTCAAGCCTGTGATAAAGAAGGCAATGGTTGAACTTGATGGTGAGTTTCTTTAGTTTGTTTATTTTTTTCCTTTTAATTTAAGCGTTTTTCGTTAAACATATTTAATCCTAAAATGCTGAATAATTGTAGGTGCACCGTTCAAGAAATTTGCATCAAAGCGAGAAGAGTGGGCCCTTCAGAACAGATATATTAGTCCTGGTATATACTTCCCTTCTTATAAGTCAAATTTCTAGTATGGATGGCAAACCACGAAACCCGATACGGCGATACCTAAAACACTGGAATGCAAATATAGACCTTTAAAATAGTAATATATATACTTTGAAATCCCAAACAGATATTCTTTAACAAACTAACAGGTATACCGATACCTGACGCGTAATGAGTAATCGGGTGCCAAATGGGTATGGGTTCGGGCATTGGACACAGTTTACAATCGAGTATTGGACTAGGATTGCCAATACCCCGATCTCTGATTTGTAGAGCCCGGATTTAATTATCTTTTTCACGAGTTAATTGAATATTTTTTTTTGAATATATCTTTTACAGGTCCCATTCAGTTTACCGGGCCAGTGGCCGATATCTCTAACCACACCTTATTGTTGGAGCTTGGAGTTCAAGTCTAGGTACCCCCATGTTCATGGGAAGGTCGTTTAATGATAATGTTGGACCGGATCCGAGTGTTTTGGTATGAATTTGAATATGATTGGATTTTTCAATTGTTTTTGGTTTAGTTTTAAGATTATTAGGCCCAAGATGGTGCCAATGGCAATATGCTTGATCTTGTTTTATAACTGTTCTGATTAATAAAAGGGTTTTGATTCCTGTTTTTTGGACCTCTTTTAAACCAATGCCAGCTTAAAAATTTATATATTTTTAAAGCATGTTTTATCTTATTAAAAGTTTTAATAACGATGTTAATTTCTTATTTAAATAATTGGTTCGAATCATCATTCATCTATGTGTCAAAACCGGCTGGCCCATTTAATCCTGTGTGTGGCGATCTGGGCTAACCATAAAGAATAATCTCAAAGTCAATAATATAGGGCTAAGTAGCGCTTTAGGCTAACCAAATTCTTCTTTGTTTATTTCGAATCTATGGACTGGTTTTGCATAAACAATTGGTTTTCGTATTTGGGCTGGTTTCACTTTGTCTTACTAGAGTCATCATCATGCATACATGTAAATAATTATTTGACTTGTAATATATAGTTTTAGCTAAGATGGTAAATGAGAAATGTTAGAATATATTAAAAGACTATTTTTAGTATAACTAAAAGTAATTGACCATTAAAAAAGATTGTAGGTGACTATAGATTTTTACCCATCTCACGGATGGGCTCCTAATACAATCATATGATTATCACATATTTGACAAATAAAAGAAATATAATGTATGTTTTGCTTAAAATGTGATACATAACAACTTGACCGTTAAAAGCTAGCCACATCAATGTCAATAACTAACAATAAAAAAATAAAATAAAAAGGTCACATGTGGTTGGTTCCTGCATAAATGAGCCCCGTCATCATTCCCATTAACATAGTTAATGGGTTAACAAATTCACAATTCTATTCCCATTCACGTCCGCCATTAACTAGCTGGCGTGGGTTAACCGTCGCCAATATTCTATGTGGCATCATTAGTGGGTTGCTAGTGAACCCACAACACCAAATGAGCCCCGTCATCATTCCCATTAACATAGTTAATGGGTTAACAAATTCACAATTCTATTCCCATTCACGTCCGCCATTAACTAGCTGGCGTGGGTTAACCGTCGCCAATATTCTATGTGGCATCATTAGTGGGTTGCTAGTGAACCCACAACACCAAATCTAAGAAGTTTTTTAGTTAACTGTGTGATTGTTTTTCATACTCTACGTGTAAGTTTTATTGCTATTTGATAATTATCTAATTAAACCTGCAAAAGATAAAAGCTAGCCACATGAATATCAATAACTAACAATAAAAAAATAAAATAAAAAGGTCGTATGTGGTTGGTTCCTGCATAAATGAGCCCCATCATCATTCTTATTAACATAGTTAATGGGTTAACAAATTCACAATTCTATTCTCATTCACGTCCGCCATTAACTAGCCGGCGTGGGTTAACCGTCGCCAACATTCTATTTGGCATCATTAGTGGGTTGCTAGTGAACCCACAACACCCGATCTAAGAAGTTTTTTAGTTACCTGTGTGATTGTTTTTCATACGCTACGTGTAAGTTTTATTGTTATTTGACAGTTATCTAATTAAACTAGGGCTGGCAATAGATATCTGTATAAGACACGATTAAACCTGTTTAATGAAAAAATATACTACTTGGTTTTTTACTTTTTTAAAAATAAATATAATTACGAGGCTACGATTAGGGCTGTAAACGAACCGAACGAACACGAACAAGGCCTGTTCGTGTTCGTTCGTTAAGGAAATAAATGTGTTCACGAACGGTTCATGAACACTTACCGAACGAGATTTTATGTTCGTGTTCGTTCATTAAGGAAATGAGCATGTTCGCGAACGGTTCACGAGACACAAACGAACACAAATAAATTTGACGAACGCGACGAAAGATAAAGATAGATGGCCCAAAGAGTAGCACTCGAACTTAAATCCCTTATTGTGGAACGGAGGTCGATCGTATTCATGGATGTAAATAGTGAGAAATGAAAGGGAAATAATGCATAAACAAGGTGAAAGTGGGTTTCCTATTTTAATTGTTAAGGGAAATAAATTAAATAAAAGTTTAATAATATAAAAAGTACAAATAAAATATAATAAAATACAAAGATCTTCAATTAAAACACAAACATACGAACATAAACGAACGCAAATCAACGAATGTTCACGAACACCTTACCGAACGTTCACGAACACAATCGAACGAACGAGACCTCTGTTCATGTTCGTTCATTTAACTAATCGAACAAAATTTCTTGTTCATGTTCGTGCGTTTATTAAACGAACGAACATAAATGAACTTCCCGCCGAACGGTTCACGAACTGTTCGCTGAACGTTCGGTTCGTTTACAGCCCTAGCTACGATCTATCATTTCTTCTCCTTGGTACATAAAACATACAACTGTGTTATAGGCATGAGATATAAAGTAGTTAAACAAGTTGTATTGATGTTTAATATAATTATGTTATTCGCGTCGTCAAAGACCTATTAAACCCAATAAGATACGATTTGCCAGCCCTAAATTAAACCGGCAAAAGATATGTATGCATACATGTGTATTTGTAAGCTTTATGTTGTTGAAATCTTTAAAAGGTTATAAGGTAGAATATTATAATGTAAATTAAGTGGTACAAGTTTAAAAATTTTAAAATTGTAATATATTCTATAAGTCATTTATCTCTGACACAACTTTATAGAAAAAAATTAAAAAAATACTAAAACACCCGCTTCTTTACGTCTACTATACACATCAATACTTGCAATGGGCGTGCCAAAGATGTCCGTGGGCTAACGTAGAAGCGAGCTAGGGGATATGAAAGCCAAGGACGGTTGAAGGGGGCGATTGTGCATGGGAGAGAGATGGAAAGTCCATGAAAGGTTTTTCGGACTCGTGGATGTGAAGATCCTTGACGAAAAAGGGTTGTAAATGCTCTCATAAATAGTAATTGGGTACGCATAACATTGTCATTCACCACCTTAACGTTTGTATTTTATCAATTCCACATGTAAATTATAATGCTCACATTGGTGCTTGAACACAAACCATTACATGCCAACATCCCTACAAGATCCACAAACTA
Source organism: Helianthus annuus (assembly GCF_002127325.2). Taxonomy (NCBI): domain Eukaryota; kingdom Viridiplantae; phylum Streptophyta; class Magnoliopsida; order Asterales; family Asteraceae; genus Helianthus; species Helianthus annuus. The sequence goes on along the minus strand of NC_035448.2, from coordinate 136,092,613 downwards.
GGTTTAACCCGACAGTGTTTTAAAAACCATTACATGCCAACACACCTACAAGACCCACAAACTAGGTTTGACCCGACGGTGTTTTAAAAAAACAAATTTTCTATTCTATCCACTTTTGATTAGATTGGATTTATAAAGCAGGTAAGTTTATGAGGGTTGAGTTATAGTATAAAGGGTTTAAAAACAAGGAGAAAAGTGCCCGGATAGTCTCTGTGGTTTCGCATTTTTTCACCTATAGTCCCTAACTTTCTAAAACTACCTGAATAGTCCCCAACTTTTCATTTTTTGTTCCCGGATAGTCCCTGGGTCTAACTTCAGTTTGTTTTCTCTGTTAAGTGGGTGTGAAATGACCAATTTACCCTTTCCTTTAAAAGGGCAAACCACAGGGACTATCCGGGCATCTTCTTCATTTTTAGAGAAAAGCCCCACCACCACCATACTTCATCTTCAACCTTCACCCACCATCACCTTCCTCCACCCTTTAGGGTTTACCACACTCTCCGATCCTCTTCGGAACTCACTCACCTGCAATGGCAACACCACCAATAAACCCGACTTCCGAGAACTTGATTTTGCTCCTGGGTCGGCTACGGCTTCACCCATACAGACAAATGAAAAACACAATATCATTGCCTGCCTTCTCTTACCCTCTCGACTGCTCGATCGGTGACCGGAGCCGGGGTGCTGGCTGTGAACTCCGACAAACACTCACCCCTGCTTCCTCCTGTAACAACCCGCACCTTCGTGCGTTGTTACTACTCGATACACTCGTTACGCCTAGCACCAAAGATTCAGATCATAATGAAACTATATCAGATATATCGCTAAATCGAAGTATAACCGAATAATTACGCATATTCTATCGCTATTACAAACCTATTTTCATAAATTATAACACTCACGATGATGTTGAGTGAGGGCTTAATCTACCCTCCTCGATAACCGTGAGGTGTCAAAACGTAAACAAGCAACGCTAACAAAGACTATCGGGTGAGTACCATGTCTCCAGCCATTGTGACGATGACGGCAACACGAGCAAGTAGTGCCCCGATAATCATTGTGGCACATCACATCGAAGAACGCACTCGAAGGCACGCGTAACTCGATCATCACACCGAATATTGGATATATAGATGCGTATGTGCAACCCTTTATGTGATTAATTATAATAAATAAATAAATAATACTATAAATATATGAAAACGTGGCCCAAACTATCGCAACGCACCAAAAACGAGGATCGAAAGGCTTCCGTATGGACGGGCCAGCCAAACGGCTGGGCCAGTCGATCGAACGGACCAGCCGAACGGCTGGGCCGGCCGATCGAACGGGCCAGCCGATCGGCTGGGCCGGCCGATCGGACAGGCCAGCCATTTGGCTGGGCCGGCTGATCGAACGGGCCAGCCGATCGGCTAGGCCGGCCGATCGGATAGGCCAGCCGATCGGTTGGGCCGGCCGATCGAGTGGGCCAACCGATCCAGCCCACCTTTCCTCCTTTTCCCTCCTTCCTTGCCTATAAATACCCCTCTTCACCCCCAAACACTTGTTGTTGCTGCTGCTACTCGACCAAGACGTTCCAGCCCTTAGTCTCTCGATTTCTCGCGATTCTTGTAAGTTTTTAACTCGTATCTTGTACTTCCTTGATCTATATGCATTTCTTCACCTTTCTACCTTTCAAATCTCAACTTTTAACCGTGAAATCAACGGATTTGGAGTGTTCTAGGGTGATGTCACCATGGAGTTCTTCAAGAGTGATGTCATCCTATGAAGAACAACTCAGATCCGAATGATTTCCATACGATTTTACATAAATCTCGTCTAAAATCCATGTTTTCTAACCAAGAAGTTACGGATTTGAGATGTTCTAGAGTGATGTCATCATGAAGTTCTTATGAACTTCCAGTGTTGGCCTCATTCCATCAAGAACAACTCAGATCTAAGAAATTTCGCAAGAATAATCAAGGTTTTCACATCAGATCTATACTTAAAAACGGTAGAACCAGAGCTAAGACCGACCTTCTACTCATTCCTAGTGATGTGTTGGTCAAAGATCTGATTTCTAGCAATGTTACCACCAAGTACGGGTTAAACAAAGGAAAACCATCAAGAACGGCAAGTCCTGATGGAACGGGGTGATTCCCGGCCGTTAGAACAGGTCGGAAATTGATGGGATTTCAGCTGTTCAACACGTCACAACAACATCCCGACCAAACCACCGAAAATAAACGAAAATCGTCGAAAAACAGCTGGACAGGCTGGCCGATCGAGCGGCCCGGCCGATCGAGCGGCCCACTCGATCGAGCTGACCATTCGATCGAACAGCCTATCCGATCGGATGGCCCATCCGAATGGGCCAACTTTCAACCTAATTATCGTCCAATTACGTGTATTCCGATACCATTTAGCGCGTACTCCGATACTCATGTAATCAGTCTGAAATCAGGGCATTCTCAGGCATCATCCCGTCAATCCAACCAAATACGCACAGTGAGTATACTCGACCCCTTTTATCGAATTTTGGGTGTAACATACGTTCCTTATAAATCGAACTTATCAAATGAATGATTCAAATTGTCAATTTATCACTTGCGAATAACTGTTTGCATAGATATACGTGATGCTAGTTGCATGTATGCTAGGACTTATACTCGTGACGTCCCACCACGACTAGTATAGTACTATTGCGCCCGACGGGGTCTAGTTATGCCATCGAAGAGTCGAGCATCGAGGACTTAGCTGGTAGTATCAGTTTTGTGAGTATATATCTCGTGTATTACGTTTATGCATATGGAAATTCGCAGCACTTTTTAATCTATTATTCTATTACATATCAAACCTGTATACTCGCCAATACTTTTGTATTGACATTATTTTAACGTATGTTGCAGGACTAGTTGAAGCCTACATCAAATCAAGCTAGGAAGTCTAGAAACTCACCTAAAATCTAGGTTGTCGGATTTGAATTGTTCGAGAGGACAAGAAATCTGTGATGACTTATGTGATTGTATTATTTGTTAGTATGGGATAACGAATGTAATAAATATTATCGCAATATAGTTGTTATGGATTCTCTTGAGCAATCTGATTCGCCTAGTGCCGCGCCCCGATGATTCCGCCATCGGTTGGGGTGTGACAGATTGGTATCAGAGCCATAACTATAGGGAATTAGGCAAGACTCGACCTAGTCCGGGTCGACGTCTTAGAGAATGACCTAGTATATAGTCTAAGCACCCACAGGCTGCCTCGTACGAACCCAGTAGGGTTTGTATTGCACCTACCTGATGCTTCTGATCGAAATTGCAAAAACTATGACTTTGTGTGAGCCCCGCATACTACAACTTCACACGAAGAAGCCTTTCCTAAGGCTGGAATACTACTTAGCCTTTCCTAAGGCGGACATAATACACATGTTTTCGAAAATACTCGCATCCCACAACCGAGCGATCCAGTCGAGACCAGGTGTGAAAACCAGTAATTCTCGATAGGATTGCTCACTCAACGCATTTTTCTAGCACGAGAATCTTTCGTTGAGTCAGGAGTGACATCCATACCTCGACGAAAGCCTCCCTATCGAAATTCTAGTGGAGCTCTCAGATTCATTCGATGAGCGTAACCAGAAATTGGGAACGAAACTGTTAAGTCAGGGGTGAAACCCGTACCTTAATGAACCGTTCCACTCCCTAAAATGTTTTTTTTCAAAAGCTCTCTCCAGGGACTCGACCATCACAGTGACTCGAGCCACGCGATGACTTGGAGGATGAATGCCATGAGCTGCATCCCAGTGGAAGCATAAATCTCCAGAGTCAACGCGTGTGCACGAACTTGTTGAGTGCGATTGAGTTACCTTGGGTAGTCGACGCCTAAACACCCGAGGCACTCGGAGTATTTTACTAAGCCTACAACTCGCCGGATTTTACGATTTGATGAACTCAGTTACGTTTTATGTGTTTAATTGCGATTATCAATTTTCGCTCCCTGTTTTTACAAAACGCACAACTCGCACAGCCATCGCAATCCAAAACAAAGACCGAATGTTCGCAACAAAACTAATGTCTAATTGCCCGCTTTTCTCTCGCATTCTCTCTCTCAACGCGTCCTCGCGCATTCTAAACCATAATATATGTGTGTAAGTATGAACTACAATTACCTATATCTAAGTACAATCAAGACATTGTGTGGAAATCTAGGAAGTTTCGTGTCTCCTATGTGGCTCCTATGTGAAGTCTATTTATATTGCACGTTACAAGTTTCGACCGCGCTCAATCGCATCGTAAACTCGGAATCATTATGATCGAATCTCATTCCAAATCTCTCTCTCTCTGTCTAGATGCCTTCCAATAACTTTATCTCGAGACGAATAGCTAGGAGAAGAGCCAAACGAAGCGCCGATAAGAGGATTGCCTCGCTTGTGACCAAGGAAGTGGTCAAGCTCATTCCTCAAATTGTCGCTCAAGTGCACTCTCTCAGCAATGCTCGAGCCGCGAAAGACTCTACGACGGAAGCGCCGCAATCTACTTTCCTCTACAAACACTTCAGAGCCTGTGACCCGATGGAATTCACAGGTGAAGGAGGTGTGACCCAACTGCTCCAGTGGTTCGATTCTATCGAAGTCACCCTTCGACAAAGTGGGTGTCCCGATAGTTTCCGTACTACTTGTGCTACCGGGGTATTTCAATCACGAGCACTCGACTGGTGGACCGCCGAACGCAACAAACGTGGGATCTCCGCAGCTTACGCCCTCTCATGGGACGAGCTGAAGGAACTCATGAAGGAAGAATATTGTCCCCCTCATGAAGTCCAGAAGCTAGAAAACGAATTTTGGGAAATCAAGCAAACCGAAGGTGACAATGCTGACTATACAGCAAGGTTCAAGCAGCTTAGTGTAATTTGCCCAAGTCAAGTTGACACCCCAAGGAAAGCCATCGCGAAGTACCTCCGCGGCTTACCTGAGAGTGTGGGTGATTTTGTAGAAGCTGCAAGACCTGCTACCATCGAAGAAGCCTACCGTCTAGCCGCAGAGATCAACGGTAAACGAGTCTTGGACGGGTTCTTCTCCAAGAAGCCTGTCAAACAAGCTCATCAAGCAATCATCATCAACTCATCCGACGATTCCTCTGGCGAATCGGTCGAGGGATCATCCGACCACTCCTCTGAAGGTTCTTCTAAGGATTGCTCCGACAATGTCTCCGTCAAATCATCAGGCGAATCCGACAACGACACCGCATCATCTCAGGAAGCGCAACCTAGCCGCAAACGAAAAACCGTGAGCCCAGACTCTTCAACAACTGGACTGCCGCAACCCGAACCTCTCCAATCAGTCCCAGTCCAACCGAAACGTGCTTACAATGGGCCCCATCCCCTGTGTTTCACGTGCACGTATCATCACCCGCCAGAAACAATTTGTCGCTATTGCGCAAATTGCAACTGGTACAGTCATCATACACAGCACTGCCGCGCAGGACCGTAACTCCGAAGGAAGTCAGCAACAGCCGCAGTCTCCGCAGGTGTCCTCCACAACAACGTTATTTTGCTTCTAATGTTGTTGTAACAATACGACTTATTGCTATCGTTTCCTTTTATGTGTGGAGCTTATTTCATCTATCGTCGCATGTGGACTCTATTTCTCTTATACTCGAGCACCGTCTAAACACTAGCACTATGTACTATACGATGTATTTTACCCTTACAACACTCTTAGGACGAGGTACGATAGACGTGCAAGGAACAACTAATCGCGGGTGCACACGGGATTACTTTGGTCCGTGCACGGAGATCGTAGTGAAGTTCTAATGGTGCCATAACGTTTAAAAGCATGATCAAGGGTCTTGGCCATGTCAACAAAGCGTGACACCAAAGCACGGGGCATAAGTAGTAGGGGTAACGCAAGGTGTGCTTTACCATACTACCGAAGCTTCGTGAAGAAAGTGCCATGAGGAGTTGGACGTTATTAGACCTATTATATTATAATGGTTATTTTCGACACGCTACAATCGATCGCAAGGCGTAACAAAACAAAATCGCATCACTGCGGGACTTCTCGTAAGTCTGTGTACGCAACACAATTGCCACATCGATGGACTTAGGAAAGTTCACCCCGAAGAGCAATTGGAGCAACGCAAGACTGGTCGTAAGTCTAGAACGCAACTCAATCGCAGTTTTGCTAAATCTATCTCGCAATCAGGTCACTCGATATATGGCTCGAAATCGCAATCGTATCTGGTGTTTATCTCGCAATCTCTAACGCTGGTTATTGACTATTGTGTGAACTTCTATCGCCTGGTGTGGATCTCTTATTGTGGATCGCTAGACGAGTATCGAAAATCACTCGTCGCTTTTTGCTTTAACACATTTCGCGCCTATTTCATTGACTCGATACTCTCATCGCGTGTCGCTATCACTCATCGATACTCGTGTTATCTGTGTTGTCGTGCTTAAAAAAAAAGAATCGCTTCACGAGACAAAACTAATAAGGTCGAAACATGGTGGTGTTTTGACCATATTAGCAGACTTTCATGGAAAAACGCCATGCGGGCTAGCAATAGTTACTGTTTGTGGTGTATTCAACTCAGTCGAATCGCATATCGTTCGCAACACAACGATCGTCACTTATCATCTATCAGGGCCTATTGCCTATCATATTCGGTTATCGCTTGGAAGTCATCGTAGTTGTGTAGAATTAGGGTACATGACATCGCTTCACGGGACAAAACTAATCTGGGAAACATGGTGTTTTCCATATTAGCAACTCTCGTGGAAACATGCCATGTGGGTTTTACGTGGGAACAAATCGAAATCGCATCTAGTCGGATCAAATCGCGTACTTCGCTATCGCTTATCAGTCGTCAACTAACCCTGTGTGCCATATCAATGTTTCGTATGATCAAACTACTCCCACTCGCTATCAACGCTTTGTCTGCATCCAAGTCGCTTCAATTCAAGACTCGGTCTAGCGTCCTATCGCTTGGACCGAGGGATCAAAATTCTATCTGTGTCTTATCGGCGCGCGTGACACCGCCTCACGAAACAGAGGTAATATGGGTAAAACATGGTGGATACGCCGCTGGTACTTCCTATATATAAGTGTTTTAATCATATTAACAAACTTTCGTGGGAAAGTGCCACGTGGGGCTTGATGTAAATTATTTTTCCGTATTGTTAAAGAAAACCGATTTTTATAAAATTTTGTTAAAACCGTTGAAAAAGTGAAATTTCCTTACAACATGGAGAAAACATCGAATTAGTTTAGCTCCGTGCCCAATGGAAGTTTCATAAGTTCAGTTTTCCTTAAAAAAACTTTTGCAATGACAAAAAGGAATCTTCCCGAAAACGAAGGTTCGATAACCGAGTTTCAGCTCGAACTCACGTTGCAGGAAAATTTTCTTAAAACTAATTTTGCCGCCAAATTCTTTTAAAATGTATAACTCAAAATCTGTTATCAAACTAACAAAAACCCTCCCCATAGTGCTGGTGTGGACATCGATGCAGTTAGCGCCGCGCAATGAGGGGATTTTCCTAAATACCTTCAAAGATTAATCGATTATCGGTAAAGTTTAAAACGTTATGGAATCGCCTTTGTGTGTGTCATCGCTTTTGGTTATTCGAATCGTATCTTCTCACTGCTCTCGCTCGCCGAATCTTAATCGATCGCTCGCTTATCTAGACGCTTTTAATCGCTACTCTCATTCGCATCAACTCTTACGACCCTACTAATGGATTAATTTCGGGACGAAATTTCCTAAAGCAGGGGAGACTGTAACAACCCGCACCTTCGTGCGTTGTTACTACTCGATACACTCGTTACGCCTAGCACCAGAGATTCGGATCATAATAAAACTATATCAGATATATCGCTAAATCGAAGTATAACCGAATAATTACGCATATTCTATCGCTATTACAAACCTATTTTCATAAATTATAACACTCCCGATGATGTTGAGTGAGGGCTTAATCTACCCTCCTCGATAACCGTGAGGTGTCAAAACGTAAACAAGCAACGCTAACAAAGACTATCGGGTGAGTACCATGTCTCCAGCCATCGTGACGATGACGGCAACACGAGCAAGTAGTGCCCCGATAATCATTGTGGCACATCACATCGAAGAACGCACTCGAAGGCACGCGTAACTCGATCATCACACCGAATATTGGATATATAGATGCGTATATGCGACCCTTTTTGTGATTAATTATAATAAATAAATAATACTATAAATATATGAAAACGTGGCCCAAACTATCGCAACGCACCAAAAACGAGGATCGAAAGGCTTCCGTACGGACGGGCCAGCCAAACGGCTGGGCCAGTCGATCGAACGGACCAGCCGAACGGCTGGGCTGGCCGATCGAACGGGCTAGCCGATCGGCTGGGCCGGCCGATCGGACAGGCCAGCCATTCGGCTGGGCCGGCTGATCGAACGGGCCAGCCAATCGGCTGGGCCGGCCGATCGGATAGGCCAGCCGATCGGTTGGGCCGGCCGATCAAGCGGGCCAACCGATCCAGCCCACCTTTCCTCCTTTTCCCTCCTTCCTTGCCTATAAATACCCCCCTCTTCACCCCAAACACTTGTTGTTGCTGCTGCTACTCGACCAAGACATTCCAGCCCCTTAATCTCTCGATTTCTCGCGATTCTTGTAAGTTTTTAACACGAATCTTGTACTTCCTTGATCTATATGCATTTCTTCACCTTTCTACCTTTCAAATCTCAACTATTAACCGTGAAATCAACGGATTTGGAGTGTTCTAGGGTGATGTCACCATGGAGTTCTTCAAGAGTGATGTCATCCTATGAAGAACAACTCAGATCCGAATGATTTCCATACGATTTTACATAAATCTCGTCTAAAATCCATGTTTTCTAACCAAGAAGTTACGGATTTGAGATGTTCTAGAGTGATGTCATCATGAAGTTCTTATGAACTTCAAGTGTTGGCCTCATTCCATCAAGAACAACTCAGATCTAAGAAATTTCGCAAGAACAATCAAGGTTTTCACATCAGATCTATACTTAAAAACGGTAGAACCAGAGCTTAGACCGACCTTCTACTCATTCCTAGTGATGTGTTGGTCAAAGATCTGATTTCTAGCAATGTTACCACCAAGTACGGGTTAAACAAAGGAAAACCGTCAAGAAGGGCAAGTCCTGATGGAACGGGGTGATTCCCGGCCGTTAGAACAGGTCGGAAATTGATGGGATTTCAGCTGTTCAACAAGTCACAACAACGTCCCGACCAAACCACCGAAAACACGCGAAAATCGTCGAAAAACAGTCGGACAGGCTGGCCGATCGAGCGGCCCGGCCGATCGAGCATTCTCAGGCATTCTCAGGCATCATCCCGTCAATCCAACCAAATACGCATAGTGAGTATACTTGACCCCTTTTATCGAATTTTGGGTGTAACATACATTCCTTATAAATCGAACTTATCAAATGAATGATTCAAATTGTCAATTTATCACTTGCGAATAACTGTTTGCATAGATATACGTGATGCTAGTTGCATGTATGCTAGGACTTATACTCGTGACGTCCCACCACGACTAGTATAGTACTATTGCGCCCGACGGGGTCTAGTTATGCCATCGAAGAGTCGAGCATCGAGGACTTAGCTGGTAGTATCAGTTTTGTGAGTATATATGTCGTGTATTACGTTTATGCATATGGAAATTCGCAGCACTTTTTAATCTATTATTCTATTACATATCAAACCTGTATACTCGCCAATACTTTTGTATTGACATTACTTTAACGTATGTTGCAGGACTAGTTGAATCCTACATCAAATCAAGCTAGGAAGTCTAGAAACTCACCTAAAATCTAGGTTGTCGGATTTGAATTGTTCGAGAGGACAAGAAATCTTTGATGACTTATGTGATTGTATTATTTGTTAGTATGGGATAACGAATGTAATAAATATTATCGCAATATAGTTGTTATGGATTCTCTTGAGCAATCTGATTCGCCTAGTGCCGCGCCCCGATGATTCCGCCATCGGTTGGGGTGTGACACCTCCCTCTCGAGTCCTCTCTGGCATACACACCGACCGGCTGCCGGCGGTGTCTCCGACGAGCCGCACACACCCACTCGACTCAACCCCTAAACCCTTACTTCCGGTAAAAAATCAGGCAGCGGTGGCGGCGTTACCCGTCTGCCGTTCAGGTGACACTCACCCACACCCTCGTTCCGACGCCTCGTTTACCGTTCGGAGATGATGATGATTATTATTATTATTTCCGACGACCTGTGTTCGGACTCGTGGATCTTGTTTTCTTTCTCAGTTGTTCGATATGTCAATCTCAGGTTCGTTGTGCGATATTCAACGTGATTGATTTTTATTTTTGATTTCGATTTTGTTATGGTTTTCACGGCGGTGAGGTTTCCAGCTCCAGCAGCCGCTGTTCCTGCAGCACAACCTGCACAGTGAGTGAACACATTTGCTTCTGTTTTCTTATGGATTCTGAATTTTTTTGTCAATGTTAGGTATGAAGAAATTGGGTGCTTTAATCAATCTTCAAGTTTTGTTCTTTGATCTTTTGCACTTCTGGAAACAGTTTTATTTATGAGGCGATTAAAAATCATGATGACATGAAATTTTTATTCAAAGGTTGCTTTGTTGTTTGCACCTTGCATTATTATCAGACTTTTTTAATCATTATACGGTGGAGGGTGGAGGAAGGTGATGGTGGTTGGAAATTGAAGATGAAGTGTGGTGGTGGGGTTTTTCTTTAAACATGTAGAAGATGCCCGGATAGTCCCTGTGGTTTGGCCTTTTAAAGGAAAGGGTAAATGGTCATTTCACACCCATTTAACAGAGAAAACAAACTGAAGTTAGACCCAAGGACTATCTGGGAACAAAAAATGAAAAGTTGGGGACTATTCAGGTAGTTTTAGAAAGTTGGGGACTATAGGTGAAAAATGCGAAACCACAGGGACTATCCGAGCATTTTTCTAAAAAATAAGGGTAAGAAACCTCTATAGAGAGTGACAATGGTTCAAATATATATATATATGTAGGGGATGGTTCAAATGAAAACCACTTTTATTGTGAAAACTCGAAAACTAACTAAAAAAGCCAAAAAAAACCTAAAAAACATACAAAAATTTTTTTTTTTTTTTACAATTTTTTTTAGAAAAATCGCTACTTTTTATATATGGAAAAAAAATTTCAAAAAAAAAAAAAAATTTTTTTTGGTTGTACTGCACATGTGCACTAATACGGAAAGCCTAAACCACTTAACCCACCCCCCACCGACACCCCCCAAAAACCTAAACCCCCCACCCCCTCCCCCCAAAAACCTAAATTCACCCTCCCACCAAAAGCCTAACCCCCCCCCCCCCAAAATAAAAAAAAACCTAAACCCCCCACCCCCCACCCTCTCGAAAACCTAAAACTAAACCCTAAACATAAACCCAAAAAAAACCTAACCCCCCCACCCCCACCCCCCAAAAACCTAAACCCCCCTCCCCCCCACACCCAAAAACCTAATCCTAATCCTAAACCTCCAAAAAAACTAACCCTAAAAGCTAAACTAGAATCAAAAAACTAATTTTAAGCATGTAATGCACATTGTAGTACATGTTATATTACACATGTGCACTACTATAATAATAGTATTGAAAACAAGACGACACCATAAATCTTTTTTTATGTCATAAAAAATATGCTCGAATATACTTGAATGAAAGATAAGAAAATTTGTGATCTTATGGTGCCATTTTTGTTTTAAAATGATAACGTATGGAGAAATGGGAAATGTTTGAAAAGTTATATATTTTTTGTTCCAATTTTACCCCTCCTTCATTAAAAGTCTTCCCCCCCTCCTTTTTAGTGGGTTTTAGTTAGTTTTCTAGTTTTCACAATAACTAGTGGTTTTCATTTGAACCTTCCCCTATATATATATAGGGAGCCGCTAAAATGAAAACCACCCCCAGTTGTAAGAATCGCGAGAACCACTCTCAACCAATAAGAAAAAAGGGGTATTTTGGTCAATTTACCCCAAATGTCAATTCCTACCATCTCTCTTCATTTAATGTGATTAGATGATATCTCTCATTTCTCTCTCTATTTTAAATCCATCCCCTCTCACCAGATCTTCATTTTATTAATCCTTATCTCTATTTGTCTCTCACCATTTTCTTGGTCTGCAATCAGACCACCACTCACCGTCGCTGAAACCTACCCCCCGGCACCACCAACCATCGTTCACCACCACCCAACTGTCACAAAACCCCCACCACACCTCCAGAACAACCAACCATTGTTCACCGCCACCTAACCGTTCACCACCAACCACTGCCTAATCCTAGATCTGAGAAAGATGAAGGTGGCAGTGGGATGCAGGCGGCGGGGATGCCTTTGAAGGGTGTTTCTCTCTCTAGTAAGATATGCTCTCTCTCTCTCTCTCATCTCTCTCTCACCGAGGAGAGAGGAAGAAGACGACGGTGGGGAGGTGTTGGTGGGGAAGCCGTTGGTGGGAGGTGGCGGAAGACGGCGATGGGGGAGGGGTGTTCGGAAGTCGGTGCTGGTGCAGATGGTTGGTGGGGGTCCAAAGGTTCGATATTGCTTCTGTTGTTTTTGCAATCACACAGTTTGTTTTTGAATGAGTTTTGATTTGATTATGTTTGTTTGGTGGTGAGTCTGTACATCATGTTTATTTGATTATGTTTATATTAGAGATGCTTTTGGTGGTGGGTCTGTACATCACGCTTTTGATTTGATTATGTTTGTTTGGTGGTGCTGGGTTTTCCTTGGATTTGGGTATTCTATATAAAATGGGTGTTGGATGTTTATATTAGAGATGCTTTTGATGGGTCTGTACAGCATGTGGGTTTGATATGGTGCGATGTGGGCGGCGATGATGAAAAAAAAACGTCGATTTTGATGACGATGGCGCGGCAAGGACGGCGGAGGGTAGGTTTTTAAACCTGCAACCCCTCTTTTGCAGCCTTTTAATTATCAGTTAATCTGAGCCAAACCCCAATTTTTTTCGAGATAGACTTTGTTTTGATGTTGTTGGTTTTTAATTTTTCACCCCCCTAGTCGATGATGATAACGATATATCTGAGACATCTCCCGAGTTTGCGATTTCTGGGTGCGTTCGTTTTTGCGTAAAGAAGTTTTTATAAAAAAAAAGAAAAAAGTTTTTCGTAAAACGTAAAACGTAAAACGTAAAAAGTTTTACGTAAAACGTAAAAACGTAAAACGTAAAACGTAAAAAGTTTTTCGTAAAACGTAAAAAGTAAAAAGTTTAACGTAATACGTAAAAAGTATAACGTAAAACGTAAAAAGTTTAACGTAAAACGTAAACTTTTTAACGTAAAACGTAAAACATAAAACGTAAACCTTTTTCTACGTAAGTTGTAAAACGTAAAAAACCGTGTGATAAAACGGCGCCTAAACAAGGGAGGTGAATGTGCCGCATAAAAACGCCGCGAAAAAAAAAAACGGGACGTAAAAAACGACGCGTTAAAACGGGACGTAAAAACGGCGCGTTAAAAAACGACGCTTGAAAAAGTCGAGCGTAAAAAACGGCGCGAAAAACGACCCATTAAAAAAACGATGCGTAAAGACGGCGTGCAAAAACTGGCGCGCAAAAAAATTTTCTTTTGTTAAAAAAATTTGTATTTAAAAATGTTTTTAATAAAAAAATCTTTTTAAAAAATAAAAAGTAATATAAGAAAACTAAAAAGTAATATAATAAAACAAAAAGGTAATTAAAAATAATAAAGAGTATAAGACAAAAAAAATTATTTTACTATACTACCTTTTTGGATTAAAATATTAAAGACATAATAAGACAAAATTTATTTAATATTAATTTTTGTTACTTTTAATCTCATCCATCCATCTTGTTGATCTAAAGGCTAGAAAGTGGTTCTATGGTTCTTACAACTAGAGGTGGTTTTCATTTTAGCGATCCGCTATATATATATATATATATAGGGAGGGGCTCATGCGTGAACTCCATTTATTGCGAGAACCGCAAGAACCAATGTGAACACAACCTAAAATAGCTAAAAAAACCTAAAAAAACTACCCCCACCCCCCTCCAAAAAAAAAAAAAAAAACTTAAACCCCCCCCCCACCCCACCCCAAGCTAAAATGCTAAAAACTAAACCCCCAAAAAACCTAAAAAAATCTAAAAAAAATCTAATTTTTTTTTAATTTTTTTTATGCTCAAATCACTACTTTTAGTGGCCAAAAAAAATTTTTTTTTTTGCTTCGAAAAGTAGCGATTTTTATATAAAAAATATTAAAAAAAAATTTGTGTGATTTTTAGCTATTTTTAGGCATTTTTGGTTGTGTTCACATTAGTTCTCGCGGTTCTCGCAATAAGAGGTGGTTCTCGCATGATCTTCTCCCTATATATATATATATATATATAGGGTGAGGTTCATGCGAGAACCACCTTTATTGCGAGAACCGCGAGAACCAATGTGAACGGATGGCAATTTTGTAAATAATACAAAAAAATTAGAAACCCGCGCTCCCCGGACGTCAGCGTTGAATTAAATTATGATCTATATCACAGTTTCAGTTCCAAACAACTATCACAACTCTCCCAATTCAGTCGTCCGATACTCAATCGCCGATACTCCCGATACTCGCTGACGCTCCCAATTCCAGCAGTTTATCAGCAATTTCGCCATACGATAATCGTCGCTGTTCAATCGCCGTCCGCACATTAATCGCCAGCTCGAAATTAGGGCAAAAAACGGCCATATCGAATCGAATCGATTTAGGGCAAATACCGAATCGATTTAGGGCAAAAAACGGTCATACTCGGCATATTCGGCGAGGTTTATATATTACGAAGAGCATACGTCGTCGTTGCATTGATTTACGCACTTGAAAGTTCATACACAGCCGATGTAAGTTCATACTGATGTAAGTTCATACTATGTTGTGTTTGTTCATGTATGTGATTGTTCATGTAGATTACAGAGTTGTGCTTGTTCATGTAGATTACATCTGATTATGTGCTTGTTCATATAGATTACAGTCGATGTAGGTCAATACCGATACGATTATGTGTTTTTGATTGACTTGGAATGCACATGTGCATACGATTAAGTGTTTGTGATTGATTTGGAATGCACATGTGCATAATAATGTTCATGTAAATACGATTACGTGTTTGTGTTTGATTTGGAATGCACATGTGCGTTTGTTTTGGAATGCACATGTGCATAATATTGTTCTATGTGAATAATATTGTTATTATAAATATGATCGCGTGTTTGTGTTTGATTTGGAATGCACATGTGCATAACACTGTTCATGTAAATACGATTACGTGTTTATGTTGATTACGTGTTTGTGTTTGTTTTGGAATGCACATGTGCATAATATTGGTATATAAATACGATTATGTGTTTGTGTTTGTTTTGGAATGCACATGTGCATAATATTGTTGTATGTATGCACATGTGCATAGTTATATTACATCCGCTCTTTACTGTCTGTATGCACATGTGCATAGTTATATTACATTCGCTTACTGTCTGTCTGAGGTACTGGCTACTGGGTTTATTGTCTGTGCTTTTTTCAACATGTCAATTGTATATCAGCAATGGAAAAAATCGGAAAAAAATTTGAAGAAAGTCACGTTTATATTAAAACCAAGAGATGAAGGATCGTCAAAGATGCCCGACGCGGATGCGGACACATAAGCGTCAAAGATGCCCGACACGGATGCGGACACATACACAACAGTGGCAATGAAAGGTAATATGAATAATAAACAAAAAGGTTATATCATGTTGATTATTTATAAGGGGAATTGGCCTGTAATAATCCCACCTAGACGTTATTGGCCATTAATAATCCCACCTTAGAATATTCCCCCCACCAGTCCCACCTTTCATCTATTTTTCCTACAATGGTCCCCCCGTTAAAAAAACTTAACGAAGTTAACCATTTTTCCAATTTACAAACAGATATTTTAGGGCTTTTGATCAGAACGATGATACGAGTCCATTGATGTAAAACTTACTTCAAAATGGTGCTCCAAGTGACTTGATATTGGTTAATTGGAAATTTAAACACCCGAATTGAAGTGTCGTTTTCATCGTTTGGAGCACCGTTTCGAGGCAAGTTTTATATCAATGGACTCGTGTCGTCGTTCTAATCAAAAGCCCTAAAAAATCTGTTTGTGATTTGGAAAAAAGCTTAACTCCGTTAAGTTTTTTTAACGGGGGACCATTGTAGGAAAAATAGGTGAAATGTGGGTCTGGTGGGGGGAATATTCTGAGGTGGGATTATTAATGGCCAATAAGGTCTAGGTGGGATTATTACAGGCCAATTTCCCTATTTATAATAATTGTTTTGATTCGGATATGTTTTTATGCACATGTGCATTAGCATGTAAGAACGTATCATAAACGTTTGCATATTGTTGATTTGTTTGCACATGTGTATATAAACGTTCTGATTTCGGTATGTTATTGAATTTGTGTTTATTAGTTAGGGTTAATGACGCAATATGCATTTATGCACATGTGCATTATCAGTTTTTTTTTCAAATGTTATAACTCGCGCAAACGCATTAATTTTTGAATTCAGGTATTTTAAAGGTGGAAAAGAACGCACAAAAGGACAAAAGCATACATAAACGAGATGATGCAACTAAATGTCTTGTTGTAGAAAGAAGGACAAGCAAACGGAAACACGAAGAAACAACCAAAGGTTTGGACGTAACATCTAAGACAAAGAACAAAAGGATTGTAAAATCGTGAAAACAAGTAAAAGACACCAAAGAGGCGCTGGAAACAAGAAAATGTTACTATTCGAGGCAAACATGTACAAGGAAACAAGTAAAGGATTGAAAAACTTGAGGATGAAGATAGCAACAAAACTGTTACTATTAGAGGCAAACATGTACAAGGAAACTGTTATGTAACTTGCAAAAGAGACAACACCTGGTTTGAGAGATGAAAAAATGCGGAAAATGTTAGACAAAGAGGCGATGAAACAAGAAAAATGTTGGAACATGCTTGACAAATGGAAGAACGAGGACAAAGTTTGAGGGTATGAGTTAACACAGCAGGTTAATAACTGTAGGAACATATAGTATTTCTGTTTTGTTGGTGATTTATGTTAATGAAACTAGTACTTTGTTTTTTGTTTTGTTTGTTTTAACACGTCAGATGGTACTTTGTTATGATGTCGTTTATAGTTTTGGTTAAATGTGGTTGACAACAGCTGGTATAGTAGTTGATATAGTAATCAGTTGGTATTTTAGCTGATATAGTAATCGATGTTTGGAGTTCGTATTGGTTGTTGTTCTTTGTGCACATGTGCATTAAAATGGTTAAACTAACAAGATGGTTGGTAATGAATGTTAGTAATGATTAAATGCGTGTTAGTAATATATAATGTGTTATAGATGTACACGATTGTTAAAATATGTTATATTATGTTGGTTAATAAATTAAATGATGGGTATGCACATGTGCATAAAGTTATATAACGTACTGTGTAGTATGTAATGTATTACAAATGGGTATAGTTATATGTAAGGTACAACAAATGGTTTTATATTAATATTAGTAACAAGTATAATAATAAAAAATGGTATGTCAGTAAACAAGTGGATTCAACTGTTAGATACAACTGGTAGATACATATGCACATGTGCATATTGTAAGTTAGGCATTAATATTAATATTGTAAGTTAAATGGGTAGTAATAAAATTACATTATGTTAAGTGGGTAATAATAAAATCAAAAATAATTACATGTAATACATAATTTATAACAAATTAGGATGATGGCAATGATGAATATATTAAAAAACGCATAAATAGTCCATTAAGAAACATAATCAAAACAAAAATTGATAGTCATAAGTAGTTAAGTTCGATAATCATAAGTTGTAATAGATAATAAATCAATCAAGAATCACGAGTTTGGGTTGGTTGATTTACGACATCTGGTCGAACGCCTAAGAGTTTGCTCAGGTTCTTGCACATATGTAGGGACTTCAAGGGTATTATCAGGGTTATCATCAGAATAAGAAGAATTCTCATCAGAATACTCATCGGTGTCATCAAGATCAACATCATCAGAACCGGATTCAGACGGAGCAGGTAGTCCAACAGCAATAGCAACAACACGTTTAGCTGCTCGTGCAACAAGTTTGGCAGCCTTGATTTTTTCGCAGTTGTGTGTATCATGTATTTTAGAGTTATGTATATGCATATGCATATGCATATCAAGAGCGATATGAGAGTATGTATATGAGAGCGATGTGTATGCATATGTACACGTGATCGATGTATATGAATATCAAATCGTTGTGTTGTGTTTTACGTTGTTAAACAAAATATGTTTGGATGAACATGAGCATTATTAAATAAGTGTATGCACATGTGCATTTTTTTCATATCAGTAACCATATGGAGTCAAACAGTAAACATGTATGCACATGTGCATTTTTTCTGTTAATATAGTAAGTTTGGTCATATATGTTAGATGGATAATAATAAAATATGAAACGATTACATATAACAGGTAATTGGTAACAAAGTATAACACATACAATAGGTAATTGATAACAAAATATAACGATGATAATCATAAACATTTGAAAACAAACATATAGTGCAAAACGTTTATCGTCGTAAATACTTCAATCAAGAATAATAAGTCGGGTTGGTTGATTTACGGACTTCTAGTCTGGTTGAACGTCTAAGAGTTTGCTCAGATTCTTGTATGTATGTAGATTAGATTCTTGTATGTATGCAGATTCTTCGGGATCATCGTCAAAATTGGGTATCCAATATGGGGTGCCATTAGGCGCCATTAGGCGTACTATTCCTGTATTGTTCCTGTGTAAATAATAAATAAAAGTTGTTTAAAAGTTTGTAATTATTACAGGGTGTGGGGGTGTGGTAATGGGATGCACATGTGCATGATAAGTAATATACGTAAGAAAACAATAAGTTAGTTGTTTGATGTTTATTAATGATAAATAGGTGGTATTAGTGATGTTTAAACATATGTATAGTTATGTACCGTTGGGTTGGCTAAAAGTTTATATGTGATGATTAATTTGTGATGGTTACGGATTGTCGTTAAATGTCTACATAGTTTAATTGTCGAAATAATGCACATGTGCACAAATGTGCACAATGTAGTTGACAACATAATAATGTCTACATAATGCACACGTGCATAATGTAATTGTCACATAATGCACATATGCATTATCATTTAATATATAACGACATAATGTATTTGTCAACATAATGCACATTTACATACCATTCAATGCAGTATAATTTATTGCTTATCATTTTAATGCAGTAGTATAATTCACAAGTATAGATAATTTACAAGAATAGATGTATAATACCTTTTAGTCTCAAACCGTATAAACTGCAATGCACATGTGCATATCAGTCACATAAAAACTTACAAAGATGAGAAACACTGAATTATGCCGATCAGAGCAATCTCATCTCCTCTTGACGTCATTTTTGTTCACTTTTACATAAGCACTTCAAATATAGTAAATGTAATAATTCAAAAGCAACATACGGACAAAAAAAAAACTTAAAATTAACACCGATTTACGCAATAATAAACACTTACAAATGTCCAACCCGCAGTGACCCATCCGGGATGGTCCGGTGGTGTAGTTGTGACCGCGATGTTGGATTGACGGTGGTGAACCTACAGTCACTGCCCATCTCCTTCACGCTCGCCCACTAACTACACGATGAACCGATCTACATAAAAATGGAGAGATGCAGACGAAAAGAGATTACCTGAATTCTCGCTGGAACACCGATTCAAGTATCTGATTCAAGTCTCTGACTTCAATATCACCTTCAAAGTGTCCCATTCTGTATATAGATCGGTCGATTCAAGTCAATGACGTTGCAGTTGTTCAAGATCACATTCAAGTGTCACACTCTGTATCTAGATCGGTCGATGAGAGACACCGGTACCCTCGCCGGAACCCTAGACACACAGTTGTCATGCTCACCACCACCAGACCATCACCACCGCCGACTTATGCCTCGCCGTGGAACCCGTGAACGCCGACTGCCGCTCCACCGTAAAATCCGTGAACGGCCGATGAGATACGAACGAACCTGTGAAATTTGTGGGATCAACCGTTGTTTACTACCGTGAGAACCACCGTACACTCTTGTGCGCCGCCTGTACGCCGCCGTGAACAGCCGTGATCCCTCAATGTGTCGCTGCCGATGATGGCTGATGATGCAGATTGTGGTTTAGGAATGATTGAATTGAACTAGAGAAACCCTAAAACAGGGGACGTCAATATATTTACAATATATGCCACCGCGTTGTGTTGTAGTTCAATATATTTACAATAATGCCATGTGTTCACATTGGTTCTCGCGGTTCTCGCAATAAAGGGTGGTTCCTAACGGATCTTTGTCCTATATATATATATATATATATATATATATATATATATATATATATATATATATATATTATAAAATCATATGGTCCGGTGTAGTTTTATTATGATTGGCTTTTGGTATAAACCCCAAACCAAAGCGTTTGTTGTGTTTTGAAATTTTTGAAACTGACCGACCAAAAGTCAATAGAAAAAACCGACCATAAAGCCACACCAATGACCAGTTTGGGTCGGTTCACAGTTTTAAACCAAAACGTGAACGCCACACCACTACCATGTGATTTAGAAGAAAGAGATGCTGATGTGTCCAACGTGGAAAGGAGAATGAGTGAGGGAATCCTTTTAAACGGCAGGTAAGAGCATTCACATCTCACTCTCCATCTTTATCTTTATTTTACTCACAAACACTTATTGTGTTATTTTTTTTTCTTTTTCTTATACACTCACAATAAATTATACATGCTTGAATTTGAGCCTCTATATATGAAAGTTTGTTTTTGTTTTCTCTAAATTCTTCTTTATTATAGAAAATACGACAAAGTGATGTTTTGAATGATTTCTTTAAGCTATTCTCTAAAATCTAGGGATAAAAAGTATATAAAGGATGAGATGTGAATTTCTAAACACATAGAGTACTAGAAATGAGAGAGATGAGGAAGAAAGGAAAGGAAGCCCGTAGTGGAAACCTATTTCAACTCAAAGCATGTCCTCCATGCTCCTCTCTTATTTGATGCAAAACTGAGTCAACAAAACACTTCTCCTCATAGTCATTTCCCACATTTTCTAGTTTCCACCACACGTACATTTAAGTGGTGGTTATGTTGTGGACCTCATTTTAGATCTCGTGTTTTGTTTACATATCTATTTCATACAATCTCGTTTTTGTCTATTGTGTGTTTCATGATACTGTTTTCCCCTCATATCTTGATTTGCTTATGTTTGAGCTTAACTTTTCTTTTGATTTAACTCTACGTTCAGTTTTTTTATTTTCGATTATGGATCATGGATGGATCGGTGGTTGATGAGGGTAGAGATAACAAAGCTGGCGGGTTTGATTCAAAGGGCGGTGTTCGCGCTTGGTAATATTATATGAGCAATATAAATTTATAAAAAAAATCTTAAAACTAAGACGAAAAAAAAGTTATAAAAACATTAAATTTACATTCACATCCTAAAGAAAAACATGATTTTGTAAAAACTAGAATTATTATTATATTAAAATGAAAAATGTTATGATTTAAAATGAAGTGTGAGTTGAGTGGTGGAGCCTGGTGAACTAGAAACCATTCAATCCATGGTCATTGCAAGGGATATATGTCTAATTCTTAATAAATGTCGGATCTGTGTCTACATGCAATTCGCTTTGAAATTATTGATGTCTCTCTTTTTCACGTGTCTTGTAATTCACAAACTTGCAATAAAAAAGAAACCCTAGATGCTTTGGCTTCTAGTTATTGCCCTTTATTCTTTTACATCATATGAAATGACACCTTTATTTTACCATTTTTTCAATATATATACACACACACTTACATGTATGTGTGTATACACATACTTGGAATAATTAGGGAATAAATCCGCTTATGACGAGAACACTTAATGGTGAAAAACCATTGATGACGGGGTAGCCCGAGACGAAATAAAATGACCAAGTATGTAAACACCTAAAAGGTTAAAAGGTTCAACGCTTGAAAAAGCTGAAGAGATGGAGTAAAGTAACACGGGAACAGTGAACAAGTTACATCCCCAAACAGTCTCACCAACCACAGCCGTAAAAGCAATGCAGGTCCACAAAATACATGCTATTATCCGGGGGTCAAAAGGCTTCAACCCCCGAAAGGGTAAGCCCCTCACTGCAAGCTGGTTCACTAGTCAAATGAATACTCCTTTGGGACATGTCTTCTCCTATATAATGACACTTCATTCATTAACAAAGACATCTCAGATCAGCTTTGTTCTCTCGAACTCTGGTCATTCACATCGTATATTCACTTCACTCAAAGTGTCCCTCACTCACATTCACATTACGCTTATTCTTTCTGTTCCTCAGTCCTTTTCTGAATAACACCTCAGAATTGGATCTTCAAACAAGAAACATAAACTAGTGAACCTCCTTCCACGTCTTGCAAACGTGGGGGGACCCCACGACCTGCGTTAGGCAAGGTTAAACCCTTTAACCCTTCTGCCTAACCACCCTCGCTACTATCCTCGGTCTATATTTTTTTGTCTCAACAAGTTGGCGCCATCCGTGGGGCTACGCCGTTATTTCTACTCAAAAAGACCTAGTAGTGTAGCTCTTCTCTCTCCAAGTTGTCATGTCTGAAAGTGGATCCCCAGGTGAAGTGAACCAGGTACCAAACACTTCAAATCCGGGTAGTAGTCAAGCCCATGTGGCTATCCCAGCTTCTTTTTCAACTCCGGGGAGCACACCCGAGTTTCTCACCTTTAACACTCCAACTCCTTCTAGATCTAGTGTTCCTTCCCCTAACGTCGGTGTCACGGACACCCCCACACGTATTGAACTCACCCCCGAGGGAGTTGCTAATAATTTTCTTGAGTTGAGAACCCTCCTCAACCAGTATGTGAACAAAGAAAAAGACAAGGGAGTGAGGATTCGTCTAGACGACGATGAACCTGAACCAACACTGTCTCCCGGACCTCTCATTCCACCTTTTACAACCAGGAATGAGGCTGGCCCCAGTAATCCTTCAAACCCCGTTCCATATTTATCCACCATGACAAATCCTACAGCATATCCCCTCTTTTCATCCCAACCAGTTACAAGTGGTGCTCCTCTGGGCCATGAGTTGACTTTGGATCAGCTCCTACATTCCCCAGTATCAAGCTTTCCAGCCTCCACCTCCACTTCGTAGGAACAAGCCCTGTCGGTGCTTCCATTAGCACGGAGTGCGGTAATGAGCACCCTCTTTGGAGTTAGCTGCCCGATCACACCCGGAAGCCTCCAAGGTTTCAACCCTATGCCCCAGATGATGACCCAGATGATGGCCAGTTTCCCATGGCAACACTTCATCAATCAAGTGCTAGCCACTCAAAGAAACAACAATGGTAATAATAATATGGGTACAAGGGTCGAAGAAGACTTGGCTAAACCCTACAAGCCGAGTAACCTTTCATGCTTCTCACAGCAAATAGAAGATTACGATTTTCAAACAAAGATCAAGATGCCGTCCCACATCAGAACGTACGATGGGTCTGAAGACCCAGAGGACCATCTTCAGATCTTTACCGGTGCAGCAAGGACAGAAAAATGGTCAAACGCTGAATGTTGTTTAATGTTCATGCAAACCCTTATCGGATCTGCCAGAATCTGGTTCAACGATTTACCTGCTCGAAGCATTCGAAGCTTTGACGACCTTAGCAAGGGTTTTTTGTCCAACTTCTCCGAGCAGAGACGATATGTCAAAGATGCAACCGTCATTTTTCAAATAAAACAGCGAGACAATGAAAGTCTTCGTGAGTTTATTGAACGATACAAGAAGGAGGGTCTATCCTACGTAGGGGCAGACGAAAAAATGAGGGTAGCCGGTTTCATGAACGCTATCACCTCAAAATACCTCACAAGAGATTTCAACAAGTCCCTGCCTAAGACCTTGGAGGAGGCCCTCGAAAGAGCAGAAGCCCACATTCGGGGAGAGGAAGCAGTTGACATCAAGGAACAGAGGAAAAGAGGGTCTAGCTGGCAAAGTAATAGCCCGGTCAGAAAAAGAGGGAATTACAACTCCTATGACAGACGTCAAAATGGGTCAGACCATCGAAGGTCTGAAGGCCGGAACCCTCCAACCAGGGAAAAAGGCATGAGTTTCACACCCCTCACAAAGACCCCTCAAGAAATCCTGGCAACAGAAGAAGTCAAACAGAACTTTAGACCTCCCAGGCCTCTCCCCAAAAGTAGAAAAATGAGAACTCCACACATTTCTGTGAATTTCATGAAGAAAATGGTCACCACACCAACGATTGCTTCCAACTAAAGAAAAGAATTGAAGAGGCTGTTAAGTCAGGTGAACTCGCCCATTTGGTAAAAGGGGTTCGAGACAAGATGGCTGAAGGCAAAGGAAAGGAAGTCAATATGGTAAACTCTGATGAAAGGGTTCCTCATAAGAGGCAGCGGTTAGAAGCTTGGGAGCTTCAATGTGTTTGCTTTCCCCAAAGAGAAAAAGGCCCCCTTTCAAGCCCTCTCTTCGTAGAAGCTACCATTGGAACGTTGGAAACACATAGGGTATACATAGACACTGGGGCAGCCACTGAAATCATGTTCGAGAAATTTTTCAACCGCTTAAGCTATGAAGAACGTTCAAGACTTCAACCCTCTAGAACCTCCATAAAAGGTATTGCCGATATACCACTCAAGCCTTTAGGACAACTGACACTAGATGTTTGCTTCACTGAAGGTTAGAAGAAAAGAATTCAGCCACTTACCTTCGTAGTCCTCAACATACCTTCAAACTATGATGTAATCATAGGGAGACCAGGGCAATGTGCCTTCTTTATGGCAGTGTCCGTTGGGCATGGCACGACAAAATTCCCAACCGAAAGGGGGATAGCAACCCTTCAACCCTCCCAAGAGGCCTACATGATCGAAGGTGAAAATGCCAGAAGTGAAGAAGACAAGCAAAGGCTTATCATAAATCCTAAGTACCCTGAGCAAAGAATAAGGGTCAACCCAAACCTTTCACAAGAAACTCTCTCCTATTTGGAAAATTGTTGACACATTACAGCGATGACGGGGGTAGCCCGAGACCAAATAAAATGACCAAGTATGTAAACACCTAAAAGGTTAAAAGGTTCAACGCTTGAAAAAGCTGAAGAGATGGAGTAAAGTAACACGGGAACAGTGAATAAGTCACATCCCAAACAGTCTCACCGACCACAGCCGTAAAAGCAATGCAGGTCCACAAAATACATGCTATTATCCGGGGGTCAAAAGGCTTCAACCCACGAAAGGGTAAGCCCCTCACTGCAAGCTGGTTCACTAGTCAAATGAATACTCCTTTGGGACATGTCTTCTCCTATATAATGACACTTCATTCATTAACAAAGACATCTCAGATCAGCTTTGTTCTCTCGAACTCTGGTCATTCACATCGTATATTCACTTCACTCAAAGTGTCCCTCACTCACATTCACATTACGCTTATTCTTTCTGTTCCTCAGTCCTTTTCTGAATAACATCTCAGAATTGGATCTTCAAACAAGAAACATAAACTAGTGAACCTCCTTCCACGTCTTGCAAACGTGGGGGGGCCCCACGACCTGCGTTAGGCAAGGTTAAACCCTTTAACCC
Organism: Helianthus annuus; assembly: GCF_002127325.2. Taxonomy (NCBI): domain Eukaryota; kingdom Viridiplantae; phylum Streptophyta; class Magnoliopsida; order Asterales; family Asteraceae; genus Helianthus; species Helianthus annuus. Next base: position 136,066,910 of record NC_035448.2, on the reverse strand, counting down.
TTCTGCCTAACCACCCTCGCTACTATCCTCGGTCTATATTTTGTTGTCTCAACAACCACGTTTAACGTTTTACTTTGTTGTAATTTGTATTGTCATCACGTAATTTTAGTTGTGAAGATCATGTTTCTAAAATGTGTTGAAAACCTGTTTTTCTTTCACGAGATTCTACAAAATGTCTAAAAGTTGTATTATGTGTTATTTAAGGTCACAATACTACAAAGCTTTGTTTATTGATCTCATGATAAGTGTGGACTGAGTGGAAGCCGCGAAGGGCTCGGGGTCGAGCAGGGTCTGTGGGAACACCGCCCGGGGTACCTGGCCTGACGGTGATGAGTTCAAAAGGGGGTGATTGTAACAAATAGGTAAATTTAACATTGGTCGTGGGGATGAGAGACACGTGGTTCATAAGACAAACACATTTGATGTATTAGCTGTGGAGCATTCGAAAAACTTCACAGTTAAGTGTGGTCAATGAGAGTGGTACTAGGATGGATTATCTCATAAGAAATCTCCGTCAGAAAAACAAAAATAAATTCGTAAGTTCCTCGATTAGAAACTCATCAAGGGCAAACAAACAATTATAATGATAAGAAGAACTAGATGTTACAATAAGTATTACAGAAAAAGATATTCCCAAATCGTTAACAATCTCAATAATGCCACCAAGACCCATTTATCAAAAAAGTCATGCCATAGAAACATTATCGTTATCAAATCAATATATTAATAAACCAAGCTAATTAATAGTGTTTGGTGTGTTAAGCTACGTGACACCATTATCAACTTCTTAATAGACTAAGCACTATTCATTGGCTGTCACGTGGCAACTTATTTTCTTTATTTTTTTCCGGTACGGTCTAGTCGGTGTCAGTACATGAAGGTAAAAACCGGTACCAACCTAGTACAGAAAACGCCAAAAGTTGGTATCGAATTGATATTGAAATTCTTTTAGTTCGGGAAATTCGTACCGCTACCCGATACCATTTGCTTATCCCTGATCACAGGTATACCGTACGAATAACAAAGGTATCGTACAACTCTTTTTTGTTGATTTTTACTTCAACTTTTAATGATTTCTTTTTTTAGTTTTAGGGGTAGGGATGAGTTTGGTTCCAACTGATACCGTATGGGTACTAGTACCGATACGGTATATGAAGGTAAAAACCGGTGGTGAACCAGTACCAGGAATGCCAAAAGTCGGTACCGAATTGGTGCTAAAGATCTTTCGGTTCGGGAAATTCGGTACCGGTACCCAATACCATTTACTCATCTCTGACCACGGGTTTCATACGAATAACATCATTACCATACAACTTTTTGGTTGATTTTCTTTCAGTTATCTTTTAGTGTTTTTTTCTACATTTTCTTTGTATTCATGTTAGCGGTTCCGTCCACAACACGACGACGGTGATAAACCTAGTTTAACTGAAAAATGAAAACACAAAAAGAGAAGTCCAAGAAAAGAGTAAAATATGTATCGCATGCATCTAAGTATCTACCTGGCGGGAAATCTATATGCACAATCCATTAAAACTTGCATCGTTGACATTACACTTAGATCACCGATTGTACTAAACATGTCATTATACTGTCGTGGGATTTTGACTAACCCATCATTCACAAACATATTATGGTTTAACTAAAAGATTAATTAAAGAAAAAAAAACAAAGAAAAATAGTGATTGGTTAAGTTTCTATGGATCCTCTCTCTAATGCTCACACTTAGATCACCCATTGTACTAAACATGTCATTATACTGTCATCCCGTAGGTGGTGGGTTTTGACTAACCCATCATTCACAAACATATTATGGTTTAACTAAAAAATTGAATAAAGAAAAAAAAAACAAAGAAAAATAGTGATTGATTAAGTTTCTATGGGTCCTCTCTCTAATTCCCCCTCGAGTGAGCGTGTGTCTTGACATCTCTACGTCGCATCCAAGTAATCTTTCAAGCAAATCGACATCTCAACCGCCTTTGGTGTTAGTCGAGTCCTCCTTATCGAAATCACCCTACCACTAATAGAAAAAGCACTTTCCGAAGCTACCGTGGAAGCTTGGACCGTTAGTAAATCTCGGGCCATTGTGGCTAAGATCGGAAATTGATCTTCCTTACTTTTCCACCAAGCCAACAAATCAAATTTTTTAAAATCTTAAGAACTCATCATTTGTAGAAAGTTCGACCGACCATACCGACCGTGTTCACTACTACTAGTGTTACACGATGCATTTGACTCGACTCATCATACAATTGGTTATAAACATACAAATCGGTATCTTCCATAATTGAACTTGAACATTCATCGAAAGCGGCGTTTCTCATTGACTCGTGAATGTATGACGAGGTTGTACCATATTTTGTCACATAAACATCAAACAATTTTGAAAGTTGATCGTTGAAACGACATTTTGCGACTTCACCAAAGTTTGATTCTTGAGGGGTGTTTAAATTCAACTCGTGTGCAATTTTTTCAATCAAAGACCCTTTCAAAAATATTAAAACAAGGGTTTAGAGCGGCGGCACAAGTGAAAACCGCCGGTAGTTCTTTAAAATATATTCTTAGTTTTTCCTTCATCGTATCCGCCATGTCACAATATGGTCTACCTCTAACCGACAACTCGTTTAATTTCAAACACATTTTAAACAAACAAAACAACTCAATCAAATCTATTAAAACCGGAAACAAAAGGTGTGAAAACACTCACTCCTTGAAGTTCGTTGAGGACTCCTTCACCGGGACCGCCATAATCCGCTCACAGATCTGTAACCCACAGCACCTGACTCAATAAAAAAATTACCTAGGTTAAATTAACTTTTAAATAACTAACATACAACTTCATTTGAATTTCTTGAAGAATCAAATCTAGAAACCTAACGTCGGAATCATGGGGATATTTGTTTTGCAAAATTGATAAAGGAAAAGGTGGAAAATATGATGTTTCATACATGTTCAGCCATTGTTCATCCGAGTTTCAGAGCTTTTCAGCGGCGGTACACAGAAAAGCAGCAATAAACCCTAATTTACAGGCAAATTAAAAAAAAATGTAAGCTTAACATACAGTTAGTTATACAAGATATGACTAGTTTGGAAACATGCAGACCTTCGTCGAAGTTGCTGGAACCCTTGCCAGATAAACAACCCTTCCAGAAACCCTAGATCAGGTGACCGGTGTTCCTCTCACTTGTAAACCCTCACTGTTACCTCGAATCCACCATCATCGTCCTCATCAGCGCCCACCAGATCTTGTCCATTCATGCTATCTCTTTCCCTGGTGCGGTGGGTTTTTGAACAATGGGGAAGGCCGGAGGGGCGGTGGGATTTAAGCGGGTTTTTGGATGCGTGGCAATACCCTTAACAAAAACACTACGCGTGGCTTCCAAAAATTTGATCAATAAAAGAGTCACAACCACCTGCTAGCCACTATTCATTTAGGTTCTCTTATTATTAGATATATATTCTGAAGTACCAATGAACTTGTTGGATAGTAAACCCCCGATAAAGTCTTTGTTGATGTTTTGAAAACTTGAAGCAATTGTGTAACCATTTCAATAGTAGCCCAACCCGATGGGTGGTAAGGCGAAAACTTTCTACGACTAGCCAAAAGGTTATGAAATTCTATTAAACTTTCCTTTTGCAAAATAGCTTTTTCAAACATGGTGCAAGTCGAGTTCCACCTATGAGCAACGTCCCAATTGGGTCCTAAGCATATCCGACCCGCTTCCTTACAAGTTTTAATATATTTTGCATGTCTTTGCGTGTTACTAAATATACTTCGTAACATTCTTTTGAAAGCTTCTTTTTGTGGTTCAATAACCCTTAAACCGTCTTGAACGGCCAAATTTATGATGTGTGCAACGCATCGACTATGGAAAAAATACCCTCACAAATCGGATTGTATTTTAATTTTAAACGCATTACCGCGCTCGTATTGTTTAAGCCGTTATCAAAAGATATTGAAAGAACCTTTTTTTTTTCCAATTGGTATGTTGTAATACATTTGTCAATTACTTTATATATAGCTTCACCGGTGTGAGGGTAATCGAATAATTTAAACAAAATCGTGTGTTTCATCATTTGCCACGTCGCCGGTTCAATCCAATGGGCGGTGACACAAATATACGAATCGGGTGAACCGTGCGGTGCGGACCAAACGTCGCTAGTCAAGTTAACACCGGTTTCTAATTTTTCAAAATAAAAAATTAATTCTAGTTTAGCATTTTTCCACAATATTAAACAATCCCTCCTAAGAGTAGCATGACTTACATGGGTGTATCGTAGTTGGAGAGTTCGTTGAACCATCTTTGTATAGCGTTGGTTGTCGAAGTGGTTGAACGGCAAACTTTCTTGGATTACACACTTCGCCATTTCCTCCCTAGCCATATTGAAATTGTAGTTGAAAATATTAGCGCCATCACTTGCTATGGAAGCTTGACCATTAACGTGTTGTTGTTTCAACGCCTTGCAAAACGGTTTTTCGATGTGTTATTTCAAGGCGGAGTTTGCGGTTTCGGCGTAAAAGCCTTGACAACGATTACAATGCGCTTTTCTTTTACTGTTGGCCATCTTGCACAAATCAAAATGTGATCAAACCTCGGGGTTGCGCTTCATTGGAACAACACGAATCACCGAGTCGGTTGTAGACTCACCAACATTGTCCGAATTATGGGCACTAGAGGTCGCCATAGCGTTTTGAGAGTTATTGAACAAGAATGAGAGACTTTTTTTTAGAGTTTTTGAAGATTCTCAAGTGTTGTGATTGAACCTAAACTTCCACAACACTTTTATACTAGTTGGAGATGAATTTTAGGCAAAAAAAAAAAAAAAAACAATAAAAACGGCTATTTTTACACCCAAACCAGTTAAAACCGTTTTTTTATTAACGTTACCGGTTAACCGGTTTAAAAATCATTTTTTTATTTGTGTTTCGATTAATAACCGGTTTTATAACCGGTCTGGACAAGAAAATACATAACCGATCTATAACCAGCCAAACTGGTTAGTAACCGAATCGGTTACAAAAACCGGTTTTTAAAAAAACCGATTTCGGTTTTTTTCGGTTTCGATTGCGTAATCAGTTTTTTTGTACATCTCTAAGTGGTGGTCGGTGATAGTGATTGCGGGTGGTTATAGGTGGTAGCGATGGGTGCTAGCGGCAGCAGCGGCGGCGACGGGTGGTAGTGACGAGGGGGCAGTGGTGGCGTCGACGGTGGTGGTGGCAGTCGGGCTGGCGACAGAGGCTGGTAGGTGGCGACGGAGGCTGGTAGGTGGCGACGGAGCAGGTAGGTGGCGACGGAGGCTGGTGGGTGGCAACAATGACTGATGGGTGGCATCGACGGCTATCAGAGTGGCGACAGAGGCGGTGGCGGGTGGTGGTAGCGATGGCGTCGGTGGGGGTGGTGGTGTTGGTGGTGGGTGGTGGTGAGTTGTGGTGTTTTCGAGCGAACTTCGAGCGAGCCGCGAGCCAAGAACTTTTTTAACAGAATAGTAGTTTTAAGCGAACTATAAAATGAACAAGAAAAGATTTATTGTTTTTTGGGTAAAGATTTATTGTTACTTACCTTAATCTATATCTTTTAAATCAATATTAATAATTAAAACAATAGCTTAACAATCTATTTCTTTCAAAAAAAAAAAAAACCATATTACTAATTAAACAAAATTGCTTAGATATATTAGAATATATGTATATAAACACACACTCACACACATAATTTGGGGTTTAATTTAAACGTGCCAAACAAGCGATCCAACGGGCCTACTAATGAGCGAGCCACGAACCGAACCTACTCTGGGTCGGGCTCGGCTTGTTTACAAACTGAGCCAAGCCGAGTTAGCTCGTTTAAAACCGAGTTGACTTCGAGCCGAGCTTTTTTCAAACTTTTTTCGAGCGAACTTCGAGCGAGCCTCGAGCCACGGGCTTTTTAAACAACCCTAGCACTAAGATGGCTAGAAAAGACGGAAGTAGTCCTTAAAATAAGTAAGTGTGCTAAAGAAGACAAGGTGATGTATGTTTCCAATATTTTCAAGGAGGAATAATTAGAATGGTGGAATACTATTCTACAGGCAAAAGGAAGCAACATGGCTTATGCCATGAATTCGAAAGAATTTAAGGATTTGACGGAAAGGAAATTTTGTCCTCCATATGAAAAGGAACAAATGGCAAATAAGTTCCTAAACCATAGAATGGTTGACGTAAAGTGTCGTGAATATACGACAAAGTTTTTTGAATACGCAAAATGGTACCGACTCTTGCCTCGCTAGAACCTGTACTTATCTCTCACTATATTTGGGGACTAATTAGCGAAATCCATGATATAGTCAAGGTTGCTAGACCTCAGACTATTGAGGACGCAGTTAAATTGGCAAATACCTTGACTGACGGATGAGTCCGTACGAGAGATGAAAATAAGAAGTAAGAATTAGCTTATAAGATTACCCAATGGTTTGGCTCGGGTAATAATAATTACAAAAGGAAAGGAGTTGGGCAGTCATCTGCACCGCCTTTCTGCAGAATCTTCAAGAAGAAGCATTCAGGAAAGTGTATTAGGTACTACAATTTTTTGCAAAATACCTGGGCATAGAGAAGAAGCATGTAGAAGGAAATCTACTATCTGCTACAATGGCGAAGAAGCAAGGCACATTAAACCAGATTGCCCTAAACTAACAAAGGCGCCTGACAACAAAGCAAAAGCGACAGACAGAACAAACAAGAAGAACGCGCGAGCCTTTCAGCTGACAACGCAAGAGGCAACTATGAGTCCCGACGTAATCGTTGGTGCGTTCCTTATTCATGACGTCTACGCAAAAGTATTATTTGACTCTGGTGCAAACCAAAGTTTTACAAATACTGCATTCTATCAAGCTCTTAATCAACCTTTAACTAAGCTTAGTCAAACTTGTATGGTAGAAACGGCAGAAGGAAACCCTACCGACATACGCGACGTACTTCGAGAAGGAAAGATATAATTATTAGGACATAAGTTCACTGCAAATCTTCTACCAATGAATCTGGCTAGATTCGATGTAGTATTAGGTATGGATTGGTTAGTAGCTAACCATGCTCGAATCCTATGTGATCAGAACTCTGTTGAGATTCGTACGCCAAAAGGAGAGATGATATGGATCAAAGGAGACAGGCCAAACAAGCCAACGAAATTCATCTCAGTAATAAAAGTTGCAAGCTATGCGTGGAAGCAAGGCATAATGTATATGATCTCAATGATCATTAACACTAGAGGCAAGAAATTCAAGGAAATTCCAGTAGTATCAGAATACTCTGATGTTTTTTCCAGAAGATCTACCTGGATTACCGCCACATAGAGAATTAGAATTAGAATTCAGAACTCATCTGATACCTGGAACTGCTCCAATTGCTAAAGCACCATACCGTTTAGCACAAACAGAGATGCTAGAACTATAGAAGCATTTAGATGAATTGCTAGAAAAAGGATATTTTTTTTTACAACCAAGTTCATCCCCTTGGGGAGAACCTGTGTTGTTTAAAAAAAAGAATGATGTATCAATGCGGATGTGTATCCAATATAGAGAATTGAATAAGGTCACTATTAAGAATCAATACCCACTACCTAGAATTGATGATCTATTTGATCAACTTCAAGGAGCTAGATATTTTTCTAAGATCGACTTACGCTCCGGATATCATCAACAGAAAGTACAGGAAGAGGACGTTCCTAAAACTGCTTTCAGAACTAGGTATGGCCATTACGAGTTTACAGTCATGCTCTTCGGGTGAACAAATGCTCATGCAACATTTATGGACATGATGAATAGGATATGTAAACCGTATCTGGATAAATTTGTAATTGTCTTTATAGATGATACACTGTTAAGAAAAGAGAAGCTCTATGCTAAATTTTCTAAGTGTGAATTCTGGTTACAAGAAGTGCAATTCTTAGGACACATGATTAATCATGAAGGAATTCATGTAGATCCCTCAAAGATAGAGGCAATCACGAATTGGAAACTCCCAAAATCATCTACAAAAGTCAGAAGTTTCCTAGTATTAGCCGGATACTATAGACGTTTTATCCAAGACTTCTCAAAGATAGACGTTCCGTTAACCAAGCTAACGTGTAAAGCATTTAAATTTGAATTGGGACCTAAGCAAGAAGAAGCCTTCACTATCTTGAAGCAAAGGTTAACAAATGCACCAATACTTGCATTACCAGAGGGAGCTGAAGATCTTGTAGTCTTCTGTGATGCTTCTAAATTAGGATTAGGATGTGTATTGATGCAACGTGAGAAAGTCATCGCTTATGCGTCTAGGCAACTGAAGAAGCACGAGGAAAAGTATACAACTCATGATTTAGAATTAGGAGCAATAATTTTTGCCCTTAAGATTTGGAGACATTATCTGTATGGTACTAAGTTTACCATCTTTATGGATCCTAAGAGTTTAAAATAGATTTTTGGTAAAAAATAATTAAACATGAGGCAAAGGAGATAGATGGAAATTCTGAGTGACTACGACTGTGATATTCAATATCACGAGGGAAATGATGCCTTAAGTCTTAAGTATCATGAGAAGCCAAAACGGGTACGTGCTCTTAGATTAAATTTGCATATAGACTTAATGGAACAATTGAAGAATACCCAAGAAATATCAATTAAGGGTGATGCTGAAGGAATGAAAGGGATGATAAATGAACTAGAACAAGGAACTGATGGAATTTGGAGATTCCATAAGAAAAGAATTTGGGTACCTATATAAGGAAATCTACAAGATAGAATTTTAGAGGAAGCCCATAAATCTAGGTATACGATGTATCCTGGTAGCAAGATGTATCAAGATTTGAGAAATATTTTTTGGTGGATAGGAATGAAAAAGGATATAGCTAGTTACGTTTCTAAGTGTTTAACTTGTTCACAAGTTAAAGCTGAACATCAGAAACCTTCAGGGTTACTTCAATTGTTAGAAATCCCAATATGGAAATGAGAATTAATAACAATGGATTTTGTTACTAAGCTACCCAAAACAAGAAAGGATAATGACGCAATCTGGGTGATTGTAGATAGATTAACCAAATCAACTCATTTCATACCAATGAAGGAAACCTTTAGCATGGAAAGACTACCTAAGCTATATGTGGATGAGGTAGTGTCATTACATGGAGTTCCGCTATCCATTGTATCTAATAGGGATAGTCGTTTCACTTCACATTTTTAGAAAAGCTTCCAAAAAGCTATGGGGACACAATTGGACTTAAGCACAACTTATCACCCTTAGACAGACGGAAAAAGTGAAAGGACAATCCAAACCTTAGAAGACATGCTAAGGGCATGTGTTATAGATTTTGGAGGAAGTTGGGACGATCATTTACCATTAATAGAATTATCCTATAACAATAGTTATCATACGAGCATTAATGCTGCCCTATTTGAAGCACTGTATGGCCGAAAGTGCCGAACTCCAGTATGTTGGGCAGAAATAGGAGAAAGTCAATTATCAGATCCCGAATTGTACAAGAAACCACTGACAAAATAACCCAAATCAAGGAAAGATTATAAACAGCACGAGATCGTCAAAAGAGTTATGCCGACCATCGACGTAAGCCGTTAGAATTTCAAGTTGAAGATAATGTACTACTGAAAGTTTCTCCTTGGAAAGGAGTAGTCCGATTCGGTAAGAAAGGAAAGTTAAACCCAAGATATTTCGGACCATTTAAAGTTATCCAACGAATAGGGCCAGTTGCTTATCAGCTACAACTACCAGAGGAAATGGCAGGTGCACATGATGTATTTCATGTATGTAACCTTAAGAAGTGTTTAGCTCATGAATCACTGGTGGTACCTCTTCAAAATATAGAGGTAAATGAGAAGTTGAAACTTTTTGAGAAACCTTTGCAAATCAAAGATAGAAAGATTAAGAATCTTAAACATAAAAGATTAGTTCTGGTCAAAGTGAAATGGGATTCAAAAAGAGGACCAGAATACACCTGGGAGCTAGAATCGAAAATGAAAAGAAAATATCCCTACTTGTTTCAGTGAATCTCTAGGACAAGATTTTAAACAAGGTAGGGAGGATGTAACAACTCCCAAACCAACCTAAACAAAACCGAAACACCGAACACGTACGGCGAAAAACAAAACAAAACTAACAAAAATCCGGAATTTATCGACGCCGCGCTACGCGATGCCATTTGTAATAAGCCTCCACGTAACGCGACGCCTCTATTCTCACCCGGAGACACGTGTTGCCATGTGGCAGATCTTTAGGTGTGACTAAGGCCACCTATGCCCTATCCAACACCTTTGCGCTACTCGAAGGCTATGGTAAATAGGGGTCGCGTAACGCAACGAGGTCCTGGATCAGCTATAAATTGAATGTTCACGAGACCTTTCAACCCGCTCAGTTTGTTTCTTTTCTCTAGACTTTCTGCACAAGTATTATACAAAAAAAAACCTGGAGAATCAGAACTTTGCCCGTTTTCAGGGTAATAACTCTAATCACTGATACGGTACTTTATTCGATCGATTGAAACCGATCCAACAGATGTTTAAGTGCTGTCGGTACCTGGCTATACTTTGTCATTCGTTGTGGGTTTTGATCTCGTGATTATCGTTAAAGTCGGATTGAGTTAATACACTAATACGTGTGCATTGTGTATTTAATTAGGTATACCAAAGCTTTAAACCAGTAGGCAAGATCTATCAACTTAAACCTTCAATGTGAGTCATTCTATTTTTATCAAATGCTTTCAAAACCCTATTTGTTTCCAAGTTGTATTTACAGTGATTAAGTTTTTGTATTCTGCAATTACTGCCGGTATGTGGGGTTTTGTATACATTACTTGGTAAGCTTCACCATTAGACAATGGGTTAGCCAATGTGTGATATGACCATAGCCATAGATCCGGTCAAATGACAAATACCGATTTGGGGTAATTGATAGATATAAACAAATGTAAAAACCCTTAATGCTGTAAATTATAAAAATTTGTTTTAAACAACTGAATGAAGTCACCAATATTTTTCATTGACCAAATGTTTTAAAATGCGTTTCAGGTGACTCAATGTGAAGAAAGGAAAAAGTGTCATGAAGCACTTCAACTTAAATAAGTGGCTATGTAAACCTGAAATAAACGTGTTTTCTGTAAATAAAGGATTTCCTAGAGAAATTCCTTTCTGTAAATACGGGGTTTACCCCACGGTTTATAAATGAAAACTTGGTGTTTTGAAAACTCTTATCAAAATTTTCCTGACACCTGGTCCTGATGAATTTCCGCTGCAAAATAATAAACTCTGGTGCCACTGTTGTCTACCTCACAGCGCCCGAACCAGGGTACGGGTTGGGGTCGCGACAATGGGTAAAGATAGAAAGGTTAAGAAAATGTAAAACATGAAAATTGGCATTCAAATGAACATCCAAGAGATGTGACCTTGAGAGAATTTATGGCAGTGCGTGTTGTAGAATTTGTATTAATTAAGCACATGGCTATGCTCTTCGAATCGTGTTATTACTCTCAAATTGATATACTTCAATGGTATTCCTCGAAATCTTAATTTGATAGTTTAGAAAGATTCAACAACGAGCATGCATTTTCTGTTACGCAAGCTGTGTATCCTAAATAAGGGACCAAAGTTTGCATTATATACGTTGGGAACCATCATACTATTTTGGTGAAACAACACAATGCTTAATGGAAGAATGTCAGTTTAGTGCTTAAACATCTGCTGTTAATTCATACTAATCGATTACTAATAACATTAGCTCGGTTACTTTTGAATAATTACTTTTCCTGTTGTAACTTAGTTACTGATGAAGTAATTAAATTACTAGTTATGGTGTTCCTTAGCATTAACACAAGTTACTAATGATTGTAGTTACTATAGATCACTTAGTTAATACCATTGATGGTGATCCCAACACTAACCCAAGAAGTTTATGATGATTGCAATTACTCCTTATTGCACTATTAATGTTGATCACACGAGTTACTAATGATGCACATGTTAATGTTGAATACACGGTTAATGTTGATCGAACAATTACTATTGACCACATGAGTTACTAATGATGGACAAGTTCATAACGATAGACCATTTCCTACTTATGTTTCTACCAACTAGACATATCTAAATAAACTTTCAGAGACTTTTCATAGCGAGACTCCCATCATGGGCTCAACCCCTTATACCCTGCCAGGGGTGTCATCCCAGACCCCGCTAGGAAAGTGCCCCCTTTTTTTAACTTGTGCATCGATGTGTTAATCTGATTTTCTATTGGTCTAAAATAAATCCTAGGTAATCACCAACAAATGTCAATAAAGAACCACCATAAGAAAAGTGATGAACCATTGATTTAGATGAACTTGCTTGATAACTAAACCAAATCACCAATGATAGGTTTTATCTTCCTTTTATGTGATATGTACCATCAGTGGCGGACCCAAGTTTTTTTTTCAATGGGGCCACTTTTTTCGGTGTTCAAATTTTTTATAAACAAAACTTAAAATTTTCGGGTCGTCGTCATTTGGGTTAGGTCGGGATGGGGAACATAATAAAATACAATACCATAATAAAATTATATAATCATTACTCATTAGAAAACACACAATAAACATATGATGTCTTTCGAAACGAGAAAAAAGCCTTACAAACTTTTAGAGTTGTTCCCGACAAGTTTTCATCTTTTGAAAACGACCCATTACATCGTCGACCGAAACATTGGAAGAAGGTCTCTTTCAATAGAACAAATGCAACAATCGTTCATATAATCATCACCCATTCCATTACGCAAATCCGTCTTCACATGTTTCATTGACGAAAAACACATCTCAACACTTGCCGTTGCAACCGGTAGAATTAATGTTAACTTCAATAAACGATAGACCAACGTATGCCTCAAATGTTTCTTTGTTTCCACCATCCTCTTTGAAATATTAGATATACCATTCACGTTAGCAAACATTCCATCTTTTTCTCATAATAATAATGTAGTTGCGTAGCTCAACCATAAGAGATTCTCTTTCTTCATAACTAAAATCAAACGGATAAAACTCGGCCAACCTTAAAATCTTTTGAACATTAAATGCACTAAAGTTATCAGCCGGACTTAAAGTACCAATACATGTAAGTAATTCGGTGGTTACCTCACTAAAATGGTTGTCAAGCTCTTGTAATTGCATATCTAACACCGTGTTGAAATTTTCAACCTCATAATAATGACGATTGGTGATGTTAGTCTTTTTCCTTTTATATTTTGGATTAATGTATTCATCTTCCATGTCAACAATTTCAATCTCATTTTTTCACAAAAAGATGCCACATCTTTCAAAAGTGGATCAAATCCTTCAAGTCTATATGTTTGAAGTTGTTGCTTCGTTGCATTAACCATTTGAATTGCAATCACTATATCTTGGTCCTTTCTTTGAAGAGCTTGAGACAACAAATTAGTAATCCCCAAAATGTGCTTCATAAAATGTAAATAATATGCAAAGTCATATGCCTTCATATATGTCCAAATACCATTTGCTTGTCTTTGGTGAACATTATTGAAACCGGAATTCCAAATATATTGAAGCACTTCAATAATTGTTAGATATAACCGAACAAAACGCACAAGTGTCTTATAATGAGAGCTCCAACGTGTATCTCTGGCTCTTGCAATAGATAGTTCTTGGTTTAAACCACTCCCGGTTTCAACTTCTTCACGACCTATTGCTTCTTGTACTTTCTCCTTTTGCTTTTCTCGAATCATATCTATTCATTTACTAGATGTACAAACCACATTTGTCGAAGTCGACACCTTATAAAAAAATTTCCAAATATCATCATGTTTGTTTGCAAGGGCCACAACAACTAGTTGAAGTTGGTGGGTAAAACAATGTATATAATATGTCGAAGAGTTATCTTTAAAAATTAAGGCTTTCAAACCATTAAACTCACCAACCATATTGCTAGCACCATCGTATCCTTGACCTCTAACCCTTGCCAAACTTAAATTATATCGAGAAAATAAATCAGCAATACCTGATTTCAAAGATAGTGCTAATGTTTCCATGACATGAACAAGGCCGATAAATCGCTCTTTAATAACCCCATGCTTTGGGAACATATCTCAAAACGATAGCCATTTGTTCTTTTTTAGACTTACCACGAGACTCATCAACTACATAGAAAACACATCATTAGCTAGTTCTTCAAAATTTTGTTTTAACACTTCTTGTGCAAAGCAATTACGAATATCTTTCTGAATTTTTGGAGACATCATTTGGTTATTCCCGGGAGCATTTCCTAATATAACTTTACCAATGGACTCATTCAACTCTCCCAATGGTTTTAAAAATTCCAAGAAATGTCCTTTATAAATTGAACTTTCAGACTCATCATGACCGCGAAATGGTAATGCACCATTCAATAAAGATTTAGCAAGAATAACTGATGTGCTTAATCGGATTCTATAGTCGATTTTGTGTTTTTGGCTAGGTTGACCATGCTTTTGAAAGGCACTACTAATAGATTGTTTTGGTTTACGCAAATCGTCACATTTTTTAAGTGCTGTGTTGTGAAAACTATTCGGCTTACCTACATGAATACCCAATATATCTTTTTTGTTCCAACCATTGTATCCGTCAGCCACAAATGCATCTTTTTGACCACTTTCTTTGAACAAGTAGCAAACCAAGCAAAATACGGCATCCGATTTTACACTATATTCCAACCAACATCCAAATTCCTTAAGCCAATCGGGATTAAATTGTCTTAATCTACCACCAATATCTCGTTTTGGAAAAACATGACCTTGCGCTTGACATGGACCTTTATTCAAATACGCCGTCTAATTTCATCTCTTTGGTTAACGCCATAAGACAAAATTGTTTTTCGTTCGGCGGGATCCCATGGAAGGTCTTCAAAATCAATTCTCATACGAGTATTACTCGAAGAAGATGAGACATGAAACTTTCTTTTCAATGATTCTTGCATAATTTGGCCTATAATTCAAGTTTTAAGATGATAAGCAACTATATAAATAACAAAATTCAAGTTATAGAACTTCTGAGACATGAACTTCTGTAAGTTACACACAGTAACAGAAGTAAAAAAATTCATAGCGAACCCTAAACCCTAGATTCAAGTTACAGAAGTAAAAAAAATTCTGTAGATATATACAAAGATTCATAGCAAAATTAGCAAACCTTAAACAACTAGATATATACTAAAATTGAACTTATCAGTGGAGGCGGATAGCCGGAGAAGAAGGCCGGAGGCAGAGGAGAAGGGAGGCCGGCACCGGAGACGGAGGAGAAGGGAGGACGGAAGCAGAGAAGGTGAGAGTTTCTTGATTATGGTGCGAACGAGAAAACAGAGAGTCCCTGTGCCTGTATCCTGTGTGATCTGATTCTTTTGAAAGGGTACTAAATACCCAGAATTAAAAAAAATAAAAAAATAAAAAACACAAAAAACGGAATAAATAGGTATTGAACCCAGGACCTTTTATGTGTAAACAAGGGGTTTTACCAATGCACCAGACTCACTCTCATTGTTATGGGGTCCAACTAAATTATTTTATGAGGTCCATAGAAAATTTTATATACCACTTCTACTGCTTTTTAAAAAAAGATTGGGGTTCCCCGTTCCGCTTAACGTGGGTCCGCCCTTACGTACCATAGACAAAGGCAACCTATATAGAAAGAAACATAAGTTCATGCATGCATGCTTACTGATGACGTGGGTCGCTCAAACCTTAATAAACTGATTAAAGTACACAACAACTTAAAAGGTTATAAGGTTCGGAAATGTTCAGCTGTCATGAATAGTAAAAAGGATGAGTCAGAGCCTTGTCACATCACCCTTTGCGTGTGAATCCTCCTACCCAGCTGCAACCAGAGCATGTGGGAGAGCACACTCTTTTACCCGCAGCTCGAAACCCTTCAACCTTCCAAAATGGGCAAGTCCCTCACTGAAGACAAGATCAATGGTCAAAAGTTTCCTCTTAGGGAGAATCCCTTCCCTATAAATCACAACCTCTTGATATGCAGGAGCCCCAACTCAAGATCACCTGAGATTGCTCTCAATCTCTGATCTTTCTTCTCCTCTCAAGAACTTGCTTTATGCTAATTCTTTTCTTCACTTAGCACAACATCATAACATTTGGTACTAGCTTTCTGGGTTGAATACTTTTCAATCCAGAATCAACAAGTGAATAACAACAATAAGAACAGTGATCTCTCTTCACGTTCTACAAATATGGGGGGACCCCACGACCTGCGTTAGGCTAATTGAAACCTTGAACCCTTCTACCCCGGAGATATCGCTAGAGTCCTTGGTCTTGTATTTGTTGTAGCAACAAGTTGACGCCCACCGTGGGGCTACGCCACTAAATTCATCGTTAAAGACCAGTTGTGTAGCTCCATTTTCTCTTTACATCATGTCTGAAAGCGAATCTCCCGGCTAGGTAAATCGGGAGCCTAACAACACCGATTTAAGACCAAACTCTGGTCACCTTTCTCTACTCCCGGAAGTACTCCAACGGGGACTATGTTCCCATAGTTCACTTCTTTTCAAACGCCAACCCCATCTCGATCAGGGGTTGCATGTCCTCAAATCGGTGCAATGCATACACCGGAATGCATAGATCTAACACCCGAGGGAGTAGCTAGAAATTTCTTACAACTGAGATTTCTTCTCAATTAGCATGTGAGCCTAGAAAGGGAAAAAGGGGTGAGAATAAGACTAAATTATGAGGAGTCTAAACCCTCATTGTCACCTGGCCCTCGATCTCTTCCTTTTAGCAGCTCACGTTCAGCCACATCTTACCTTGAAGCTGGTACTAGTGTAACAGACCAACCACTCAACCCAAACCCTTAAGCTTTTGGGAGGCCTAGTCCAACCGCTTTTCCCTTATTTACCTCCTAACCCGCTACAACCGGTGCACCTATTAGGCATGAAACCACTCTTGATCAATTATGGCAGTCACCAGCTTCGATTGTTCCCCCCTCCCATTGCTACTTCGAGGGAACAAGCCATGGCCACCTTGCCTTTGGCTCGAGGTGCAGTCATGAGCACATCCATGGGAATGCCTTATACGGAACCATCAGAAAGCCTTCAAGGCTTTAACCTTAACATAGATGATGGCGTCTTTTATGAGTACCATCAGAAAGCCTTTAAGGCTTTAAACTTATGCCCTAGCTGATGACACAGATAATGGCACAATTTCCTTTGCATCACTTCATCAACCAAGTGCCAACCACTCACCAGGGTACCTCAAGCGGTAACCCAGCATCAAGGGTAGTAGAAGACCTCTCAAAACTCTTCAAGCCTAACAACTTGTCTTGCTTCTCCCAACAAATTGTTGATTACGAGTTTCAAACCCAGATAAAGATGCCATCACGGTACTGTAGACCATCTCCAAATCTTCACCGGGGCTGCAAGAATTGAAAAATGGCCCAACTCCGAATGTTGTCTCATGTTCATACAAACCCTTGAAGGGTCTTCACGCATATGGTTCAATGGCCTTCCTGAACGAAGCATTCAGACCTTTGACGATCTTAGCAAAGGTTTCCCATGTTAACGGAAGTATGTCAAAGACGCCACGATAATCTTCCAGATCAAACAACGTGATGATGAAAGTCTCAGAGACTTCATCGAAAGGTACAAGAAGGAAGGTTTAACTTACGCCGATGAAAAGATTAGGGTTACAGGGTTCATGAATGCTAAATTCCAAATATCTCAGAAGAGACTTCAATAAATGCCTGCCTAAAACCCTTGAAGAAGCACTCGAAAGGGCTAAAGCCAACATTCGAGAAGAATAAGCTGTAGACATCAAAGAACATAAAAAGAGAAAACTCTTAACTAGCGAAACGATAGTCCCAACAGGAAAAAAGGAAACTATGGGTCTTATGACAAACGGTTCCAAGGTTCGGATTCCAGAAGGCCTGAAGGCCGGAACCCTCTAAGCCGAGAAAAAAACATAAACTTTACAGCCTTAACCAAGACTCCACAAGAGATCTTTGCAACCAAAGAGGTAAAACACAACTTCCGCCCTCCTCAACCTTTGCCAAAAAACAAAAGATTGGAAAAATCAAGCCAGTATTGTGAGTTTCGCGAAGAGAAAGGTCACCATACCAATGATTGCTTCCAACTAAAAAAAGGATCGAAGAAGCCGTCAAGTCCGAACTGGCTCACTTGGTTAAAGAGGTCAAGGACAAGTTGGCGGAAGAAAAAAAGTAGGAAGTGAACATGGTCGACCTTGAAAACAAAGCTTCCCACAAAAGCCATCATTTCAAGGCGTGGGAACGTCAATATGTTTGCTTCCCACCACCGGAAGGAGAGTTACTTTCAAACCCCCCGGTGATGGAATCCAACATAGGAACCATCAAGACATAAAAGGCTTACATTGACACCTGTGCAACCATCGAAATCATGTTTGAGAAATGATTTAACCCTCTCAGCAACGATGAATGTTCAAAGCTTCAACAGTCTGAATCCTCCATCAAAGGTATCGTTGACATACCTATCAAGCTTTTAGGCCAAATAACCCTTAATGTTTGTTCAGCGAAGGAACAAAGGGGCAAACCAAACAACTCATTTTTTGCGGTGATCAATATCTCTTCCAACTATGATATCATCATAGGAAGGTCAGGGCAAAGTGTGTTTGGAATGGCAGTTTCAGTTGGTCAAGGAACGGTGAAGTTTCCCACTGAAAAAGAGATAGCAACCCTTCAACCTACCCACGAAGCTTTTGTGGTCGAAGGGGAAAGCTCAAGAAAGGACAAAGACGATGAACAAGGGTTGGACATAAACCCAAAATATCCTCAACAGGGGATAAGGGTAAACACTAACCTTTCCAAAGAAACACTCTCATACCTTGAAAAGCTGCTCTTGCACTATGTCTTTGCTTGGTGCCAAGAATATATGACTGACATCCCTCGAAGCATTATTGAACATGAGTTATGGATCCCACCTGATGTTAAGCCCATTGTACAAAAGAAACGGATTTAAGCCCCTGAAAGAAGCCTTGTAGAGTGCCAAGAGATGGAAAAGCTTGTTCTAGCCGGAATCCTTCGAGAGGTCAAGTATTGGAGAATGTGTATTGATTTTAAAGACTTGAACAAAGCATGCCCAAAGGATTGCTACCCGCTGCCCGAGATAGACCTCAAGCTTGATTCGCTCATTGGCTTCCTGTTCAAGTGTTTTTTTGACGCCTAAAAGGGTTACCATCAGATCGTAATGAAAGAAGAAGACGAAGAAAAAACCGCATTACACACTAATAAAGGTATATTTTGCTATCAAAAAATGCCTTTTGGTTTAAGAAACGCAGGTGCCACTTATCAACATCTGGTTGACGAAGCGTTTACCGAACAAAATGGCCAGAAAATGGAAGCTTATGTAGAAGATTTGGTGATCAAGAGAAAAACGGAATACCAAATGCCCGATGACATACAAGAACCTTTCCAAAACTTGAGAAAGATCAACATGAAGCTTAATCCGGTCAAAGTGCTCGTTTGGTTTTGAAGAAGGCAAGTTTCTAGGGCACATCATGGGGAAACAAAGCATAAAAGCCAACCCTCAAGGGATGTGCTAAGAAGAAAGACTTTTGATGGAAAGTTTACAGCTTTGAAGCGTTTTACCTCAAAGGAAGCCTTCAACAAAATGAAGTATCACTTGACTTCACTCCCAGCCATTTCGGCTCCGGAAACAAGAGGAATGATCCCTGTCTACCTTTCAGTTGCTAAAAAGGCCATAGGTACGGCTCTGATCTGTTAGTGCAGTAATGTCTATCGCCTCCGTCAATACAGTTCGTAGAAAAATCTGAAGAAAACAAAGCTTTATGATGTAATATTTAGGAAAAAGGGCAAGATGGCAATCTTGTAAATAAGGGGAAATCCTTTATGCCTTGTGCCTATAAATAGAAGCCTTAGGGTTTCATCTAGGAACTTTTTTTGCCATTTGTGAAACTTGGAGCTTTGAAGGTTAGAGAGAGAAACTAGAGAGAGAAAGTGGCAAGGTAATTCACGGTTCATTGTGCGTTTTCATATTATCAATAGAATCACCGATTATATTACGTTTCGTGTGTTTCGGTCTCATTCGTGCACGGATTCCGCACGTCGCACGGTCGTTTCGCAATCGATTCGGAGTGAAAACCGGGACCTACAAGTGGTATCAGAGCAGGAGCTCGGTTGCGAAGATCAAATGCACAGATTCGTACAAGATTTGATCAGATTCAGAGCTAAAAACATCCAGATTTGTCAAATTTCTCTTAACTTTCTTGTTCTTCACGTTTTTCTCTGAATTTTGCAAAATTGACAGGGTTTTTACGGTCCAAATTAGCTGATTTTTTGATATGTTGTGCGAAATTAGCTGATCTATAACCCTACAAATTTTCAGGTCAAAATTCCAAGCCGTTTGGGAGAAATCTGCGTTTTTGTGATCGTTTTTGCTGAAACTGTTCGTCACTAGCTGGTCAGACCTGTTCGATCGAGTAGCATGTTCGTTCGGCTAGCATAGACCTGTTCGATCGAGTAGCATGTTCGTTCGGCTAGCATAGTCCTGTTTGATCGAGTAGCATGTTCGTTCGGCCAGCATAAAAGACTGTCCGATCGAACAGCATAAAATACCAACCGATCGAACAACATACTCGTTCGGCCAGCATTCAAGACTGTTTGATCGAACAACATTATATACCAACTGATCGGCTAGCATTGGCTAACCGATCGAACGAGAATTGTCCCAACCGATCGGCTAGCATAGGCTAACCGATCGAACAACGTTTGATCCAACCGATCGGCTAGCATTTGTTTCATTCGATCGAACAGGAACTTCTCACTCGATCGGCTAGGAAAGTTCTGTCCGATCGAACTACACACTCGATCGAACAAGAAAGAGTCCAACCGATCGGCTAGCATTGGCTAACCGATCGAACAACAATTGTCCTAACCGATCGGCTAGCGTTGGCTAACCGAGCGAATAGCAGTTTGACCCGTTCGATCGAACAGGAAAGTATCACCCTATCGACCAGCAGTTCCACCCGATCGAACTAAAATTTTGTCCATTCGTTCGAACAGAAATTGGCCCATCCGGATAAGTGAATTTTGACCATCCGAATCAAAATATTATTGGCCCATTCGTTTGGACCACTGATTTGTTCATTTTTAAATTGTCTGGCCCATTTGATCCAAGTGTATCTGATCTATCCGATTGAGTTTATAATTGGTCCATTTGATTCACGTTTAATCAAGAATAATTTCACATTTAATTGAGTTCATTTGTGTGAATCGTTTAAAGGTGATTCAAGGCAATTCAAAATTTACAAAGTGCAAATTTAAGACAAAATTTGAAGATGTCGAGTAGCAGCGAAGAATTTTATAACACGTTTTACAACGCTTTCACTTCAGAATCATCCGAGAGAAGATCTGAAACAAGAAATTATTCGAAAGAGATTTCTGATCATTTGAAGTATGATAATCTGTATGGAAGCCAATAGAAACCACCGAAACTAATGAAGATTGAAGATTATAACTGGTGGAAAATTCGGTTTGAGGGTTGGGTAAAAGCTTTCGCTCCTGAAAGTTGGTTAAAATTGAAATATGGATATACAGAACCGGTAAAAGAAGGAGGAGAGTTAGTAAACGAAAAAGATTTCACAGAAATAGAAGTTAAAAATATTGTAGCTGAAAACAAAATGATCACATTGTTACATCAATCAGTGAGAGAAGACATTATTTCACTACTTGAAAATGAGAAAACATCTAAGGATTTATGGGAAGCTCTTGAAAGAAAATGTTTGGGAAGTGCCGAAATCATAAAGAACAAAAAGAATTGCTTAGAAAAGAATATGATTTATTTGGTTGTTTAGAGAATGAATCAGTTTGTCAAATGATTGAGAGATTTGGGCACTTGAAGTTAGAACTGGCAAGACATGGGATTGTATACTCTCAAGAAGAGTTAGTCGATAAATTGTTTGACTCGTTGCCAGATGAGATGGATTGGCAATATTATGCTTTGATGTTGAAGAATACGATCAAGTCTGAGGATCTTACAATTGACTTGTTGATTGAAAGACTTGAAAGCCATGAATTGGAGATCAGAAAAACCAATAAAGTCAACAACACAACATACCAACAGAATGTGGAGCTATATTACAGAGGAAACATGTTTGAGCAAAAGTCAAAATCGGGATTTAGTGCTGGAAGCTCAAAAGTTTCACCTCAGTAGAGTTCTTCAAGAGATCCGGGTTATCACTCATTTGGTTCAAATTCTTCAAATCCAAACATAGTCCATTGCAAAATCGCCATAGATCTAAAAAACTCTCAAAGTCTGAATGCTGAAGCTGCCAAGCAACAAATGGTGTTTTTAGCATCCATCCTGGAATCATACGAAAGTCTGATCGCGGGAAAAGTTGGAAACCCAAAAATGACAAAACACTTTCTCTTTGTGGTATTCCACCTCTTGCTTGTTTTTGGTCCAAAGATGAAATTCTGAATGATAGTTGGTTATGATCAGATCGATCCAGAGGAGATGGAGCTAATGGATATTAAATGGTACATGGCTAGCACAATGAGGAGAGCACAACGATTCATGGAGATCACTGGAAGATCGTCTTTGGCATCTGGT
The DNA here is from genome assembly GCF_002127325.2 of Helianthus annuus. Lineage (NCBI taxonomy): Eukaryota > Viridiplantae > Streptophyta > Magnoliopsida > Asterales > Asteraceae > Helianthus > Helianthus annuus. The sequence continues at coordinate 136,044,335 of NC_035448.2, read as the reverse complement.
GATTCGAAATTGGGGTTTGATAAGCAAAAGTTACATGTTTCAAATGCAAACAGAAAGGACACTTCAAGAGAGAGTGTACAAACAGGGAAACTGACGAACCCACGAATCCATTCAGAGATGATTACTACAAGAAAGCAATTTATCATCGTTCCAGTGGATCATCAAATATGAATCAAAAACAGATCGATGAAGGGTCATCAAAATCTAGGGCGATGGCGGTTATTTATGACGATGAAGGTTATGACTGGAGTCAAGTTCTCCCTGAAGAAAATGCAGTTGGATATGCATTTGTAGCTAATGTTGATCATGATAGATGGTGGAGAAATGATTACGCAAAATGGGAAATTGAAAAATTCAGAGAACCATTCAAAGAAGCCCGGAGAGCAAAAAGATGGAATGATGAATTTGAATGTTACATGGATCCATGGGGTAATCCAGTTGTTGACCAATCAAAAGTGGATTTTGAAGCTGTAACAAAATTGCTTCCAAGTCAGGCTACTTTTAACACAAGAAGGTTATCTGATAAAGAATATTTTCCAGATTTGGAGAGCAAGATAAAGGAAGTTTGTGAAGCGAGTCTACCAAAGGTGGTAGAAATGAAGAAGAGGAAAGAAGAAGAGTTGAAAAAGCTGGTAGAAGAGGTGAAGGTTCTGGCAAAGGATAATGCTGAAGAAGAACAAAAGAAGGAAGAAGAACAGAAGAAGGAAGAAGAACAGAAGAAAGAAGGGGATCAGAAAGTTGAAACAGAAGAACCAGTGCTGAGAGAGACTAAGGTAAGTGAATCGTCTGATCTATCGAATGTTGAAACTGTTGATAAAATTGAAAACAAGTGTAGGAGTTGCATAGAAATGTGCAAAGTCTGTACTGAAAAAGATGAAATAATAAAAACAAAAGAAATTGAAACAAATAAACTTGAAAATGTTTTCAAAATAAAATGTAAAGAAATGATTGAAAAAGAAGAAATTTTGAAACAAAAACTTGAAAAGTTGACACAGAAATGTCATGGTTTTGAAAAGGAAAATGAAATTTATAGACAAATGTGTACAGCAAAATGTCTTGGTTGTGTTGAAAAAGATAATAAGTTTCAAGATTTTCAAAAAGAATATGATAATTTGAAATGGTCAAGTCAGAGAGTACAAGAAGCTTATGATACTTTGAAGAGACAAGTTAAATGTTTTGATGAAAGACTGTCTGAAACTTTAACAACCAAAGAATTGTATGAGAGAAAGTTCAAAGAAAAGCAACTTGAATTAAACAAGTGTGTTGATGAAGTTGCTAATCTCAAACAAGTTCTGGTTGAAAAAGAAAAGATTGTTACAAAACTTCAAAGTTATCATAATTCTTCGTACATTCTCGAACGCATTTTCAACATCACACCAGATGACAAAGATAATGACAAGAACAAAAAGGGTATTGGTTCAGAATTTCATCAGGTACCACCACCATTGAGAAACAATTATACTTTTTATGATGAGGAAAAGTGGCAAAAGGTCTGAACATTATTGACCAATTACCTGAAAGTATCGATGTCACTTACACCAAATCTGATGAAGCTGATGATTCAGAGGTGGTAAGTAAGGTTGTTGATAGTGTTTTGAAAGATGAGTCTACAAAAGGTAAGTCTGAATCACAAGATGAAGATGAAGGTAATTTTCATGATGGTTACCTGAAAAACACAAAATCTGAGAAAGTTGTGGATGATGATTCAAAGGGATTGGTTTATACCATGATTGGATCGGACAAACTATTCTTAGATATTCTATTCCCGATTCAAAATGTGATCTCAGAAAAGGTTGATAAAGTTTTCAAAATGATTGAAATTGAGAAATCTGAAATTTCAAAGTTTGCTGGTAAAGGCCGTAAAAACTTTTATAACAAACCTGGTTTTAAAAAGAAAAACACGAAGGCTGGGTTGGGTTAAAAAAGAAAAAGAACTGGAAACAAAATGAGAAACCGAATTTGCAACAAAAGATGAATTTTGTTCAAGGGAAAAGTTTGAAAGAAGAGGAAAAACTCAAATTTGGACAACAGTCTAATGAAGAGTTTGATGCTAAGAAAAAGAAACAAAAACAGGCCATGGATGTCTCAAAGAAAGTGTGTTTTAAATGTGATCAAATTGGACATGTTGCACGAAAGTGTCCAAATCCAAAGTTTGTTGTTGAAAAACAGAAATCTGAGGGTGTGAAACCAAGGTCAACCAGATTTGATTCAAAACAAACTTGGAGGTACAATACAAACAAGTTTGCTTTAAATCAAACTTGGAAATCAAACCCAAACAGGTTTGAGTCAAGACAAACCTGGAATTCTCACACACCTAGATTGAGAACAACACAAAGTTGGAAAACATCTGTTGATATGACAAAACCTCAAGAGTTTTGGAAACCTAAAAATGTTGTTCAAAATCAAAAGATTCAAAAAGAGACACATTTTTACAAAAGAGGTACTCCAAAGGGTCAAATGCGGAGTGCTAAGAAACAAGTAACCTCGGTAAAAGATGAGAAAGTTGAAGTCAAAGCTGAAAAAGTTTTAAATGACAAAGAGTTTCTGAAATTAAATGAAAATTATTGTGTTCAAATGCCTAAGGTCCAACAGACCTGGGCTAAATAGTTCAAGTAATTAAGTTTTTGTGAATGTGCAGGTGCTCATGAAGTTTGATTGTCAAGAAAGAGAATTGATGAGCAGCCTGACACAGGAAGAGAAGGCTGCAGAACCCTGGTTTGGTTGAACAGGGAGTTTATCATTTCTGTACATAAATAAACAATATTTCAAAAATCCTAAAAATTGAAAAAGTTAAAAAACAAAAATATGTTTGTTTTAGATTTTGTAAAAAATTCAAAAATTTAAAAAATTATGTTACTTGAATATGACGAAACCCTCACGGCGGAACAAACATGATTACTTTCACAAGATTGAAAAACGGTTTTCAAACTGTCGAAAATCAATGGGTTGTAAATCATGGGGGTACGTTATGCTTTTTGCATTTCAGTGCACAGTTAGCAGAAAATGGATGGTGAGACAAAGCTATCTACATCGGTTTGTCAAATTTTCCTTATATGGTTTTGCATTTTAGGGGGAGTAAGAAATTGTCAGAAATTTCAAAAACATTAGAAAATTTGAAAAAGCCAAAAACATGATAAAAATCAAAAATGAGTTTTTGTGTGAAAAGAGGAAATGATAGTACATCTGTAGACAATCATAGTACGCTAAAGAAATGGAATGTTTTAATGTGATAAACGGTCTCACTGATGATATGCCAGTAGATTTTTGCACGCTTAGTAGATTGTTTTCGAGATATAAACCTAAATATCAATTCTTTGCTTATCTCGTGGGGAACATCTCTCGGATATATGGGTAACCCCCGAAATCTTGTTTGAAAGGTCCCTCTTTCTGAGATACTAGGTTTTTATACTCAGTGATATCTGGGGTATTATTCTAGGACTTTTGCTGAATGGAAGTTCTGACCTAGTCCCCGAATTATACTTTACGCATTGCTTGAAAAATAGCACAGCCCTCAGCAAATTGATGAAACAATAAAATTGATAATCATTGCTGTTGTATAAAAGATCCTCTAAAGGGGACACACCGAAAAGTCGAAGCCGTCATCTCTCTGCGTATATGGAAGTATCGACCTGAGCTCTCACGGCCCTCGCATCTAACCCCTTACAGATATCATCTGTGGTATATTCAACTGTAAGACTGAATATTGGGATCTGGATACGGGAGTTCTTGTAACCCCTCGAAAATTTGTGTCCAATAAATAAACGACACGTGTCACTTACGACAAAAGTATTGTAAACCCGGATTTAATTAAAGATGTACGGTAGGATTTTTGAACATGTCGACATGTTAATTTATACCTCTGAGCGACTTCATTATAAATCCCAAGACCCTAAGTATAATTAATAAGCATCTAATATATCTTAATCCGGTGATTTCTAAAAATGATGGATGCCAAATTTGCAAGAATGGATCCTATGAAAATAATGCACGTTAAATCTCCATTCATGAATCCTATCATTGTTCAATTCAATTACATTACATAATGGGGTATACAACTGTTCAAGCATGGGTTAAAGGCATGGTACTGATAATTCATGGCCAGAAATCATGCATTTGCAAGTTGTCTGTTCAATGCATGGAAGGTTAATTTTTTTTTTTTGCTTCTGTCAAGAGCTTACAGACCGCAAGGGTCCTGCCTTACGGTCCGTAAGGTGCGAAAGGGTAAAACGTTTTCTCTGTCAAAGGTTTACGGACCGCAAGGGCCCTGTCTTACGGTCCGTAAGGAACGCCCAGCGACAGAAAGTTGGCTGTTGGCTGTTATAACAGTTTAACCAACTTACTAAGATATTTTCAGCAACATGGGCGACCCCTAACCTTTCCTAGACACTAGGAGACACTTGTAAATGATCTGGATCACCCCATAGACTTAGTTGTCACCATCTTGGAGGATTTAGAACACTATAAAAGGGCCATGAGTTGCAACCAAGTTCTTCACACCTTCATTCTGCTTTCTGATCATTTCTAAGGCTCAAGCATTCTCTATAAGCTTCACAAGTCGTGCATAGGACTCTTGTAAGTATGCTCCACCCTTTCTTGGTTAAGTTTTGCTTAGATATAGCCTAAAAGTCAATACGTCGTAATTAACGATTGACATAACGATAAATCACAAATGGTCCAGTGATTTGTCGAATCGAAGGTAGTTATATGTTGGTAATCATGTGGGCATTAAACCCAAAAAAGGGCACCCTCTGATTCCCACTCTAACTAGTCCGAATGTCGAGTCAAACTTGCTTAGAAAAAGTCAACAGAATGCTAATTTGCGATTTTATGCATAATCAGTAATGTAGATGGTTTGTAACCTGTTTTAACACTCATATAACATGATAATAAGTATATTAACTAGTCTAAAGTTGTTTGATCCGACCATTTACTATTTAACCCGGTTCAGAACCGAAAGTCGCAAAGCTTTGACTTTTGCTTTGACTTCAGTTCTGACCCGTTATGGTATGATTTAGATATGCCTTAGGACTCTCTTAGGACCAGGTTACATGATGGTATAACCCTCTGTGACCGGTTCGTTGTTTGTCCGAGTCTTTTGCACATTTCCGGTAAACGCCTAAAAGTTGACCATAACGCCCTTTTACTTTAAAATGACAATTTTTGGACATGTGAAAGGACAATAACCTTAGTTACTGATTTCTAAGCATGTCCCTAAGATTTCACATCAATCCGAGGTCTAGAATAGGAGTTATGCTAAATAGCGAAATTACGGAAACTTTAGTAATTAAATGGCGCAATTAGCATAAAGCCTATCTAAACCCAAATTTCGACACCAAGTCTTTTACACACTGATGTAAAATAATATTTTGGGATTTTTAAAGATTTTTAATAATTTTTAACCTGCTCATAACCTGCGGTTATGGCATCGGTTTGGTAGATACCGAATATACCCTTTTCGGACATAAAATGAGTTCTACATGGTCTTTTGACCCGATTCCAGTTGCTACTAATTTTAAATAATAAATAGAGTATCTTGGACTTTATAAACTATTCGGAAAACTCAGATTTCCTGTAGAACTCGGAAACCTCTTTTATAAGCTTTAAATTGACCGAAATACCCCTACGGGGCGTATATTGGATTTAAACTCGTTATGGGCATAATGGAAGGTATCCTACTGATACCACAACCTCTTTAGAGCATATTAACTTAGGGAACCTGTGTAGGACTCTTACGGTTACCCGTTACGCCTTTTGCGCGCACGGTTCGGTTTATGTAACTAGTTTACATAAACTAGCCGAAACGGGTCAAGCCTTATCGTTTTTACTTCAAAATCCAGAGTGTGGTTATATTTCCCATATAAGACAAGTCTTCAAACTTGTTGGGTCCAAACCACATTCCATTCCCGGTTTCCGCCTTTCACGCGATTAAACCGTAATTATCCTTTGAAACTGACCGGTCTGAGCTAAGACTAAATTAAAGACCCGTTAGGATTCTAATAGGTTGTTATAAACCTTCGTTCCAGAATAGGAGACCAGTAAAAGATACTTGCATTGCTTGTTGTGGTTTAATACTTGCTCAGGTAAATACTTTTAACTTATTTTCCGTTATACGGGCTTGGGATACGGTATATAAAATACCGCTTGGTCGGGCAATTGACCCTAACTCATTAGTAGTTGGGTATTATCAATGTGACCCATTTAAAAATTGGTTTTGTTGGCTTTACGCCTTTGGGAGCTTAATGACCATGTCCCGGATATCCTTGGCATCATTTTACGAAATGGCCACGACCCCGACACACGGGTGTAGGCTTACACCCGAAAATGTGTCTATATTATTATTGAAGGTATAACCGTTGGTTTTCCCGCCACGGCTTTATGCTTTGTGGCGTTTCTATTAACCTTAAATCCGGCACGACCCGGGCGACCGAACGCATAGTGAACATGTAATTCTTTTACAAGATTTGATTTATTAATTATCCCAAGTTATAAAGAGTTTGTGCCTTGTGCATTCAAATCAATTTTATTAAACATTTTACAAAAGTGTCGGTTGAATGTATTTACCAGTGTAAACTGACGTATTTTCCCCAAAAAGATTAAATGCAGGTTCTACACGAAATAGGCTGGCCACTCCTTAGCATCGTTAGAGTCTCGCAAGCTTGGGATGCCATTATCTGTTGAACAATATCTCTATTTTTATTTTGATCACCTGTGGATTTATTTCGACTATTCGTAATACTTGGATATTACATTCAATGGTTGAAATATAATCTATCTTTATGCTTCCGCTGTGCATTTAAATATTGTGTGGTTTGACTATATTGTTGCCAACTACGTCACGGTAATCCCCCACCGGGCCCACCGGTGAAACACGTGGAAATCGGGGTGTGACAGGTTGGTATCAGAGCCAACGTTGAGTGAATTAAAACACTATCCTTATGTGTTTAATCTCAATGACCCAATTGCACATACTCGAGTCTAGACAAGAACATAGGACAAACTCAAATTGTTATTCTAGTTTGTCTTTTATTGTTTATTGTGACTTAAAAATTTGTTAAGCAGGAAATATGCCACCAGCAATTAGAAGAGGAGGAAGAGGCAAAGGGCCGATCACTACTCACAATGATCACGAGGCAGGACCCTCACACATGCAAGCTCCTTCCAGCACAAGGAGTGAAGAACCTCAGAGGCGTAGGAGGAACCTCTTTGAACCAGCCAGACGGTCTACCTCACACAGTTCGACGCCTTCATACCGGCACTCTTTTGGGCCGAACTCGGAAAACGAGCCCAGTAACCCTTAACCTTCGTTCATACCTCTCCAGCGATCGGTTTCACACCGTTCCTATGGCGATCCCACTCCTTTCTTCCAAGGTTGGTTCAACCCGGCAGACTATGTCCAAGAACCAATAGGTTTTAACCCTTTAGGACCCGAAGACCATTTCTCCGAAGATAACGCAGTAGATATGGACGAGGACACAGATCCCATTGAACCTGCAAGAGGTACTCCCAACCATGCTATCGAGATCTCTGATGGGTCATCCTTCCATGGCACACCCTATCAGGGTCCAGACAGTTTCCAGGCGAGGTTTAACCAGTGCGAGTGGTACTTTACACCCTCTCACCATTCATCACCTCACCAGCAGCAGCAGCAGCAACAGGATCCTTCCGAGGATTCGCGTTTCGTGGCAGTTACGCCACCGCCTCCTCCGCTACTAGTTCAACAAGCACCTCCAGATCCGCCAAGGCGTAGGAGATCAGGCGCGCGGATGTCCACCCGAGGAGGGGAATTTCACTTTAGCACCCCTCGCCACTCGAGTGCAAGTCATTTTCCGCCATTGCCTGAAGAACCAAAAATGGGTGAACCTTCGAGCCACCCTGCAGAGGTGAATTCTGCACCAGTTGCACCACCTCCGCCACCATTTGGGTGTGATAACCCTATACCTGCGTACGCCGATTCCACAGCGTACAACTCGTTTGAGCAGCCAGCTCACACACACTATAACTATAATTATACGGATGCCGACCCGTACATGGTAGCGGCAAACTACAACGCCCTCTATCCCGAAGGACCTTATGGGGATCCTTGGGGATTAGGAGACGCAGCTCATGGGTATCCAGCTCCCGCTAGAACTCCGGCTCAGCACGTAACGCAGCAGCCACGCTTTTCCCCACCAGAACAGGAAGAAATCCTCCACCGTTTGAATCGTGTGGAACGAGACTTTGAGCAAGAACGTAAGAACAATCGTGGATTCCTTAAAGGCCTAGCAAACCTATTAAAAGGGAAGAAGAAGCGAGATCATTAGTCCTTATATGTTCTATTGTATTTCTATTTTAGTCAAGTCCCTGCGTGGACATTTATTGTGTTTAGTCCCTGCGTGGACAACTGCCTTTCAGTCCCTGCGTGGACTTACCTTTTTGTCCCTGTGCGGACATCTATCCTTGTATTTGGTCCCTGCGTGGACTTGTTTTCTGTAAACCTCTGCGTAGGTAATTGTCTATTGAAAGTCCCGTTTAGGGCAGTGTGTAATCATTATTATGATTAATGGAATGTTGAGTTTATAAATTTCATTTTTGTCATTTTAATATATTATTATATGAAACAAATTAAAAAAATCATTCCTTTTTAAATAAGTCTGCCTAAATAAAGAATCTTAAACGGTGAGACCTAGCCTGGTGTCATTATAAGACTCGGCCAAGATGGTGAGACCTGAGTAAAAGATTCAGATTCCTGTTAACCTCTGTGAACATGTTAACATTCTTGGCAGATGTGATTCGTTAAAAAAATCACACGCGTCATTCTTATAAGAATCTTTCAAAGGATTCCAAGACCTAAATTAATGATTTAAGAATCATGGGTATAAATCATCAATTAAGGTGATCACTTATCAGACATCCATTAGCGATGTAGTGCCTACGGGCCATACTTATTGTCATATAAGGCAAAAGACAGTTGTAGTCTATGACTCCCTATCAGAAAAGGTAAAAGAACTATGGTTCAAACCTTCATGCCTTGATTCTCCGAAATCCTGGCTTATATTATAAAAACGTCCTTGTGACTAGGCTTTTGTGCCACTAACAACATTATTGTAATTAGGATAAGTTATATTCAAATCCTAAATAAAAGTGAGTAACAAATTAACCAAATATGGTCTATGTTTACCATGGTTAATGAATTGCCATAAAAGACAGTTCCATAATAAACTCCTAAATAAAATTTTGTCATTATCCTCTGTAGTAGATCAAGATCTCAAATGGCTGACCCGAATGGAGCTAATAGTCATTCAAAGGAGGATGACAATGATAACGCCCAAATTCATATAACGGGCGCTGAATTGAAAGCTTTGGTAGACAACGCTGTCAAGACTGCCTTAGATCGGCAATATGAAGAATATAGCGAGTCTCGAAGCAGGACCCGGTCTGCACCACACTCTAAACCAAGAACCCATTCTGAGCATCATAGCAAACCACCCTCAACCCAGTCTAAGCCTAAGAAGGACAACGATCGGCACTCATCAAATGAGAATAGTGTCCGTCCTAAGAAGAAAGTGTTCACTGATGCACCTCGCGCAAAGGGTTGCACGTATAAGTACTTTGTCTCCTGCAAGCCCAGAGATTTTATTGGGGAAAAGGGCGTGGTGGATTGCATGACCTGGCTGGACGAGATGGACACAGTTGTGGACATCAGTGGTTGTGCTGAGAGGGATGTGGTGAAGTTTATATCCCAGTCATTCAAGGGTGAAGCCCTAGCATGGTGGAGATCGTTGGCTCAAGCCTCAGGAAAGACTGTTTTGTATAGCATGACATGGGAGGAATTTATTGCTCTCATTAAAGAAAACTACTGCCCTCAGCACGAGGTTGAGAAGATAGAATCTGATTTCTTATCATTGGTCATGAAGAACCTGGATTGCCAGGCGTATCTCACGAGTTTCAACACCCTGTCAAGATTGGTTTCGTACCTTGTAACATCAGAACCCAAACGGATCGCGCGCTTCATTGGGTATTTGGCCCTAGAGATAAAAGCTAGCGTGAAGGCTTCTAGGCCTGCTACTTTTAGATTCGTGGCAGATATATCTCTGTCTCTCACACTGGATGCAGTGAGACAGAGATCCGTGAGAATTGCTGATAGTGAGAAGAGGAAACGTGAAGATGACGATTCACGTAGGTCCAACAAGAAGCACCGGGGGAATCGTGACCACAAGAAGGGATCAGAGAACAAGAAGAGTGACCGACAGTCGGGCGATAGGCCCAAGTGCAATGTTTGCAAGAAGCACCACTTCGGAAAGTGCAGATATGAACAGAAATCCCAGCCGAAAGCATGTGGGATTTGCAAGTCCTCTGAACATAGGACTCTCGAGTGCAAGAAACTCAAAGATGCAACTTGTTATAGTTGCAACGAGAAAGGGCACATCAAGACTAACTGCCCGAAGATAGTGAAGAAGGCTGAAGTAGGGAAAAAGACCAATGCGAGGGTCTTTCAGACGAATGTTCAAGAGGCTATCCAGAACGACAACGTCATAACCAGTACGTTTCTTATCAATGATTTATTCGCAAGAGTGTTGTTTGATTCTGGAGCAGATAAATCCTTTGTGGATGATAAGTTTTGTGAGTTGTTAAAATTGCCTGTTAAAACCTTGAATGTGAAATATGAAGTAGAACTAGCTGATGGGACGATGGGAACAGTCTCAACTGTTTTAGATGGATGTATTATATCCATTAGGAATCACTCATTTCCTTTATCCATGTTACCCTTTAAACTAGCTGGTTTCGACGTAGTATTGGGTATGGATTGGTTATCACATAACCAAGCCCAAATTATGTGCAACAAGAAGCAAGCGGTAATCAAGACTCCGTCTGGAGAACCGCTTACCATTCAGGGAGATACTCGTCATGGATTGCCCGCACAAGTATCTATGCTAAAGGCATCCAGATGTTTGAAGAAAGGATGTGTCATTTATATGGCACAGGTGACTATCGGTGAGGAGAAACCCAAGATTGAAGACATCCCAGTCATCTCTGACTATCCTGAAGTTTTCCCGGAAGAACTGCCTGGTTTGCCACCAAATAGGCAAGTGGAATTCAGTATCGATATCATTCCAGGAGCCGCGCCTATTGCGAGAGCGCCTTATAGATTGGCACCCACGAAAATGAAAGAATTAAGGACGCAGCTAGATGATCTGCTAGCAAAAGGTTTTGTTAGACCAAGTTCATCTCCTTGGGGAGCACCAATCCTGTTCGTCAAGAAGAAAGATGGTTCGATGCGTCTATGCATCGATTACTGTGAGCTGAACAAAGTTACAATCAAGAATAGGTATCCTTTGCCCAGGATCGACGATCTGTTCGATCAGTTGCAAGGAGCGAGCTACTTTTCCAAGATTGACCTAAGGTCAGGCTACCATCAATTGAAGGTCAAAGACGAAGATGTGCACAAGACTGCATTTAGGACTCGTTATGGTCACTTCAAGTTCCTAGTGATGCCTTTTGGGCTCACTAATGCACCTGCCGCATTCATGGATCTCATGAATCGCGTTTGTAAGCCTTATTTGGATAAATTTGTCATTGTCTTCATCGATGACATCCTCATATACTCTAAAAGTCAAGCTGACCACGAGTAGCATCTGCGATGTATTCTCAAACTACTTCACCAAGAAAAGCTTTACGCCAAATTCTCTAAATGTGAATTTTGGCTACGAGAAGTCCAATTCCTTGGACATGTAGCCAGTGAGAGTGGTATCCAAGTGGATCCCGCCAAGGTTGAAGCCGTCATGAATTGGCAGGAGCCGAAGACGCCTACGGAGATTCGCAGTTTCCTAGGTCTAGTAGGATACTACAGACGCTTCATCGAAAATTTCTCCAGGATTGCTGCACCCGTAACTTATTTAACTAGAAAGAGTATAAAGTTTAATTGGGGCCCTAAGCAGCAAGAAGCTTTTGATATCCTTAAACAAAAGCTGAGCAATGCTCCAGTGTTGACATTGCAAGACGGAATGGAAGAATTTGTAGTGTATTGTGACGCATCACACACCGGGATGGGTTGTGTGCTTATGCAGAGGGGCAAGGTGATTGCCTATGCGTCACGACAATTAAAAGTGCATGAAAAGAATTACACCACCCATGACTTGGAGTTGGGTGCCGTTGTATTTGCACTAAAACTTTGGAGGCATTACCTATATGGCATTAAATTTGTGATCTATTCTGATCACAAAAGCCTTCAGCATCTGTTCAATCAGAAAGATTTGAATATGAGGCAGCGACGTTGGATGGAAACTCTGAACGATTATGACTGTGAAATAAGATACCATCCAGGCAAGGCCAACGTAGTCGCAGATGCCTTGAGCAGAAAAGAGAGAGTGAAACCAATAAGGATCAATGCCAAGAGCATTGAAATCAAGAACAGTCTAAACGAGAGATTGTTAGCTGCACAAAAGGAAGATGTGTTAGAAGCTAACTATCCTAACGAAAAGCTAGGGGTAACTGAGGAGCAGTTATCCTATGGCAAAGACTGGAAGGATATGGGTTCCTGTTTATGGAGGTCTTTGTGACGTTATCCTCCAGGAAGCCCACAGTTCCAGATATTCCGTTCATCCTGGAGCGGATAAGATGTACCAGGATGTGAAGGCAAACTTTTGGTGGATAGGCTTGAAAACGTCTATAGCCACCTACGTAGCAAAGTGTTTGACTTGTGCGCAAGTAAAGGCTGAACATCAAAAGCCGTCGGGCTTGCTACAACAGCCTGAACTTCCCGAGTGGAAATGGGAAATGGTGACGATGGATTTCATCACCAAGTTGCCAAAGACAAAGAAGGGAAACGATACAATATGGGTAATAGTTGATAGACTGACTAAGTCAGCACATTTCCTACCCATAAAGGAGACTCATAGCTCCGATATATTAGCCCAGTTGTTTGTAGATAAGATTGTATCCCTTCATGGTGTGCCTGTGTCTATTATCTCTGATAGAGATACCAGATACACGTCACACTTTTGGAAAAGTTTCCAACAATCATTAGGCACACGTTTGAACTTCAGTACGGCTTACCACCCTCAGACAGATGGACAGAGTGAGCGTACAATATAGACGTTGGAAGACATGCTTCGTGCATGTGCAATCGACTTAGGTGGTAGTTGGGATAACCACCTACCATTAGTCGAGTTCTCATATAACAACAGCTACCATACGAGCATTAAGGCTGCACCTTTTGAAGCACTATATGGTAGAAAGTGTAGAACGCCCATTTGTTGGGTGGAAGTTGGAGATGTCCAGATGTAACACCCTTCTAATTACTACTCGACTTAATCAAAATACATATGATTTTATATATAAAGTGCGTCAAAATTAAAACATAAGTCCAAAGAGACCAAACATTAGTCAACTACCGACTAATAAAAAAAAACATTTCAAACGTGGATGACAACTCATTTACATCATAACCATAGTCTAGACAAAGTTAAGTTTAACGCGGAAGCTTCAAAAGTTCGTGTTCGGTTCTTCAAAAGATGCTTGATCATCGTCCACATACTTGAAATACCTGAAACTGGAGGTTTTAAACAAATTTTAGCATTAGAATTCTTAGAAATATTTCTTAATCGAAACTACGCTTAAAAACGGATTCGATTAGCTGGATATAAAAGAATTTAGACAAAAATGTTTAGAATCTACCGTAACTTACGGTACCACCGTAAGTTACGGTGGTTGCTGGAAAACCCAGATCTGCCGTAAGGCAGTAAAGGACTGCCATAAGCCTTCTTATGTCTACCGTAAGTTACGGTACTACCATAACTTACGGTAGTCCCTGTAAGTTCATGATTTGGTTGTTTTATTTATTTCGGCCAAACCAAATTCTCGGATCTCTCGTTCTATCAAAACAACATGTTAATTTCTCGCATTTTATTTCGTCCTAACTTTACTCATTTCACTATCATATAACTAGGAAGCTTACGGCACTTTATACCCAACATCCGGGGCTTGTTATCACCCGCATTTCTTTACCGATCTCATGGCTTAATGCTCTTGTGATTGTTATCGCCCTATTTCGACATCATACCTATTTCAACTATTTCTTTTGACCCGTTTGGTTTGTCGAGTGAATTCCATCACTTCTTAGACTTACCAAACGCAACTATTTTCGCCATAACAACATTAGACTTATTTACGACTAGGCTTATCTACGTAAATGTAACGAGACGAAAAGTCACGTACCTTTAGAGCACACCCTTCAAACGCGTATCCGCTCCGGCTTGTCCGCTTGACGATCCGGCTTCTTTGCCTAAAGAGTTCAATTCACAATCAACTTAGAACTCTTTTCATAATCATCAACGCATAATTCTCTATAATAATCAAATCTGCGTATTCATCTGATTTTTAACATTTTAATCCCCACTTAGGCATTTTAACAAACACCTAGCGGGTCAGCTTTTTACATCATCAAAATCAAGTTCATGACTTGTAATAATCATCTAGATCAACTTCAATTAGTCACATTTACACATGTTTTAACTTCCAAATTTCAGAAAGTACCTCATAAAACTCAGATCACACTAGAACAAGAATCATGATCTTAGTGTTTACCAAGTTTCTACAACTTATTGATCACCTACAATGGTGATTATGAACCCTACAAGTATCATGCAAGATTTTGACAAGAATCATCTAGGGTTATCCCTAAACATCATACTTTTTCTGAAATCACTCTCTATGATCAAATTACACTGGAATAGTCATTCTAAACCCTAGTGTTCATCATTATCTTGTAAAACCCATAACCCATCTTCAATATGTTCATGGGATTTCCTGAATTTGGACATGATTTCACATGTAGTTGTCTAGGTTTTACTTCTAGACACCATCTCATCACTAAGCTAACCAAATCACAAACATGCATCATCTAATTTCAGATTTCCCAATTTCATGAGAATTTCAAACAGAGAATTAACACCAAATTTTACATACCTTGTAACCCCCTTGAGATGAGGATCACTAATCTATGTTCGGATTTTGATTTGGACTGAGTTTGATCCTTCAATTTGGAGATTTATGCTGAACTAGGGTTTTGTTGGAGCTTGGGGTCGCCCCTGCTCTCTGGTCGATCTCCACCAAACACAGACCAAATGTGTTTGTGTTTTATTTATTTAGATTTTATTAATATTAGTTTCATTTTGAACACACTTGGTCCCTAAACTTTCCTTTGGTTCAATTTTAGCGTTTTAACCCATTTATTGGTTACTACAAGGCATTCACCTAACTGGGTTATTTTAAATCCTAGTTAGTTAACTAGTTTATTTATTAACTTAATATAAAACGAATAAAAAATTTGCATTTTTCGGAGTGTTACAAGTCCACCCCCCTTAAGAGGGTTTCGTCCCCGAAACCAATGTACGTACCAAATAACGTAGGGTAGAGACGTCGCATCTCCTCTTCGGACTCCCACGTAGTGTCCGAGCCCTTTCTATGCTCCCTCTTGATCTTAACTTGATCGATTTGTTTGTTTCTCAATTGCTTCTAGCATTCTATCACCACATTTCTTATCCTACAATCTCCCACCACAGCTGTATTTACGGTGGGTTTAATGTGGTGATCTATATGAACCAAATTTTACCGCTCGAATCATTATTTTACGGCAAAAACTCAAATAGTGTCATTTGACTAATATAATACCTCTTTCAGCTTCTATACTTATTCTAAGTATTTACCTATCATAAAACTCGTTTCCAAACAACCTTTAAAGGTTGTTTGTTCGAATTAGCTAACAAGGGCGTTTTGGTCCTTTTTAGTCTTTCAATTACTACAAGGTCTTTTGAGAGCATGTTTGACCCATAATTCTTCTTTTGAGTTATGATCTTGTTTGAAAAGTCATTATGCTTTTCGAAACGCCCGACCCTCTTTTAAAACATTCGGTTTACCCAATAAGGTAATCATTAAAAAGTTCATTTTCCATTTGTCATAAAATGATCGAATTGCCGATTTAACTCCTTTTTAAACCTTCCACATGGTTTCTTGTCATGCTCAACTATCTTGTTCCGTACGTCTACACGCCGAAACATCATACCTCGTCATTCGGGTATGCAATATTGCCATCATCGGCCCTTTTTGCGTGTTTATACTTCCATATCTAGTCATTTACACTATAACGTGATTACATTCTATATTACTTTTGTGTCCGTGATCACATCACGCCATGTTTAGTTTTACCTTGACCTTAGCCTAAGGCTACACTCATTTTCTTTCGGATTATCTTTCCGACTCTATGACTTCTTATGTGTCCTTCGTGTCGGTTTATTTTACTCATGCCGTTATTTGGTTGATGCCTCTATTTCCTTTCAACCCGTTACCGGCTTCATTATCATGTTTTTAACACCCCGGTTTTATTGGTTTGCGTTTTCCTTCCCATAATCTCTTACAGCCTATCACATTGGTTCAGTAATACTCCGCACTTTCATTATTCGAATTGCGCTTACTTGGAATGTCAAGTATTTTACTTTATTCAGTCCGTCCAGCATTGCAAGAGTCGAACATAACTATCGAAATTTCTGTTTTGTGAAATTTTATCGTCCTTTAGTCCTAACTATTAATCCGAGTCTTTTGACCTTTAATCTGCGTCACCATCTCTTGGCTTACGCATAGATCCGTATTCCTACCCATCTATCAGGTATTTTACCGAAGTCACTATCAAAGCAGCCATTCCGGCATGTATTAAAACTTCGTTTTGATTTATTCCTTAGTGTTAGCGTATTCTGTTTACTTTTATTATTAAGCATTTTGCTTTTTTTTTTATCGTAACACCACCTTTTTGTTGTTAGCGACCCTTAGGTCTGTCTCTTTTACCAATATTTCAAAAGCCCATTTCTTGAGTTTTATTTGGTAAAACCACTGTTATGGTTATACGGCTTTTGGGGTTTATTCGTTATTATTCTAATGCTTTCATAAAGTTTATTTTACTAGGCTTTTATATAATCACATTCATCACTGCGATCATCTTTCTCCCTCATGAGGGTTTGATTAATAATATATTACTTGGATGGTTACCCATACCCAAGTTTCTAAGTTTGCATTTATTGATACTTTATTATTCATAGTGCGAATAATACGTATCATTCATTTAACTTCTTTTTCACGGACATTCTCGGTCCGAATCTTAATTTCTCATCTTTTAACCTTAATCCCATTGAAGCAATAACAGAACTAATTCATTTAATTTTTTACTATTGTTTATCGTTGCATAAAATTTATCTACATCATTTGTTGATGTAAACGACGCTCCTACGCGTTTTATTTAGTTCGACGAAGTCTATAATCTTGTCTTCGTTGTTTATTATTATTGCAATTTCCGGGTTCGAGTGTAATTACACTCCTTCCCAATACAAAATTTATTCACTTCTTTTATTTCCCGGGTTCGAGTGTTCACACATTCCTTCCCATTATGACACTTATCTTTCATTGCCTCTCCGGGTTCGAGTGTACATGCACTCCTTCCCATTGCAATATCTATCGAGATTACTTTTACCTCGATGCTCAATGTACAGTCTCCGCACTTCTTATAAACAGTAGAACTTTTATTATTACCTATTTCTATTTCTCAAAGCATAGGTAATTTCGTTCACGCGAATGTAGGATGTTGAATAAATCGATATAAAACAATTGATTTATTTGCACTCGTAATAATTAAAAATTCATGCTAAAATTTAATTTACAAGAGTATACCTGATGCGACATCAGGTTCAGCTTTGGCCTCTGTGGCTGTTATATAAAACAACTTTGTCCTTGATTTCTGGGCATCAGACTCTGTGTCGGTTGTGTCCTTGGTTCCAAGCCTCTCTGGACATTTAGACTTCTTATGTCTTGGCTTACCACATGTGCCCTTGTGAATTTTTTTACAAAATTTGCACTGATGTAACACGCTTTTTGTAACTCCCTTCTTGGGAGCTTTATTAGACTTGGATTTCTTTACGGAACTTGGATTGATATCCAACACCCTCCATTCTTCTATCTCTTGTAATATGATGTCTTTCAATTCAGCCATCATATCGTCCACCACCGGCACGATTGTGGTTTGTAATCTATCAATATAATGTGATAGACTATTTTCTAGAGCCTTTCCGACCGCCTCGGAAATCTTAGCTTTCATTTGTTCGGTCAATTGAGATGTCGCATCATCTCCGGTTACTCCAGACATTTCTTTAATTGAAACATCCATATGGTTAATCAATAATTATTTAATCCTCTTCCATTTTATTATACGGAAATTTATATCACACTTACTTAATCATAAGTAATGTGTTATTCTTTTTCGGTTTGGTAAGTACATGTCTTGCCTTACCTTTCTTACTTAGTGTATTTTCCCAGGTTCGAGCGTATTTATACACCCCTCCCATACACTTTTCACATAATTCATATAGTTTAATCTCAATTTATAAGTAACTCTTACCGGATGTCTTGAAACTGAAATGTTTACATCAATTATTAAACATCTCATTGATAACATAACTTTGTTTGCTTCGGTTTAGCCAAGTTCGTAACTTGCTTTGACCGTTCTCATTTAGTGCACTTTCTGGGTTTGAGTGTATTAACGCACTCTTCCCGTGCGCATTAATTTCCATCTCTTTCACTTAAATAGGATAAGATTTACTGAAATAAATAATTAATCCTTACCGGACGATCGATCAAGCTTGAACCGAACACTTTGTTGACAACCTTAAGCTCTGATTACCAACTTGTAACATCCTTCTAATTACTACTCGACTTTAATAAAAATACATATGATTTTATATATAAAGTGCGTTTAAATTAAAACATAAGTCCAAAGAGACCAAACATTAGTCAACTACCAACTAATAAAAAAAACATTTCAAACGTGGATGACAACTCATTTACATCATAACCATAGTCTAGACAAAGTTAAGTTTAACGCGAAAGCTTCAAAAGTTCGTGTTCGGTTCTTCAAAAGATGCTTGATCATCGTCCACATACTTGAAATACCTGAAACTGGAGGTTTTAAACAAATTTTAGCATTAGAATTCTTAGAAATCTTTCTTAATCGAAACTACGCTTAAAAACGGATTCGATTAGCTGGATATAAAAGAAATTAGACAACAATGTTTAGAATCTACCGTAACTTACGGTACCACCGTAAGTTACGGTGGTTGCTGGAAAACCCAGATCTACCGTAAGGCAGTAAAGGACTGCCGTAAGCCTTCTTATGTCTACCGTAAGTTACGGTACTACCGTAACTTATGGTAGTCCCTGTAAGTTCATGATTTGGTTGTTTTGTTTATTTCGGCCAAACCAAATTCTCGGATCTCTCGTTCTATCAAAACAACATGTTAATTTCTCGCATTTTATTATGTCCTTTATTAATTAAGACAAAGGCCAGTTATCTATATTACGAAACATTTGCCACGCATAAACTGATTATTCAACCCGTCCTAACTTTACTCATTTCACTATCATATAACTAGGAAGCTTATGGCACTTTATACCCAACATCCGGGGCTTTTTATCACCCGCATTTCTTTACCGATCTCATGGCTTAATGCTCTTGTGATTGTTATCGCCCTTTTCACTCTCTAAAACACTAGTACAATAATTTACACCATAATTCGACCCGTTTGGTTTGTCGAGTGAATTCCATCACTTCCTAGACTTACCAAAGGGGTTCCAATTTCACTATTTCGACATCATACCTATTTCAACTATTTCTTTTGACCCGTTTGGTTTGTCGAGTGAATTCCATCACTTCTTAGACTTACCAAACGCAACTATTTTCGCCATAACAACATTAGACTTATTTACGACTAGGCTTATCTACGTAAATGTAACGAGACGACAAGTCGCGTACCTTTAGAGCACACCCTTCAAACGCGTATCCGCTCCGGCTTGTCCGCTTGACGATCCGGCTTCTTTGCCTAAAGAGTTCAATTCACAATCAACTTAGAACTCTTTTCATAATCATCAACGCATAATTCTCTATAATAATCAAATCTGCGTTTTCATCTGATTTTTAACATTTTAATCCCCACTTAGGCATTTTAACAAACACCTAGCGGGTCAGCTTTTTACATCATCAAAATCAAGTTCATGACTTGTAATAATCATCTAGATCAACTTCAATTAGTCACATTTACACATGTTTTAACTTCCAAATTTCAGAAAGTACCTCATAAAACTCAGATCACACTAGAACAAGAATCATGATCTTAGTGTTTACCAAGTTTCTACAACTTATTAATCACCTACAATGGTGATTATGAACCCTACAAGTATCATGCAAGATTTTGACAAGAATCATCTAGGGTTTATCCCTAAACATCATACTTTTTCTGAAATCACTCTCTATGATCAAATTACACTGGAATAGTCATTCTAAACCCTAGTGTTCATCATTATCTTGTAAAACCCATAACCCACCTTCAATGTGTTCATGGGATTTCCTGAATTTGGACATGATTTCACATGTAGTTGTCTAGGTTTTACTTCTAGACACCATCTCATCACTAAGCTAACCAAATCACAAACATGCATCATCTAATTTCAGATTTCCCAATTTCATGAGAATTTCAAACAGAGAATTAACACCAAATTTTACATACCTTGTAACCCCCTTGAGATGAGGATCACTAATCTTTGTTCGGATTTTGATTTGGACTGAGTTTGATCCTTCAATTTGGAGATTTATGCTGAACTAGGGTTTTGTTGGAGCTTGGGGTCGCCCCTGCTCTCTGGTCGATCTCCACCAAACACAGACCAAATGTGTTTGTGTTTTATTTATTTAGATTTTATTAGTATTAGTTTCATTTTGAACACACTTGGTCCCTAAACTTTCCTTTGGTTCAATTTTAGCGTTTTAACCCATTTGTAGGTTACTACAAGGCTTTCACCTAACTGGGTTATTTTAAATCCTAGTTAGTTAACTAGTTTATTTATTAACTTAATATAAAACGAATAAAAAATTTGCATTTTTCGGGGTGTTACACCAGATGACAGGACCTGATATAATATTTGAAACAATGGACAAAATTGTCCAAATTCGCGATCGATTGAAAGCTGCCCGAGACAGGTAGAAGAGCTACACAGATTTAAAGCGTAAGCCTTTCAATTTCGAGGTAGGCGATAGGGTATTGCTTAAGGTATCGCCCTGGAAGGGGGTGATGCGATTCGGTAAGAAAGGCAAGTTGAGCCCGAGATATATTGGACGTTTCGAGGTAATCGAACGTGTCGGATCGGTTGCCTACAAATTAAACTTACCAGAAGAGCTAAGTCGTATCCACAATGTGTTCCACATCTGTAATCTGAAGAAGTGTTTCGCTGATGAATCACTGGTTATACCGCATACAGATGTACACATCGATGAGAGCTTAAAATTTGTTGAAAAACCTGTGTCGATCGAGGATCGACAGGTTAAGAAACTTCGTAGAAAGTTTATACCGATTGTGAAGGTAAAATGGGATGCCCGTAGAGGTCCCGAGTACACGTGGGAGGTAGAGTCCATGATGAAAGAAAAGTACCCTCAGTTATTTAAATAAATCTCGAGGTCGAGATTTCTTTTAAGGGGGTGAGGATGTAACACCTCGAAAATTTGTGTCCAATAAATAAACGACACGTGTCACTTACGACAAAAGTATTGTAAACCCGGATTTAATTAAAGATTTAAGGATTTTTGAACATGTCGACATGTTAATTTATACCTCTGAGCGACTTCATTATAAATCCCAAGACCCTAAGTATAATTAATAAGCATCTAATATATCTTAATCCGGTGATTTCTAAAGATGATGGATGCCAAATTTGCAAGAATGGATCCTATGAAAATAATGCACGTTAAATCTCCATTCATGAATCCTATCATTGTTCAATTCAATTACATTACATAATGGGGTAGACAACTGTTCAAGCATGGGTTAAAGGCATGGTATTGATAATTCATGGCCAGAAATCATGCATTTGCAAGTTGTCTGTTCAATGCATGAAAGGTTAATTTTTTTTTTGCTTCTGACAAGAGCTGACGGACCGCAAGGGTCCTGCCTTACGGTCCGTAAGGTGCAAAAGGGTAGAACGTTTTCTCTGTCAAAGGCTTACGGACCGCAAGGGCCCTGTCTTACGGTCCGTAAGGAACGCCCAGCGACAGAAAGTTGGCTGTTGGCTGTTATAACAGTTTAACCGACTTACTAAGATATTTTCAGCAACATGGGCGACCCCTAACCTTTCCTAGACACTAGGAGACACTTGTAAATGATCTGGATCACCCCATAGACTTAGTTGTCACCATCTTGGAGGATTTAGAACACTATAAAAGGGCCATGAGTTGCAACCAAGTTCTTCACACCTTCATTCTGCTTTCTGATCATTTCTAAGGCTCAAGCATTCTCTTTAAGCTTCACAAGTCGTGCATAGGACTCTTGTAAGTATGCTCCACCCTTTCTTGGTTAAGTTTTGCTAAGATATAGCCTAAAAGTCAATCCGTCGTAATTAACGATTGACTTAACGATAAATCACAAATGGTCAAGTGATTTGTCGAATCGAAGGTAGTTATATGTTGGTAATCATGTGGGCATTAAACCCCAAAAAGGGCACCCTCTGATTCCCATTCTAACTAGTCCGAATGTCGAGTCAAACTTGCTTAGAAAAAGTCAACAGAATGCTAATTTACGAATTTATGCATAATCAGTAATGTAGATGGTTTGTAACCTATTTTAACACTCATATAACATGATAATAAGTATATTAACTAGTCTAAAGTTGTTTGATCCGACCATTTACTATTTTGACCCGGTTCGGAACCGAAAGTCGCAAAGCTTTGACTTTTGCTTTGACTTCAGTTCTGACCCGTTATGGTATGATTTAGATATGCCTTAGGACTCTCTTAGGACCAGGTTACATGATGGTATAACTCTCTGTGACCGGTTCGTTGTTTGTCCGAGTCTTTTGCACATTTCCGGTAAACGCCTAAAAGTTGACCATAACGCCCTTTTACTTTAAAATGAGAATTTTTGGACATGTGAAAGGACAATAACCTTAGTTAATGATTTCTAAGCATGTCCCTAAGATTTCACGTCAATCCGAGGTCTAGAATAGGAGTTATGCTAAATAGCGAAATTACGGAAACTTTAGTAATTAAATGGCGCAATTAGCATAAAGCCTATCTAAACCCAAATTTTGACACCAAATCTTTTACACACTGATCTAAAATAATATTTTGGGATTTTTAAAGATTTTTAATAATTTTTAACCTGCTCATAACCTGCGGTTATGGCATCGGTTCGGTAAATACCGAATATACCCTTTTCGGACATAAAATGAGTTCTACATGGTCTTTTGACCCGATTCCAGTTGCTACTGATTTTAAATAATAAATAGAGTATCTTGGACTTTATAAACTATTCGGAAAACTCAGATTTCCTGTAGAACTCGGAAACCTCTTTTATAAGCTTTAAATTGACCGAAATACCCCTACGGGGCGTATATTGGATTTAAACTCGTTATGGGCATAATGGAAGGTATCCTACTGATACCACAACCTCTTTAGAGCATATTAACTTAGGGAACCTGTGTAGGACTCTTACGGTTACCCGTTACGCCTTTTGCGCGCACGGTTCGGTTTATGTAACTAGTTTACATAAACTAGCCGAAACGGGTCAAGCCTTATCGTTTTTACTTCAAAATCCAGAGTGTGGTTATATTACCCATATAAGACAAGTATTCAAACTTGTTGGGTCCAAACCACATTCCATTCCCGGTTTCCGCCTTTCACGCGATTAAACCGTAATTATCCTTTGAAACTGACCGGTCTGAGCTAAGGCTAAATTAAAGACCCGTTAGGATTCTAATAGGTTGTTATAAACCTTCGTTCCAGAATAAGAGACCAGTAAAAGATACTTGCATTGCTTGTTGTGGTTTAATACTTGCTCAGGTAAATACTTTTAACTTATTTTCCTTTATACGGGCTTGGGTTACGGTATATAAAATACCGCTTGGTCGGGCAATTGACCCTAACTCATTAGTAGTTGGGTATTATCAATGTGACCCGTTTAAAAAATTGGTTTTGTTGGCTTTACGCCTTTGGGAGCTTAATGACCATCCGGATATCCTTGGCATCATTTTACGAAATGGCCACGACCCCGACACACGGGTGTAGGCGTACACCCGAAAATGTGTCTATATTATTATTAAAGGTATAACCGTTGGTTTTCCCGCCATGACTTTATGCTTTGTGGCGTGTCTATTAACCTTAAACCCGGCACGACCCGGGCGACCGAACGCATAGTGAACATGCAATTCTTTTACAAGATTTGATTTATTAATTATCCCAAGTTATAAAGAGTTTGTGCCTTGTGCATTCAAATCAATTTTATTAAACATTTTACAAAAGTGTCGGTTGAATGTATTTACCAGTGTAAACTGACGTATTTTCCCCAAAAAGATTAAATGCGGGTTCTACACGAAATAGGTTGGCCACTCCTTAGCATCGTTAGAGTCTCGCAAGCTTGGGATGCCATTATCTGTTGAACAATATCTCTATTTTTATTTTGATCACCTGTGGATTTATTTCGACTATTCGTGATACTTGGATATTACATTCGATGGTTGAAATATAATCAATCTTTATGCTTCCGCTGTGCATTTAAATATTGTGTAGTTTGACTATATTGTTGCCAACTACGTCACGGTAATCCCCTACCGGACCCACCGGCGAACCACGTGGAAATCGGGGTGTGACAATTCTGAGGTGGTACATGCGAATAAGTTTAAGTCCTTAATACACTAATCTCGTATCTCGAAACAATTGAACTTTGTGTGAAAATTTAAGTGGATGAATATACTGACAATCTAAGTGAATCGTTTAAAACTTAAAGTGTTTAAAGCTCAACGGTGCTAGTGATTTGTCATAAACTGATATGATCCTCTAAACACGAACTCAAACAAAAATATTGTCTGTAAATATGTTTGTAAATATTTCTTTAGCGACTTTATGTTTCAGAAAAATTCAAAAAGATTTTTTATTCTGCTTTATTTTCGGCAACCGATGTCTGAATGCTGAGTTTCAAAATCTAAGTATGCTGATTGTGTTTCTGAAAATAAACCAGTTCATTAATTTGAAACTTGAAATTTTAAAATCAAAAATCAAAAACAGTTTGTGATATCTCCAAGGTCATTAATTTGGACTTGGATGATTTACTGTGAGGGATTTGGATAATTATATTGTTAAAATTAGTTGAATATAGCCAGTTTACGATCTTGTTCGCTGAAACTGCCAAATCCATGAAGTTTGTTGATAGGGGAAGAAAATCAAGTTATCCTGGATATATTCATATTATTATATCTTAGAGCCAGGATCTTGATTTAGAAAGTTTAAAAAGAGCCAGAATACGATTTCTGGAAAATTTCAAAACATTGTCACTTATAAACGTATAAGTGTTTCAGATGTTATTCCAGACTACGATCCCGACAGCCGAGTCTAAGGGGGAGTCTGAAGACGAGCTCAACGCAAACGGAAGCGTGGATTCGAGGAGCCGGGAAACTATCCTGAAGGAGCTTGTATCCGGAAAGCCAGGTGTCTATCCCAAAAGCACGGAAGCTTGACGAAAGGGGGAGCCTGAAGAAAAGGAGTCTAACGAGAGGGGGAGCAACTGAAGCTGAAGACAGATCCACCGGGATTCTGTTCGAGCAAGATGGAGTCTGTGGTTGCTGATGATATCAAACTTTCAAGAAGACTCAAAGAGAGAGAAAAAGACAAGACGCTACGAGATTGACTACGGCAATATCCAAGGGGGAGTTTGTTAGTGCAGTAATGTCTATCGCCTCCGTCAATACAGTTCGTAGCAAAATCTGAAGAAAACAAAGCTTTATGATGTAATATTTAGGAAAAAGGGCAAGGTGGCAATCTTGTAAATAAGGGGAAATCCTTTATGCCTTGTGCCTATAAATAGAAGCCTTAGGGTTTCATTTAGGAACTTTTTTTGCCATTTGTGAAACTTGGAGCTTTGAAGGTTAGAGAGAGAAACTAGAGAGAGAAAGTGGCAAGGTGATTCACGGTTCATTGTGCGTTTTCATATTATCAATAGAATCACCGATTATATTACGTTTCGTGTGTTTCGGTCTCGTTCGTGCACGGATTCCGCACGTCGCACGGTCGTTTCGCAATCGATTCGGAGTGAAAACCGGGACCTACATGATCATTGAACGGAACAAAGTTCAGATACTCGTTTACTTTTTCAAAACTTCAAAATTAGCAGAAATCAAGTATTCTCCTTTGGAAAAACTTGCTCTAGCCCTAGTCCAAACAACTAGAAGGCTTCGAAGGTATTTTCAGGCACACCCGATACAAGTGATCACTGACTAACCTATTAAGAGTGTGCTTGAAAAACAAGAAAATTCTGGACGATTAGCCAAATTGGCTGTGGAACTAGGTGAACACAAAATCA
This sequence comes from Helianthus annuus, assembly GCF_002127325.2. Taxonomy (NCBI): domain Eukaryota; kingdom Viridiplantae; phylum Streptophyta; class Magnoliopsida; order Asterales; family Asteraceae; genus Helianthus; species Helianthus annuus. Next base: position 136,017,930 of record NC_035448.2, on the reverse strand, counting down.
CCCGTGTCCCGAGAAAAGCTGTCAAAACCCAAGTCTCAGCTGACCTCATCGTAGAAGTCCCTAAAGAAGTCACAACAGAAGTTAACACAACTACCGCTGAACCATCTGACCTTGAAACCTAGAAGCTTTTTACCGATGGAGCCTCCAGTATCGAAGGGTCAGGGGCTGGGCTAGTTTTAATTAACCCTGAAGGGTTATAATTCACATATGCTCTTCGGCTTGAATTTCAGACTACCAATAATGAAACCGAGTATGAAGCATTGATCACTGGGCTAAAGCTAGCAAAAGAATTGGGGGTTTAAAAGCTCCAAGTCCTCACAGACTCTCTCAAGCCAAGACAATAATAGCTACATAGCAAAAGAACCCAACATGAATAAGTACCGAGAGAAATCAAAGGAATTGATGAACACATTTCAAACATGTGCCATCAAATAAGTTCCAAGATCTCAAAACAAGAGAGCTGATGCACTAAGAAAGCTTGCATCTCTTACGTTTGCCTACCTCACCAAGAAGGTACTAGTTGAGGTATTAAAAACCCCATCCATCCAAAAACTTAAGGTTCAAGATGTGATCACTAAAGAAGGGCCAAATTGGATGACTCCCATTGAAAAGTTCCTAAAAAATGGTGAATTACTTGATGACCAAACGGGGGCTGAAAGGGTTCGTATCAAGTTAAGGCAGTATGTGTTACAAGGAGATATCCTTTACAAAAAGGATACCTTGCACCACTACTTCGATGCGTTGGCCCAGAACAAAGCCAATATCTGATCATAGAGGTTCACGAAGGGATATGTGGGGCTCACTATGGCCCAAGATCGGTAGTGTCAAAGTTGATGAACCTCGGCCAATTTTGGCCTTCCATACATCGAGATACCTCCGAACAACTATGGAAATGTGAAGCTTGTCAGTTACATGCTTAGGTACCCAAAAGCCCCAAACATGAACCCGTTCCCATCTCCTCGGATTGGCCATTTCACAAGTAAGTAATGGACATTGTTGGTCCATTCCCACTAGCCAAAGGAGGAGTCAAGTTCTTATTGGTAGCCGTGGATTATTTCTCCAAGTGGCCAGAAGTAAAACCATTGGCAAAAATCTCAGGGAAACAGGACACTGATTTCATTTAGGAAAGCATAATCTATCGTTTTGGGATCCCAGGGGTACTAGTCATGGATAACGGGAAGTAGTTTACCGAGAAGCCTTCTAGCTCCTGGTGTAAGGAGTTCAGAATAACTCAAGTATTCAGCTCGGTAGCTTACCCAAAATCTAATGGCCAGGTTGAGAGTACAAACCACAACATTGTTGAAGGGATTAAATCTCGATTGGGAAGATACGACAACAACTGGCTCGAAGAACTTCCCAATGTGCTATGGCCAATTCGAACAACTGAGAAGACGAGCCACAAGAAAACACCCTACAGCCTAGTGTTTGAATCAGAGGCTGTAATCCCAGCTGAAACTGGAGTAACAAAGAACATTCAACATCGACCTCGAGTCAAATAAGAAAGAAACGATGTTGAATTTGGAACTCCTCGAAGAGGCTCGTGATCAAGCAGCCATACAAAAAGCAAGGTGCAAGCAAAACATGGAATCATATTACAATACATGGGTGAAGCGTGAACGCTTCAAGTCTGGGTACCTTTGTGCTTCGAAACAATGAGGCCGAAAAGAAACAAAGCCAAGGAAAGCTTGGCCCTAAGTGGGAAGGGCTATACACTATCCTTGAAGCCCACAAAGGGGGGTCATACAAGCTGGCAGGTCCACAAAGTAAAAAGGTTCCATGTTTAGTCAAAATGCATTAAAAAGAGTTCCAAAAAGTTGTTCGATTATTTTTGTAACCGAAGAACTTTGAAATGAATGAATGATGAAGTTTTTATCAAAATTTGTCTTTCTATCCTATAATCAGGTTGAAAACCTAGCAACAAACTCCATGACAAGGGCCATGTAAGGAGATGAGCTCCCAGGCCACATCGCTCAATAGGTTCAAGGATTAAATGGACCTATATAAGGGGTGAGTTCCTAAATCAATACAACTCCACGAGACTTAGAGAAATCTTAAAAATCATGTCTCATAGACGGGTTTGAACAGCCTACACCAAATGTTCCTTAAGCCCTAACATTGGCTTACGAACCAAAAAGACTCTAAGTGATTGTCATACATAGGATAGAGGTTGTATCTTCTTGTTAAAAATATCCTAAGGCTAAGTGACTGCAGCACTGAACCCTTTAAGGTATAAGTAACATAAGATGCACCGCCCAAAACAAAGACAACATACAAAACCAATGAAAACTCAAGGGAGTAAATAGAACAGCACATCAAGATAAACAAAGCAAACATAACAAGTTAAGCATAGCAAGCTAGACATAGCAAAGGCCACACTGGCCATCAAACATAAAATATTGTCCGTAAGCCTTCAAGGCTTTAACCACCAAGGGACCTAAACGGTTCCTGATGTGTGTAAAATGCAACATATAAATTACATCAAATGAGGCATAAAACTAACCCTTTTTAAGTACTAATGTTGGAAAAAGTGTGCTTTTGTCTTCCTTTTGTATTTTCAGGGTTAAAAGAGCTTAAATGAACAAAAGAAGCAAAAATGCAGCCAAATCCAACATAAATACAAAGAAAAGGAAGAAACGTGGCATGTCCGTCTTCTCGACAGCATCTCCCAAAGCAAAAACAAGAAGAAAGCTGAGCATGGGGCTGTGCCCAGCTCAGCACGGGGCGTGTCCAGCTCAACACGGGGCGTGTCCAGCTCAACACGGGGCCGTGTCCAGGATGGTCAGCCCTGGCACAAAAGACAAAGTGGTAGAAGCTTCTATTGCCCAACACGGGGCCGTGCCCAGCGGACACGGGGTCGTGGTCAGCTTCCTGCAGGCGCATTTATTGTAATTGCGAATAACAATTAATGAAGAGAGAGTGTGTCAGACGGACACGGGGCCGTGCCCAGGCTTCTGTTCAGCCTATAAATAGGAGTGCTTGGAGCCATTTCAACTCATCCCTTGGCACACCACCTCTCTCACACTTCATCCACCACCCACCACCATCACAACACCATCATCCACCACCATCATCCATTGTCCATCATAGAGTGTGTGAGTGGTCTCGGGATCCAAGATTGATCGTAAGAGTTCTTGACAATCAAGGCCATGTTTGCCTAAGTCTCTTACATCACTTGGTGAAGACAAGTGTTTAGTATAATACTTTTTATTTTTAATCTTTTGCACTTTTTATTTGGTTTTGTATTAATGACTTTAATAACTAGTTTCTTATGTTAAATGTGATTCTTCCTTATCGTTTGTCTGTGGTGTCTTGGCATTATTTTACTATCTATATAAAATAAAATATTTTCACCATTCATATCTCCACGGTCTATATGGAGGTATGTTGGCTACCTGGTCGGGGGTTAAGGGAACGGTTTGGTAAGGGTCTTGCCCTTGTTCAGCGTTTAGAGGTCCTGCAAGGGACCCGTGTCAAATTTAGTAGGACCTACTTCAATACCCAAAGGTATTGGATGGCGGGGGTCCAAACTCTTTGACCCCTCATAAGTTAACTACTATTAATACTATAACCCGGCTATTTAGGACTGTATCCTTGCTGACTCAGACTACTTAGTCGAGGGTAACGTCACCTCCAAAAGAGGGGCCTACCATAATTTGCATTAATAACTTAATTAATTATCTTTCAATAATCCGACCCTTTAGGATTGTATCCTTGCTGTCTCAAACTACTGGGTTGAGGGTAACGTCGCCTTCAAAAGAGGGGCCTACTACAATAACTAAGATAATCTCTTAAACAAGTGCAAAAGTGCGAAAATAATCAAAGGTTATACTAACACACGAGTCGGATCCAAGTGATTCATCTTGTCTATCTGTTTTTTCTTTTATTTTATTTTTCAGCATTTAGTTAGTTTTATTTTCTTAGTTTAAAAATCTTTTTCTAACATTTTGATTTGATAAGATGTTGAGGATAAACCGGTACTAAAAGCTCTTGTGTCCTTGGACGACCTCGGTATCTTACCAACACTATACTACGTCCACGATGGGTGCACTTGCCCATATGTGTGTTTAGTGTTAGTAAATATCGTGTTTTATAAATTTAAAACTTGGCTAAAAAGTGTAAAAGGGCTTAAAATATATACCTAAAACATATACACACTAGCACGCATCAGTTCCCTTAAAATAAAAAGATGTTCAAACAAACAACCAATAACATTGTTCGACATGCTAAAAATGCTACGAATTAAAGTTTCTTCTTCACTTGGCAACGTCAGGGATGGTAGACGTTGCTGCATCATCCTTCTTTGAACCTCCATCATCTTGGGACTTTTTAGCCTTCCTCTTTTTCATCCCTACTGCACCCGCTGACTCGGAGGCTTCAAGGCTTAAACCCTTTGAGCCCTTACCACCTTCAGAACACGTTTCCTCGCTATCTCCGGAGCAATGATGTTTCTTCGAGAGGGACTTCAACACTTCGTTACAAACAACCTCATTAAGGTCCTAGGGTTTTAGCTCCTGCAAGACAGGAAAAGGTTTACCAAAACACTCGGAGACTTCACCCACATAAGGGTAAATCATATGCTCCATCTTCAAAACAGTTTCCTTGAAGACTTCGAAGGCTTTGGGTTGAAAAAGAGAAGAATTTTTCTGAGGCTCCCCAGGCTCACAAAGCTTTGTAACCAGCAAGCAAACCTTGGTGTCTCCCATGAGCAAGAAGCTCGGTGTGCACATCACCCAAGACTTTTTTGAACTCCGAAGAATGGAGAAGATAGGTAACCACTTGCTGGAATCCATGCTCAATGAGCCATTTATTATCAGCAGTTGCCTGGGCAAGTGAAGCCTTTAACCCCTTTTTCTCCTCTAATAAGGCTTTTTCTGAACCTCCAAGGCAGCCTTATCGACCCTGACTTGAACCTTGTCAGCCTCCAAGCGTTTTTCCAACTCAACCATCTCAGTCTTGTGATGGGAAGAAAAGCTCATCAATCCTCAACATCAGCTTTTCTCCTTCTCAACATAACCATCTGCCTCCTTCTTTAGAGTAGCTAGTGAAGCCTTCATCTCATCCTTCTTCTTCGAGAAGACCTCATATTCTCGCATCCTTTTGCGAAATCGGGATACACCCTCTAGAAGCAAGGCAATAGGTTTACAAGCACCCATCGTCATTTTCGAAATCATCAGTTCATCGTCCATAGATGAGCAAGAACCTCAAAAAGTAGGAGGAGCAAAATTGGTAAGAACATCCTCACAAACGGATGAAGACTTGAAGCTATCACCAAATGTGACCTTCTAATCCGGCACATAAACCTCTTCTGGATTAACTGTCACACCCCGATTTCCACGTGTCTCACCAGTGGGCCCGGTGGGGGATTACCGTGACGTAGTTGGCAACAATATAGTCAAACCACACAATATATGAATGCACAGCGGAAGCAAAAGATAAATATATTTTATTCCGAATAAAAGTAATATCCAAGTATTACAACGGAAAGTAAGGGATCCACAGGCAGATCTATAAACATTGTTCTACAGACTTTAGACGCCTAGAACTTGCAAGATTCCTTATTAATGTCCTGAGCAGCTTCCAGCCTATTACGTACTTGTACCTGTCACTTAGACTTTTGAAAATACGTCAGTTTTCACTGGTAAATACACTCAACTGACTCATTTGGAAAGAGTGTAGGAAAATTGATTTAGATGCACCAGGCACAAATTATTTTGACACTTTGATTAAAATGCACAGAGGCAAAATTTAATCTTTTATAACTTGAGACAATCATATTTATGATCTTGTATACAGATTTACATGTTCGTTGTACGTTCAGGGCCCGATGTAGAAACCGAGTCATGATTAATAGACACATCATAAGTATAGGCCCACTGAGCGTGAGATACCGTTTCCCTTATGCAACTGTCAGGTGTATGCCTACACCCCGTGCATAAGACGTGACCATTTTATAATACAATGATGTCAAGGATATCCGGGACATGGTCATTAACCCCTAAAGGCTTTTATTTCAAACAATACAGATCAAACCGGGTTACCTCAATAACTTAATCACAATCCGATTAAATATTCAATACCCGACCAAGCGGTATTATTATACCGTATCCCAAGCCCGTATAGGGAAATAAGTTAAGAGTATTTACCTGAGCTAGCTCCTGTCTTAAAATAGCAAGAATAATAACTCAGCCGTATTCACTTAAGTAAGCGTAGGTACAATTTACCGGAAGGCTCTAGTCTGGAACGATGGTATAAATAACCAATTAGAATGCTAACGGGTCTTTAATTAAGCCTAAGCTTAGACCGGTTAGTCTTAAAGAATTGTTACGGTTTAATCGCGTGAAAGGCGAAAACCGTGAATGGAGTGTGATTTTGACCTAACAAGTTTGAAGACTTGTTTCATATGGGTATAACAATCATACTCTGGATTTTGGGGTTAAAACAATATAGTTTGACCCGTTTCGGCTAAATTATGTAAACCAGTTACATAAGCCGAACCGTGCGCGCAATAGGCGCAACGGGTAACCGTGAGAGTCTTACGCTTATTTCCTAAGTCAATATGCCTTAAAGAGGTTGTGGTATCAGTAGGATACCTTCCGTGATGCCCGTAACGAGTTTAAGTTAATATTATGCCCCGTAGGGGTGTTTCGGTCATTTTAAAGACTTTTAAAAGGGCTTTTCGAGTTCTACAGGAAATCTGAGTTTCCCGAACAGTTTATAAAGTCTAAAATACTTTAATTATTATTTAAAATCAGTGGCAACTGGAATCGGGTCAAAAGACCTTGTAGAACTCATGTTTTGGCCGAAAAGGGCATATTCGGTATTTACCGAACCGTAGCCATAACCGCAGGTTATGAGCAAGGTAAAAATTATTAAAAATCTTTAAAATTCCCAAAATATTAATTTATAATAGTGGTAAAAGTTTTGGTGACGAAATCTTGGTTTAGATGGGCGTTATGCTAATTGCGCCGTTTATTACAAAAGTTTATTTTAATTGCGCTAATTAGCATAACTCTCATTCTAGACCTCGGATTGACGTGAAACTTTAAGGACATGCTTATAATTTATTAAGCAAGGTTCTGGTCTGTTCACGTATCCGAAATACTCATTTTAATTTCAAAAGGCCGTTACGGTCAACTTTTAGGCGAATGACGGGAATGCGCAAAAGACTCGGATAACTCATGAACCGATCACAGAGGTTCATTCCAATATGTGACCTGGTCCTAAGAGAGTCCTAAGGCATATCTATACCTCACTAAAACGGGTCAGAACTGAAGTCAAAACAAAAGTCAAACTTTTGCGACATTCGGCTCCGAACCGGTTCAATATAGCAAATGGTCGATTCAAACGAGCGCAAACAAGTTTATATACTTATTATCATGTTTTATGATTATCAAAACAGGTTTCATATCATTTATATCATAGATTATGCAAGAATCGTTAAAATGGAATTCTGTTGACTTTTTATGCATTCGTTTGACTCGATTTTTTGACATAGTTAGAGTGGTGATCGTGGGGAACCCTTTCAGAGGTTTATTACCCACATAATTACCAACACATAACCATTTTTGATTCGACATAAGACTGAGCTATTAAGGATTTATCTTGAAGTCAAACCGTAGTTACGACGGTTTGATTTTTAGCTATATTACTAAGTAAAACTAAACCACAAAGGATTTAAACGACTTACAGAAGCTTGGACACGAAATAAGATGCTAGAATACAGCTTGGAAGCTCCAGAGATGATCAAGAGAAAGTGTTTGAGGTGTGGTGAAACTTATGCACATAACATGCCTATTTATAGCAAAGTTTTCATCACAACTTTTGACACACAGGTCCCCCAACTATCCACAACCTTCCAACATGAGTTCCTAATGCTTAGGGGTTGTTTAGGGACCAATTGGCAGGGTTTAAATGCATCTCATGGCGTTTAGAAGGCTGAACAGCCAATTTGAGCATGTTTCTGCATCTGGGCGCCTGACGCGGCCCGCATGGAAGATCCATGCACTTTGTACGCGGGTCGCCTGAGTTCAACATCAGACGCGTACAATTTAGGAGGCTCGCGGCCCGCCTCAACTTAACCCAAAACGCAACGCGGCCCGCGAGAGGGTTATTTTTCAAAGATTTTAAATCTTTTGTAATGATGACTAAATCTTTGTAATAAATAACAAAATCTTTAGTAATTATTAATGAAATCTTTAGTAATCATTAACTTGACCTTTCGGGTTTTGAAGGGGTAACAAAATCTTTAGTAATTAATAATGAAATCTTTAGTAATCATTAACTTGACCTTTCGGGTTTTGAAGGGGTAACTTTGCGATTTGGCCCTTGATTATTTACAACTAAGGGCCTCGTGTTATTTACTCGCTTAGTTAAGTCCCTGGTTAGTTTATTTAATTATTCTGAAAGCCTTAACTTTCATTATTGACGCTTTTAACCCTTCTCATACGAATTCGATCGTAATTTCTCGTTTTAAAGCGGAACTTCGCAGAATTTATACAATATATTCTAGTGAGTGTATAATACTGTTACAAAGCCTCGGGAGCGTTAAAGGGTCACTCAGAGGTATAATTAAACATGTTGACACGGTTAACCCCTGTAGCTTGTAATCTCTCACTTTCTTCCGCGTTTCGTTTCCGTACGATCCATGATTTATTCGTTTGAAGGTACAAGCACCATTTAGGGTTACTGCACAGTATATTTACCCTTGCTTGACATTTATAACCCTCGAATTTATATATTTTCAAGGTTTGTCAACTTTAGTCCTTTATTTAATATTTAATGCCACGTGTAAACTTATGACACGTGTTAACACATTATTGGACCCAAAATTTCGAGGTGTTACATCCTCACCCCCTTAAAATAAATCTCGACCCGAGATTTACTCAAATAAATAGGGGTACTTTTCTTTCATTCTGGCTTCGACTTCCCACGTATATTCGGGACCTCTACGAGCATCCCATTTGACTTTTACAATCGGTACGTGCTTTCTTCGAAGCTTTTTCCACCTGTCGATCTTCAATTGACAAAGGCTTTTCTACAAACTTCAAGCTCTCATCTACATGCACATCTGTGTGCGGGACCACCAATGAATCATCGGCGAAGCACTTCTTTAGATTGCAGATGTGGAACATATTGCGAATTCCATTGAGCTCTTCTGGTAAGTTCAACTTGTAGGCAACCGGTCCGACACGTTCGATAACCTTGAAAGGTCCTACGTATCTCGGGCTTAGCTTGCCTTTCTTACCAAAACGCATCACCCCATTCCAGGGTGATACTTTAAGCAACACTTTATCACCTACTTCGAAGTGAAAAGCTTTACGCTTTTGGGTCTACGTAATTCTTCTGCCTATTTCAGGAAACTTTGAGATGGTCACGAATCTGAACAATCTTGTTCATTGTTTCGAACACTATCTCTGGTCCGGATAATTTGGACATTTCCGACTTCCGCCCAACAGACAGGCGCTCTACACTTTCTACCGTATAATGCCTCGAAAGGCGCAGCCTTAATGCTGGTATGGTAGCTATTGTCGTAGGAGAATTCGATTAGTGGTAGGTTCTTATCCCAACTACCACCCAAATCGATAGCACATGTACGTAGCATGTCTTCTAACGTTTGAATAGTACGCTCTCTCTGACCGTCTGCCTGAGGATGGTAAGCCGTACTAAAATTCAAACATGAGCCCAAAGACTTGTTGGAAACTCTTCCAGAAATACGACGTGTTTCTAGTGTCCCGATCAAAGATAATGGACACAGGCATGCCATGCAAGGCTACGATCTTATCAACGTATAACTGGGCTAACATGTCGGAGCTATAAGTCTCCTTGATGGGTAAGAAATGAGCTGACCTAGTCAGTCTGTCGACTATAACCCATATCGTGTCATTTCCTTTCCTCGTTTTGGGTAACTTGGTAATAAAATCCATTGTTACACATTTCCACTTCCATTCAGGAAGTTTAGGGTGTTGTAGCATGCCAGACGACTTTTGATGCTCAGCTTTGACTTGCGTACAAGTCAAGCATTTGGCTATATAAGCGGCTACAGACTTTTTCAGGCCTATCCACCAACAATTTGCCTTTAGATCCTGGGCATCTTATGGCAATTCTTAGTTGTTGCTTAATTGGGGTTGCGGTAATTACTATATAAGCAATGTGAACCGTCTTTCTTATTTAATAATATAAAACTTTCAGAATATTGAGTGAGGCTGTATGAGCCTACATCTTAAACCCTACTTAATCAAGGTTTCGATTGTTCTATAAGCAATATGGAGTTTTCGTAATACTCCAGCCCACAGCGGGATGTTAAAATTAATTCTACCTGCCTTCCAGGAGGTAAGCAGGGAAAACTTATGAGAAGATAATCTAGATACAGGGAGACTACCGAGATTTTTCATATCTCAGGCTCCAGTTCATTCATTTTTGTTTGTGCCAAACAAGTGACACATATAAGTCCACGAATTTCCAATTCGGGAGCATTTACTTGGGCAATACCATTCTGGATATCTTCTTTGAATACTACTAGTCGACATTAGGACAATATGACCATTGGGATATCTGTCACACCCCCAAATTACCACATAGGGAGTGTCCCTGTTAGGCGTGTGACAAACCAATAACGAGCCACCAATTACATTGAACCAATACAAGTTATAAATAAAATCCCCATTATTAATAAAAACATCCTCAACAAGTTTAAACGAAAATCAATAAGTTCAGCGGAAGCAAATAGTAAACGAAGTTAAACTGTTTCAAACCCAAGTATAGTTTCATGAAATCAATCGCATAAATCCTCCCAGTCGACCCATGACCACTCCAGCTACTCCAGACAGCAAGTTCCCCAAGTCCAAGATACCTAACGACCTGCGAGCATGCAACAAGTGTATCAGACAACGCTGGTGAGTTCATAGTTTTACGAAAACGTTGTTTACCAAGTATGTAGTTAATCCATTGAAGTTAATTCCCGAAGTAATGTTGAAAACAATGTTGATAATACCCCCAATACAAGACGGCTTCTGATTATTTTGCCCTTTCTCCAATGCTCCTATCAAAGCATTGGTCATGACTAGGTCATTAGTTCAACACCCGTCCTCCCAGGAACGGGGTGAGGTTGCCAAACCTAAGTAGCGCTACTAACTAATACCATGTTACCTACCTGGTAACCAAACAACACGGAGGGACTTTAAAGGTGATAGGAAGAGTATATTATCCAACATTCCCGTTTTTACCCGAAAGACTTATCCCCCCACGGGATACCCACTGACTGTCCCAACCACCGGGACGCATGCTCAAAAGTAGTGAACTCACCTTTGATTGCTCGGTAGATTATGTTCTTGTTTAACGGTTGATTAAGTACGTCCTATCGTGATTTACCAGTAACAGACAGTTCAGTATTTACGTCTACACGTATTTCATCACAAATTGTTCACACGAGGTATGTACGCATATCGTCACACAACAAGCTATAGGCATTCATGAAACACATTTAACTGTAGCATCCTTACATCTTGTTGCATGTACTAACATTTAGTTCCCATTATCAACTCATCAAATTCAATATACCATTGGACCAAACAACCATGCGCCATCACATCCTATTAACATATTCTCTTTAACCTACGTATACTAGTATCATAAATTGGCAATATATCATCAACAGGAGACTAACTTATTTATTTTGTTATTCAAATAATGTTCACTAAAAATCAAGACACCACATGGGTCAATTTACCCAAACTCTTTATTCTAAATGGGTATTATTATTATTACCCAATATGTATAAATACTCAGCACAAATAATCAACATATATATATATTCATAAGTAAAACCGAGATGTTTTTTTTTGTACTAACCGGGCGATGTATAAAGCTAGGCACAAAAGATAAGTTCCCAAAGGAGAAGGGACTTCGAAGAGGAGGGGAAAAAGGCTGATCGTCGACTTCCAGGGAGGGTAACTAGGGTTTGAGACTATATAATTTGTTAACATACCATTCCACATACAATTTCTTTATGTGTGCGTGTGTATTAATTAGCCTCACACAAGCTGGCCCACAACTAATCCTTTTCGGCCCACCACCAAAGCAACCGACCCCCCCACCTAAACCTGTTTGGGTTTATATATTTGTTTAGCTAATATTGATATTTAACAGGTGTGTGAAACCAATCCCATACGTAATCGAACATAGTGGGCCGAACCCACTTGTAATGTGTTTTGTTCAATTCTCGATTGGACTCCTAGGCTAATGGGCCAAGTACAAACAATTTATACTGGAACATAGTTGGCCGAATTGATAATTGGAATGATAAAAGAATGAAGTGTGTGTGTGTTAAGTGAGTTTTGCGGCCCAAACAATTTGGCTCTCTAAATTAGTTGAACGACACACAAAAGCGTTTAACAACTTCATATATAGCTAATCCGTTAAACACACGCAATCAACATAGAGATACACACTAAAAGTTGTGGGATTTCAAGCAATGTTAACCTTACTTATCCGGGTTGTCACATCATCCCCAACTTGAAAGAAATTTCGTCCCGAAATTTGATAAGTAAGCACAAAAGAGTGAAGCGATAGAAACTCTAATTAACTATATGTAATACTACACAAATAATAATCACAATTAATAATCAAGCATTACACGCAATCACTAAGCATCCAGATAACTGCATAGACACCACGTAAACCAAATTGTAAAAACAGGATTGCTAGGTCAGTTGGGTGCCACATCATCCCCAACTTGAAAGGGAATTTCGTCCCGAAATTCGCCAAGGATATCGAAAGTTGGTCACACCAATTGAACAATCGGGGATAACAGAGCTTCACCTGATCTTTGCGTTCTTACAGGAACTTCGGTCCAATTCTTTAGTTCCAACAAACTCTCACGATTGAAATTCGACTGTGTTAACAGTGGGTTTCTCAACAAGGGTATCACAAGTGTTGCCTCGAACAGACGCTTCTTTAGGTTCAAGACATAACCGACATCGTGTGCGTTACCTAATTCGTCAAGTAACTCGAGTTCGTGAGCCATATCATCAATCCGTTTCAGAATCCAAATGTCCCAGTGTACCGCAACTAAGCTAGCCACATTTCCCATAGCGTACCGCACCCTCCCAGGGTGAGACTTTTGATTATGATGCGTTCTCCCACCGCGAATTTCCACTATTTCCTAAGCTTAACAGCTTCCCAAGGGGTTCAAGTACAAATCCTGGATCTGTGATTAGGTTCTCATTTCCATATATGTGTTTCTGGTTGCTAATATCCTACCTTGACTTTCCCACATGTCAAACTTCGTTCCCATGCGTGGATATCTGGGCCTTCAGGCCCGGTCACCCACATATGGTCTTCCGGTTTCAATGCATCCTACCAAAACTCAGGTGAATAGGATATCGAGGCCTATGAGCTTCGCCTACACCATTTCCCTAAGCTGAGAAAGCTGAGAAGACGTCCTCCTAATTTGATTCCCCAGAGTTCACCGCTCCCCGCAGTGCTAACGAGGTTAAGGCTACGCAATCTTCGAAAATCCCGTGATGAATCTGTGATAGTATCCAGCGAATCCAAGGGATTGCTGTACCCCAGAAGGAAATCAGGATTTGCATAAGGTCAATTCTGAAATTCCACCTAACGATGTGGAAGTAACCCAGGTAACTCTTCAGAAGACACGTCAGAAAATTCACGAATAACTGGAAGATACTCTATCTTCCTTTCTTAAAGTGGCAAATCGATGACGAAAGCTAGAATAGCAGAGTAGCCCTTCCGTAGACACTTCTGGGCTTTCACGACTGAGACGATGCCAACAGTAGCACCACTACGATGATCTTGAATTGATAAGGATTCCCCACTGGGGAGAGGGAACGCACGATTTTCTTTTTGCAGAGAATTTTCTGCTTGATACATAGATAACCAAGTCCATGTCAACGACCATGTCAAAACTTACAAGAGTATTGGGAAGTAGGTCAATGTCGAACACTTGACCCACAAGATCAAGTTTACAACCAAAAAGAACATGAGGAGCTTCTATCGATTTACTATCAGTTAATTCTACTACATGCTTATTTACAATAGAGGTGGGAGTCAGTCCTAACTGACGACTGAACCCCAAGGCACATAACTCCAATCGAAACAAGAGCCAAATAAAACAGAAGCAGGAAAAGATCATTCAAAGAAGACGTACCGGTCTCAACATTGCCATCATTGCGAGTCTCCCCCAGCGCCAATAGTAAATACTCTTCCACGTGCTCCGCTCCCACCATTATTCCCATTGTTGCCGCTCCCAGTATTGTTGTTGTTGCCAGCATTCTGATTAAGCTGAGGGCAATCCCTCTTAAAATGACCCTCATCACCACACTGAAAGCACCCCCTTTTGATTTCCCTGGTTCTGTTGAGACTGTTGCCTCTCCTGTTGCTGTGGCTGCTGCTGCGGCTGCTTTGGAAGCCAGACCCTGCAACTTTTGCCAGGTGACCCACCTTGTTGCACCTATGACATACCCGGGTGCACGGCCCGCGATGGTGAAACATACACTTATCACACTTTGGTAACTTTCCCGCCTAAGAACCCTGATTTGAATTATTGCTCTGATTCTGGTTCACAGAAGACGACTGGCTAAAGCTACGGTGGGTGATGTTGTCTGCCCTTTTCTGAGATTGGTTGGCACTGGCTGCTTTGTCGGCATCGTTCCATTTTCGCTTGTGATCACTAGCAGGTGTGGTAGCGGTAGCAGTCGAGGTAGTAGCAGAAACGCGTGGCGGCATGTTGCCACGTTCGACCTCCTGGTCAGTAATCTTATGTGCCAAACGGACGATTCGGGGCAGATTGTCTAAGTTTGTAGCAGTAACGTACCCCTTAACAGCTGGTGCTAAGCCCTTGAGATACAACTCAATTCGCCGGGGTGGAGGTCGAGACATGTTAGGGCACAAAGTTGCTAAATCATTAGACCTCCTAGTGTATGCTTCAATCTCAGATCCCTCCATTTTCAGATTGTAGAACTCGTTCTCCAGTTTCTGAACCTCATCACGAGGACAATACTCCTCTCGCATCAACTCCTTGAAATCATCCCAGGTAGTGGCATTTGCCATCTCAATACCCAACATTTGTACTTGGGCATTCCACCAAGTTAAGGCACCATCCTCCAAAGTGCCTGTAGCATACTTCACACGGTCCCCCACGGGGCAGTTGCACATAGCAAATACTGATTCAGCCTTCTCGAACCAACGCAAGAGTCCCACAGCCCCTTCAGTCCCACTGAAGGTCTGTGGCTTACAATCCATGAAGGTCTTAAACGTGCAGGCAGGCGGATTGTGTTGATTCGCAGGTTGACCTAAAACGAAGGGAGTAAGACGCACAGGTAAGATTCGAGCATACGACACAAGGATATAAGGTAATTGGCACATATCGTACCAGCCTGGTAAGCCGCTAGGGCTTCAGCTACACGAGTGTTGATCAAGTCGGTTAATTCGGCCTGGGTCATCGCAATGTGACCACGTCCACCACCTCGGCCTCCTCCACGTCCACTCATGGTTCTATATAAGAGAAGGGAACAATCTTAAGGGTCGAAATAAGGTAAAAGTCGAGTATCACGTTGAAACCTACAATCTACCAAGTTTACACACAATAGGGCAGAACCCTTCCCACGCTCGTTAAGCCTCACTGGGACTTGCATGCACCTCGCGTTATTATTATGTGTGCACCCATAATAATAAGGTAATTTGCATGCTCATCTCAGTGCCTCTTAACTTGCGCTAAAAGGTTCCCCACATTCAAATAGCAAGCGAAAGGTTTTATAGGATCAAGAATCACAATAGTCGAAGGAAAGTGTCACACTAGCAGTTCACATAACAGGGGTTGATAACATAAGGGCTCATACTGTTGTGCCAAGTGTGCGTTCACGTGTAATGTTATACATAAGTGTACACTAGATATACTATGCAATAGTAAATGAGAAACGAACCTTGCAATCTGGAGCTGAGTGTCATGGTCGATTTCGGTACTGTTCGGTTATAGTCTGGTTTTATAAAAACGTTTTAAAACCAAGTTCACTATAACCAATGGCTCTGATACCAAACTGTCACACCCCCAAATTACCACATAGGGAGTGTCCCTGTTAGGCGTGTGACAAACCAATAACGAGCCACCAATTACATTGAACCAATACAAGTTATAAATAAAATCCCCATTATTAATAAAAACATCCTCAACAAGTTTAAACGAAAATCAATAAGTTCAGCGGAAGCAAATAGTAAACGAAGTTAAACTGTTTCAAACCCAAGTATAGTTTCATGAAATCAATCGCATAAATCCTCCCAGTCGACCCATGACCACTCCAGCTACTCCAGACAGCAAGTTCCCCAAGTCCAAGATACCTAACGACCTGCGAGCATGCAACAAGTGTATCAGACAACGCTGGTGAGTTCATAGTTTTACGAAAACGTTGTTTACCAAGTATGTAGTTAATCCATTGAAGTTAATTCCCGAAGTAATGTTGAAAACAATGTTGATAATACCCCCAATACAAGACGGCTTCTGATTATTTTGCCCTTTCTCCAATGCTCCTATCAAAGCATTGGTCATGACTAGGTCATTAGTTCAACACCCGTCCTCCCAGGAACGGGGTGAGGTTGCCAAACCTAAGTAGCGCTACTAACTAATACCATGTTACCTACCTGGTAACCAAACAACACGGAGGGACTTTAAAGGTGATAGGAAGAGTATATTATCCAACATTCCCGTTTTTACCCGAAAGACTTATCCCCCCACGGGATACCCACTGACTGTCCCAACCACCGGGACGCATGCTCAAAAGTAGTGAACTCACCTTTGATTGCTCGGTAGATTATGTTCTTGTTTAACGGTTGATTAAGTACGTCCTATCATGATTTACCAGTAACAGACAGTTCAGTATTTACGTCTACACGTATTTCATCACAAATTGTTCACACGAGGTATGTACGCATATCGTCACACAACAAGCTATAGGCATTCATGAAACACATTTAACTGTAGCATCCTTACATCTTGTTGCATGTACTAACATTTAGTTCCCATTATCAACTCATCAAATTCAATATACCATTGGACCAAACAACCATGCGCCATCACATCCTATTAACATATTCTCTTTAACCTACGTATACTAGTATCATAAATTGGCAATATATCATCAACAGGAGACTAACTTATTTATTTTGTTATTCAAATAATGTTCACTAAAAATCAAGACACCACATGGGTCAATTTACCCAAACTCTTTATTCTAAATGGGTATTATTATTATTACCCAATATGTATAAATACTCAGCACAAATAATCAACATATATATATATATTCATAAGTAAAACCGAGATGTTTTTTTTTGTACTAACCGGGCGATGTATAAAGCTAGGCACAAAAGATAAGTTCCCAAAGGAGAAGGGACTTCGAAGAGGAGGGGAAAAAGGCTGATCGTCGACTTCCAGGGAGGGTAACTAGGGTTTGAGACTATATAATTTGTTAACATACCATTCCACATACAATTTCTTTATGTGTGCGTGTGTATTAATTAGCCTCACACAAGCTGGCCCACAACTAATCCTTTTCGGCCCACCACCAAAGCAACCGACCCCCCCACCTAAACCTGTTTGGGTTTATATATTTGTTTAGCTAATATTGATATTTAACAAGTGTGTGAAACCAATCCCATACGTAATCGAACATAGTGGGCCGAACCCACTTGTAATGTGTTTTGTTCAATTCTCGATTGGACTCCTAGGCTAATGGGCCAAGTACAAACAATTTATACTGGAACATAGTTGGCCGAATTGATAATTGGAATGATAAAAGAATGAAGTGTGTGTGTGTTAAGTGAGTTTTGCGGCCCAAACAATTTGGCTCTCTAAATTAGTTGAACGACACACAAAAGCGTTTAACAACTTCATATATAGCTAATCCGTTAAACACACGCAATCAACATAGAGATACACACTAAAAGTTGTGGGATTTCAAGCAATGTTAACCTTACTTATCCGGGTTGTCACAATATCCCAGGGGTTCCATGTATTAAACCTCCATACTGATCAGGCATGGAAATAATCTATGGGACACATTAGGATACGCCAATCCTCATATGGTACTTTTATCAAACATAGTTTGGCATTCGCAGGCGATAGAAAAACAATGAGAAAATAGTTAAAATAACATATGTTGTCGTGCTCTATGCGAAGAAAGAGTACTCCTAGATTTTTCGGAAGGATTCCTTGCCGATACTAGAAGAATCGGTTAGTTTGGTTTCCTTAGTAAGTTATACCTTGCGGATAATATAAAAGTTTGCTAAGCTTATGGTTTATGAAGATTTATTATTGCCTGCATTAAATCAGGACACTTAGCAGGAAATTGTCATTGGTAAACGCTAAGGGATGTACTTGATGACATCGTGAACTGCCTTTAGGCATTCATCAGATGAGTTCGGGCATTTCTTCCTTTAGCCTTTCCAGGCTTAGCTGTTCTTTCCTTGACAGCTTTATGGAATCTAGTTCTGATGCGGCCTTGCTTACCACAGCCGGATTGATGACCAGTTTTCTTAGCAGATGTTACACTGCTTTGGTCTTTGTTCAAAGCGACACTGTTCCTAGTGTCTTTTATATCAATTCTTACATACAGGCTCTTACTGAACTTTCGTTGCTTTTTATTAAGCCCGTACTTGCTCTCTCTCTTAGATTTTTGGGAGTTATCTTCCTCCTTTGGTTCATCCTTCATATACGAAGTGTGAACCAAACTCTTCTCTCGAGCAATTGAACATGGTTTTAAATGAAATTCAGAGCGAGGAGCATTCGGCCCTTGGATTGCTTCATGAACTTTCTATGGTTCTTACAACTGCTGCGTCCAGCACAGCCTGGAGATTAACTCCATTAATATTGAGGTTTACGTTTGTAGTTTTTAACTTTCGTCGCATTAACTGTATTGCGACTGTCGTCTACCTCATCCGAGTTTTTTTTTTTTTTCCATACTCGAAACTTGGTACCAATCACCAAGGTTTAACAACTATTAGTCATCATTTTGATGACCTGCCTTAGATTAGCCACGGCATTAATAAACCGTAGGGGCTATTCTGTTCTGAACATTCTTAAGGAATGCTATCTGAATGTATATCTATTACATTTAGCCTAGGTCACAAAAGGACCATCAATGGCATTTTAAGGTTTGGAGCTAGTCCAATACCTGCTTGACAGGGGACCATAATGTCACAACTGTCCTTGTCACAAGGACAATTATGAATAGCTCCAAGGCTAGCCTTACATGACTTTGGTCTTATTTATATACATAAATGGCATAGAAGCCTGTCACGAGGGACGTAGAAAGATATGGCAATAAGCCTAGTCATGAAGAACATAAGTAATCATATGGCACGAAGGCCTTGTCGTAATGACATTTAGATGCGGCACAATTGCCTTGTCTCTAGGACGTCTTATAGGATATGGCACTAACACCTGTCATTAGCGATGTTAACATTTAGTATGTTAACTTGTCACGAACGACGTATTATAGCACGGAGGCTAGTTATAGGTGGCTTGTAATATAAATTGTGGGTTTGTCACAAGGACATCAATTCGTAGGTTGTAATCTTATTAGATCAGGAGTTTTTTTTTTTGAAGTTTGAACATAGTTCTTCACCTTTGGACAGGGAGTCATAGACTACAACTGTCATCGTCTTGAAAGGCGATTCTATTGACCGAAGGGTAAATCAATCAATATCACGAATGGATGTTTATATTTATCCATCGTATCTAATGATATTAGTCATGATCACATCGATCATATTGACTATTAGGTTTGGGTATAATCACACCATTTTGAATAGGGGATCAAAAAGATTACTACTATCTTTGTCTTACTGTCACTAGAATAAAGTATAGCCTGTAGGCATTTCATCACGAGGGATGTTAATATCATGATCATCATACTGATGATCCTAGTCAGGATCGCAATGATAGTATAGACTATGGGGTTTGAGTATAACTCACCCCCTTGGGCAAAGAATCACAAAAGATTACGATTGCCTTGTCTCAATTTGATAATATAATATAGCCCGTAGGTAAAACATCACTAAAGGGTGTTAAATAATATATCATCGTATTAGATTATCTTAGTCATGATCGCATTGATCATATAGATTATTATGTTTGGACGTAGTCCAATATTTTAGACAGGAGGTCAAAGACCATCACTGTTGTTTGTCTTATCGGACAACAAGTTTGGCTCGCAGGCACATCATCACTAACGGATGTTTATAATATGATCATCTCATAGGATGATATAAGCCATGATTTCTAAATCACTAGGCTAGATAAGGGAATTGGAAGAATCCAATATAAGGATGACTGCTGCGATTTTCTCGAATCGCATTTGTCAAGCGTGCTAACCCGTTCTTAGGTGTAAACAAGGATCCGAATCCCTTGAGTAGGTTTCACCATCTTGGCCGCGTAGGCTAGGTTTCACCTTTAAGATCCTTTTTAAAATGCATACTGGTAGGGAAGGAAGGATATTTATTTTATTCAGGATTTTTATCATAAATCCTAATTTATAAGTTAGTATTAGCACAAATGGCCTAGTCGCGTAGACAAGTTTATTTTATAAGCCATGGTTTCAAAGAATCGCGGCGTTAAGGTTTGAATCAAAGTTCATTACCTTTTCCTGACAGGGAGCTATAGGCTACCACTGTCTTTTAGTCTCAGAGGACATCACTATAGCCCGTAGGCACTTCCCTTCTAAGGGATGTTTATTACGGAATTGCCCCTTAGGGAAATTCATTAACCATGGTAAGCAGAGACCATATTTGGTTAATTTATTAATTATATTTATTTAGGATTTCTATTATAATTTATCCCAATTATAAAACATTAACAGTTTTATTTGTGGCACCCAATGGCCTGGTCACATGGACATTTATAAATTATAAGCTTATGATTTCAGAGAATTAAAGCAACAATAACAGTTTTATTTAATAGCACAAAGGCCTAGTCGCAAGGACAATTTTAAATCATAAGCCATGATTTCAGAAAATCAAGGCCTTTAAATATTTTAGCACAACAGGCTTAGTCACAAGGACATATATAAATTATATGCTATGATTTCAGAGAATCAAAGCATTTGAGGTTTGAACCTAGTTCATTACCTTTTTTCTGACAGGGAGTCATAGACCACCACTGCCTTTTGTCTTATATGACAATTAGCATGGCCCGTAGGCACTACATCACTATTGGATGTCTAATAAGTTTGGCCCGTAGGCACTACATCACTAATGGATGTTTAATAAGTTTGGCCCGTAGGCACTACATCACTAATGGATGTTTAATAAGTTTGGCCCGTAGGCACTACATCACTAATGGATGTTTAATAAGTTTGGCCCGTAGGCACTACATCACTAATGGATGTTTAATAAGTTTGGCCCGTAGGCACTACATCACTAATGGATGTTTAATAAGTTTGGCCCGTAGGCACTACATCACTAATGGATGTTTAATAAGTTTGGCCCGTAGGCACTACATCACTAATGGATGTTTAATAAGTTTGGCCCGTAGGCACTACATCACTAATGGATGTTTTAAAAATGATCATCTTTATTGACGATTTAACCCATGATTTATAAATCACTAATTTGGGTTTTGGAATCCATAGAAGGATTCTCTTATAGGAATGACGCGTGCGATTTTTAACGAATCACATCTGCCATGGATGTTAACATGATCACAGAGGTTAACTGAAATTCTGAATCTTTTAATCAGGTCTTACCATCTTGGCCCGGTCTTATAATTGACCCGAAGGCTAGGTTTCACACTTAAGATTCTTAATTAATAATTATCGCAGATCAATTTTTTTTTTTAAATTGAGGTGTTAAATATGGATCTGAATCTAATTATGGAACTACCATCTTGGCCCGATCTTTACAATGACACGTGGCTAGGTCTTGCCCTTTTTAGATTTTGCCATTTTATTATAATGGTAGATCCTACAATAGGAAATATTATTTTCCATTTATTTAATATTCTTGTTTAGAATGAAAGTTTAAATTTAATCATTCCACTATATGAAAATAAAAATATAAGGTTGCCCTAAGCGGGACTTGAAAATAATAATGTTGTCCTCGAAGGGACTGAAAGGTAAATATGTTCTTATAAAGACTTATTAAGGAAACGATCTTCAGCAAGAGGAGTTTCTTCTTCATTCATTTCCTGAATGCTTTCTCCTTGGTTGCACGTTTCATCCTGGTCGCGGTACGAAGCTCAGCAGTTCAAGACTCCGATGTGGAGAACTCTTATTACGGCTTCTTCGCTTGGCGACGCATCCAATAAAAATAATAATTGGAAGCAGTAAATTCCGGATTAGAATCGGGAGTATTCCTATGTTAAGTCTAGACTCAAGTATGTGCAATTGTGTCATTGAGATTAAACACAAAAGACTAGTGTTCAATTCACTCAATGTTGGCTCTGATACCAACCTGTCACACCCCGATTTCCACGTGTCTCACCAGTGGGCCCGGTGGGGGATTACCGTGACGTAGTTGGCAACAATATAGTCAAACCACACAATATATGAATGCACAGCGGAAGCAAAAGATAAATATATTTTATTCCGAATAAAAGTAATATCCAAGTATTACAACGGAAAGTAAGGGATCCACAGGCAGATCTATAAACATTGTTCTACAGACTTTAGACGCCTAGAACTTGCAAGATTCCTTATTAATGTCCTGAGCAGCTTCCAGCCTATTACGTACTTGTACCTGTCATTTAGACTTTTGAAAATACGTCAGTTTTCACTGGTAAATACACTCAACTGACTCATTTGAAAAGAGTGTAGGAAAATTGATTTAGATGCACCAGGCACAAATTATTTTGACACTTTGATTAAAATGCACAGAGGCAAAATTTAATCTTTTATAACTTGAGACAATCATATTTATGATCTTGTATACAGATTTACATGTTCGTTGTACGTTCAGGGCCCGATGTAGAAACCGAGTCATGATTAATAGACACATCACAAGTATAGGCCCACTGAGCGTGAGATACCGTTTCCCTTATGCAACTGTCAGGTGTATGCCTACACCCCGTGCATAAGACGTGACCATTTTATAATACAATGATGTCAAGGATATCCGGGACATGGTCATTAACCCCTAAAGGCTTTTATATCAAACAATACAGATCAAACCGGGTTACCTCAATAACTTAATCACAATCCGATTAAATATTCAATACCCGACCAAGCGGTATTATTATACCGTATCCCAAGCCCGTATAGGGAAATAAGTTAAGAGTATTTACCTGAGCTAGCTCCTGTCTTAAAATAGCAAGAATAATAACTCAGCCGTATTCACTTAAGTAAGCGTAGGTACAATTTACCGGAAGGCTCTAGTCTGGAACGATGGTATAAATAACCAATTAGAATGCTAACGGGTCTTTAATTAAGCCTAAGCTTAGACCGGTTAGTCTTAAAGAATTGTTACGGTTTAATCGCGTGAAAGGCGAAAACCGTGAATGGAATGTGATTTTGACCTAACAAGTTTGAAGACTTGTTTCATATGGGTATAACAATCATACTCTGGATTTTGGGGTTAAAACAATATAGTTTGTCCCGTTTCGGCTAAATTATGTAAACCAGTTACATAAGCCGAACCGTGCGCGCAATAGGCGCAACGGGTAACCGTGAGAGTCTTACGCTTATTTCCTAAGTCAATATGCCTTAAAGAGGTTGTGGTATCAATAGGATACCTTCGGTGATGCCCGTAACGAGTTTAAGTTAATATTATGCCCCGTAGGGGTGTTTCGGTCATTTTAAAGACTTTTAAAAGGGCTTTTCGAGTTCTACAGGAAATCTGAGTTTCCCGAACAGTTTATAAAGTCTAAAATACTTTAATTATTATTTAAAATCAGTGGCAACTGGAATCGGGTCAAAAGACCTTGTAGAACTCATGTTTTGGCCGAAAAGGGCATATTCGGTATTTACCGAACCGTAGCCATAACCGCAGGTTATGAGCAAGGTAAAAATTATTAAAAATCTTTAAAATTCCCAAAATATTAATTTATAATAGTGGGTAAAAGTTTTGGTGACGAAATCTTGGTTTAGATGGGCGTTATGCTAATTGCGCCGTTTATTACAAAAGTTTATTTTAATTGCGCTAATTAGCATAACTCTCATTCTATACCTCGGATTGACGTGAAACTTTAAGGACATGCTTATAATTTATTAAGCAAGGTTCTGGTCCGTTCACGTATCCGAAATACTCGTTTTAATTTCAAAAGGCCGTTACGGTCAACTTTTAGGCGAATGACGGGAATGCGCAAAAGACTCGGATAACTCATGAACCGATCACAGAGGTTCATTCCAATATGTGACCTGGTCCTAAGAGAGTCCTAAGGCATATCTATACCTCACTAAAACGGGTCAGAACTGAAGTCAAAACAAAAGTCAAACTTTTGCGACATTCGGCTCCGAACCGGTTCAATATAGCAAATGGTCGATTCAAACGAGCGCAAACAAGTTTATATACTTATTATCATGTTTTATGATTATCAAAACAGGTTTCATATCATTTATATCATAGATTATGCAAGAATCGTTAAAATGGAATTCTGTTGACTTTTTATGCATTCGTTTGACTCGATTTTTTGACA
The DNA here is from genome assembly GCF_002127325.2 of Helianthus annuus. Taxonomy (NCBI): domain Eukaryota; kingdom Viridiplantae; phylum Streptophyta; class Magnoliopsida; order Asterales; family Asteraceae; genus Helianthus; species Helianthus annuus. The sequence goes on along the minus strand of NC_035448.2, from coordinate 135,993,293 downwards.
TAGTTAGAGTGGTGATCGTGGGGAACCCTTTCAGAGGTTTATTACCCACATAATTACCAACACATAACCATTTTTGATTCGACATAAGACTGAGCTATTAAGGATTTATCTTGAAGTCAAACCGTAGTTACGACGGTTTGATTTTTAGCTATATTACTAAGTAAAACTAAACCACAAAGGATTTAAACGACTTACAGAAGCTTGGACACGAAATAGGATGCTAGAATACAGCTTGGAAGCTCCAGAGATGATCAAGAGAAAGTGTTTGAGGTGTGGTGAAACTTATGCACATAACATGCCTATTTATAGCAAAGTTTTCATCACAACTTTTGACACACAGGTCCCCCAACTATCCACAACCTTCCAACATGAGTTCCTAATGCTTAGGGGTTGTTTAGGGACCAATTGGCAGGGTTTAAATGCATCTCATGGCGTTTAGAAGGCTGAACAGCCAATTTGAGCATGTTTCTGCATCTGGGCGCCTGACGCGGCCCGCATGGAAGATCCATGCACTTTGTACGCGGGTCGCCTGAGTTCAACATCAGACGCGTACAATTTAGGAGGCTCGCGACCCGCCTCAACTTAACCCAAAACGCAACGCGGCCCGCGAGAGGGTTATTTTTTCAAAGATTTTAAATCTTTTGTAATGATGACTAAATCTTTGTAATAAATAACAAAATCTTTAGTAATTATTAATGAAATCTTTAGTAATCATTAACTTGACCTTTCGGGTTTTGAAGGGGTAACAAAATCTTTAGTAATTAATAATGAAATCTTTAGTAATCATTAACTTGACCTTTCGGGTTTTGAAGGGGTAACTTTGCGATTTGGCCCTTGATTATTTACAACTAAGGGCCTCGTGTTATTTACTCGCTTAGTTAAGTCCCTGGTTAGTTTATTTAATTATTCTGAAAGCCTTAACTTTCATTATTGACGCTTTTAACCCTTCTCATACGAATTCGATCGTAATTTCTCGTTTTAAAGCGGAACTTCGCAGAATTTATACAATATATTCTAGTGAGTGTATAATACTGTTACAAAGCCTCGGGAGCGTTAAAGGGTCACTCAGAGGTATAATTAAACATGTTGACACGGTTAACCCATGTAGCTTGTAATCTCTCACTTTCTTCCGCGTTTCGTTTCCGTACGATCCATGATTTATTCGTTTGAAGGTACAAGCACCATTTAGGGTTACTGCACAGTATATTTACCCTTGCTTGACATTTATAACCCTCGAATTTATATATTTTCAAGGTTTGTCAACTTTAGTCCTTTATTTAATATTTAATGCCACGTGTAAACTTATGACACGTGTTAACACATTATTGGACCCAAAATTTCGAGGTGTTACATTAACATTGGTGGAACCTTCACCACCCTTCCCGAAACCCTTCAAGCTACAACCTTTTTATCCGCCGCCTTGCTCCCCTTACCAATCACCAATGGTAACTATTTGTCTTTCATAAATTTGCCCTCAACCCCAACTTCTAAATCATCTGAAGCCTCTATGTCATCGCTCAGTCCCACTGGCTCAGAAGTCGATGGTTGGTCGGCTCCCTTTAACATATGTCGGGTTAAACGACGGGTAGAAGCTTTGGAAGCACCGACCCTAGTATAGCCTTTGACATTTGGAACGTTCACATAACCTGAACCCTCGAACCTGTGTTCAGCACCTCTGGAGACAACATCTTCGCCGAGGGTAGCCTCAACATCCCCAAACACAACAACAGAGGTATCATCACTCTTGATAATGCATAAAACAAAACATTATACCCTGATCATCCCTCATGAGCACAAGGTCACGATCCGGCTTGTCCAACAAGGTGCTCACACCCATCATCACTAAAAGGTGTTCAGGAAAGGGACGAAGTATCGAAGGACACTTCCTATTGGCTTTTAACAACCAACTATCTAGTTCAGACTCAAATGGCTCAAGCCTGTTTAACACAGCATCAGGGTGCCTCCAAACAAGCTTGAAAGGAACAATGGACTCAGAAACCCAGAAAAATCGGTCCTTACAAGAACCAAAGGTAGTAACCATAAAGGAAATCAGACAAACATCAACTTGGGATGTCTAAAAACGTGAACAAATCGTCGTTCTTGGCTAACTGGAAGAAACGGTGAAACAACAACAACGATGGGTTATACATACATATGTGTGTATATATATAAAAATAACTTTTTATTATTTTTTTCGAGTTAAATGGCTATAACATACAACTAAAAAATTCGTAGGGTTTGGATGCGTTAGATGCCAAAAGTTTGTAGGGTTTGGATGCATGAACAATCAACTATAGGTGGTTTAGTGCTCTTGAACCCAAATTCTTTATTTAGTCCCCACTCTGACTTCGTAAAATTTCCCCTCATTTCTCATTTCTATGTAATTTTATTTTGAAATGTAAAATGCATGAATCATAGGTTGCATAACTTCGAATGATTATTTTCAGTTTAAACTTTCATCGTATCAAATTTTGTTTTTCTAAGATTTGACATTATATAAGTTAAGATTTTCCCTATTAAAAAGAATTTGACGTAATGTTTCATGGATCCAATGAGTTCCCTCAAGGAGTGTTCCAGTTGTGAGTTGTGCTTCCATTATGAGTCAAGAAAGTAGAAAGGTTCTCCAAGAATATAAGTTCAGGGTTAAAAGTAGTTTCCGTAGACATAATTCAAAAGTAGCTTTCGATAAAGTTACATACACATAACAAACTACTCAACATGAGCGTAAAACATATGTGTTTTAAACTTAAAAACATAATCATAAAATGTTTGGAAAAGTTTTAATTAAAAAAGAAATCCTGAATAGCCCATTTAATGTCAGCTTAGGCTTGCAACAAGGATGTAAAAAAATCTCACAGCTTGCTCGAAAAAAAACTTGAAAAAGGCTCGCTTGTAAACAAGCTGGCTCGGCTCGACTCGGTTTGTTATGTTATTTTATATAGATAAATTTTAATTGTATTAAAATAATAAAAATATCTAGGAGGGGGTTGAAGTGTTAACATTTTAAGTTTAATTAATCAATAACATATAAAAATATAGGAAAATAAACGATAAGTGTACCATATAATATTTTTAATCTCTTTAGTTCTTTAAAATATTAGAAAAATAAAAATAATACATATAGATCTGTGTGTAATTTTATTTTTATTTTGTTTTTATGTTATCAATATTAGTAAAAAAAATTAAAATAAAAAACAAAATAAAAAATTAACGAGGCGACTCGATCTTGCTCGAGTTGGCTCGAACATTTTACGAGCCGAGCTGCAAGCTCGAGGTTGATGAAAATAAATGAGCCAAGCCCAGTTGTCTCGACTCGACTTGGCTCGACTACAGCCCTATAATTAATGCCCGTATCCACTGTTTTATTCGTAAGGTACTTCTACCGTAAGGAAACGATGCTCCTAGTTAGCCATGCCTTGTATATTTCTATTTTCTTTTACCCAATATGATGCCTCCACACACATGCATACATAAACCAGGTTTTATTGGTTTATGCACGCAATACCTTACACTTGTATACAACAACATAATTGTGAAACTATCACTAAAACCATCTTAAAACATGGTAATATACCATAATGTAAAACTAACTAGTGTGTAAAAGATAAATAGGTAAAATAACAAACATAGCACAAACACATAAATCACCACACCTACTTGATTCTAGACTTGATACTCCTTAGAAAATGCTAAATTCTAAAGAACCTAGGAGCCAGCCATAACATGGCTATGGAATTTCATTCCAAACACACATCCACACACTAGTTAAGGAATTATTCCCGATATAGTTCCATCCTCCATGGATGGTTTTCATACTTATACAACCTGCATAAAATCTCCAACTAGGAATTAATATTAATTATAACACAACAAAATCAAATAACTAAAGTAAGTTAGACATTTCGACTAGTTAAGCAGAGCCATCCCCAAGAACTCTCAAAAAAATTTAGGCCTTGGGCGACAAAAAGAATTGGGTCCAAAATTATGGTTAAGGGGAAATGAATTAAAAAAAATAAAACTTTGGTGATGGAGCTAAAACTTGAACTTGAGACCTCCACATTATCTTAAGATGGTTTTTTTCACTCCACCACCAACATCTTTTTTGCATAATAAATGGATACATATATTAATTATATAATTTAATTTATATATAAAAGCTTATAAAAACTTTTCAAGCCCTTTGAAAATTTGAGACTCGTCGATAGCACGGGTTAACCGACCAGAGAGCCTTTAAGGAAATCATATAGTTAGCAGAAGAACATGGAGCTAACAAGTTCAGTGCACCATTACCATGATAAAATATAAGTTATAAAAAATTACACTTTATTTTATTTTAAAATGCAATTAACTTTTTTTATTAAACATCACCGTTTTAATATATAAATGGTACATAAAAAACATAAACGTTAACTTATTTAACACGATAAGTTAATTGTTGTGTGCATGTCATGAATGGATCAAACAGGTTGAACTTGTTTATACCGACCTCTCATCCACCCCACCCAGCTTCATCTGATGATCATTTCTCTACTCTAATGACAATAGGTGTAAGTGAATCAACTTCTTAAGATCATTCACATCCCTTTCATCATTTTTTACTCTATAATTTACATTAAAAACAATTATATTTTCTTTCTCTTTTCAATTAAATAATAGTTTTTTATATTTTTTATCCCTTCCTTTTTCTTTTTTCCACTCAAAACCACTTTTCAAATACATTAAAAAATTATAGAGGATAGACAGTATTTTCACAAATATGCAGATAAACAGTATTTTTTTCTCGCTCCTTATCAAAATTCAATAGAATGAATGTGAATGCTATCCTTATTTCCTCTACTTTAGGGGCAATAGGTGTATAGTGACAACTTTTTCTCCTTTTTTTTTTGAACGGCTAACAAACTCAATCCCGAGCACTCTCGGGGCACCCACTGGACAAACGGAGTACTCCGAGAGTAACCCGAGTCCACCACCAATTACGGGGAAAACCCAGTAACCCACCCGCCCGTAGGCACGACAGTGAAATTACCGGTACAACCCGTTTGGCTCAAGTATCCAACCCAGATTTCCCTGGGTCTCCTATCATTGCCCACCAGTGCCTCACTCTGCACCAAATGAGAGTCGAACTTGCATCTCTCAAGAGAAATGCAAGTTCTCCACCACTTGATCTAGAGATCATTGGCCACTTTTTCTCGTGGTTACTTTCATTTATAAATGTTAAAAATTGTGACCTAAGACTTTTCCAAATTTCATATCGATCTTTGATAACTTGTTTAATCGTATAAATAATTCAAAAAATAGAATAAACATGCAAATTATGATGATTAGTTGTGTTGAAGGAGATCTACAATTGGCCTGAATCTTTGAAGAGGAGAGAGAAAATTATGAATGTATTCAAGTACAAAATCTGATCAATAATTAAGAGCTTTCATCACCACTTAAATAACATAGATTTTTAGTTGAATTTTTTAATATGTTTATGAAATTTTATGTAATCATTTGAAATAAAACCAAAGTTTTTAATAAATGAAAACCAAGTTTTTTAACCGGTTCTTTCACCCGCGGGACAAAAACGGAGCACTGACGTGAGTGTAGACAACCCGTTTAATTATTCGAGTACGGATTCTTGGTTCGAATAAAACCAATGAAATCTGTTTCTTCTTCTATTGACTGGACAACTTATTAAATGCCAACTCCAACCCTAACCCTAGCCCTAAAAATCCTATGAAGAGACTTCACTTTGGTCCTAACTTCTTTTCTACTCCTAAAGCAACCACTTCATATTTCTAAAATAAATATATGCCTTCTACTTTACTTGAGATTCTTTTAAAAATGAATGCAAGTATCTATCTTTCATATAACTTTCTAAAGAAACTTGGTTACATGTGAAATCGCTACTATTGTTTATAATTTGGCCCGGTGGTGAAGAGGCTTGCCCTCCCTAGTGGAAACGTAGGTTTGATGAGTTAGCTACCGCTGACCCAACCATCGTTGAGTGGTGTGAGCCAGCCGCAACCACTGTTTGCGACTGTGAGCTGGTCGCGACTGTTACAACTGGTTGTGGTTCGGTTCCAACCATTTCAGTGTTGGTAGACGGTGGTTGGTTCTTTTCTTGAATATCATCTGCGGGATGCTCTGAATCATCTTGCTAATTCCGATCTTGTTCACTTTCAGAGCGAAACTGAACAATAAAATATTGTGGTTCTGATTTGTTTCTGACCCACTTCCATGCTCTGTTTTCACCACACTCATCGGTCCTAGGGCTGTCCAAACTGCTTGACGATTGAGGATCGCTCGGCGATCGTTTGAAAAATGCTCGAAAAATGCTCGTTTGATTTCCGCTCAGTTTGTAAACGAGCCGCTCGGATCGGTTCGATTCAAATTCAATCCAAGCATGAGCAAAGGTCCGCTCGCTCGTCGATCGCTCGGTTTCGCTCGAATTATTTTTATTAATATATATATATATATATATATATAGGGTGGGAGTTGGCTACAAAGTCTATTTTTCCTACAAAGTGTACAAAGTCACAAAACACCACAATTTCAGCCATAAAATACACTCAAAACCCACAAATAACAAAGTGAAGATTACTAAAACGTCATATTCGTGGGTTTTGTGTTGTGTTTTGGATGATAAGGATTTGATTTTCGAATGACTAACATTAGTGTGTTTTATGTTGATTATCATGTTGTGTTTTATATTCATAGTTCTACGATGGTGTGTTTGAAGTTTTTGTGGACTGTTAGAGTTTGGATATTGTGTTTTAGTGATCTTCACTCCCTTATTTGTGGGTTTTGAGTGTGTTTTATGGCTGAAATTTTGGTGTTTTATGACTTTGTACATTTTGTAGGCAAAATGGACTTTGTAGCCGAACCCCACCCTATATATATATATATATATATATATATATATATATATATATATATATATATATATATATATATATATATATATATATATATATTATAGATTTTAAAGATTAAAAACCCAAAAAAATATACTAGCCCAAAAAAATAAAAGCCCAAAATATATACTAGCCCAACTTAATAGTTAATATCAAAATCTAACCCTAAGTCCCTAATTCCTAAAACAATACTCATAAACTGATTGTTCGAACTTCGAAGATCTGCATATCGCGGCTGCCAGTTGCCTTGCCACACACCAAAATCTAACCCTAAATTCGAAGATCAAGCCCTCGTCGCTGCCTGTCTGCCACACAATCAAGCCCTCTTCACTGTAGATGGGTCTGATAATAAATGAAATGTATTTTTATAATTAACAAAACATTAAAGTTGTTATTTAATGTGTAGAACTAAATGGTTTTGTTTAATTTTTGTGTTTATAGGTTATATATTGATTTGAAGTTGAATTTTGTGGATGGAGATGATCTAGAGAAGAAGTTATGGCTTTTGAACTAAATGATAATTTGTATTTCGCACTTTATTTTGTGCTTCTTGATATTGTTAAGAACAATTTTAGAATCATGATTTTAGTTATGTATTGCTTTTGTTTTTAAAGTGTTGGACATGTTTTAGTTAAGTTAGGATTTGTTTTTGTTGAACGCAACCTTACAATTCAATCGAGCGAAACCAAGCGAAAACGATCCGCTCGATTTTAGTTAGGATTTGATAAAAACCGAGCGAAAACGATCCATTCGATTCAAATTCAATCCGAGCATGAGCATCACTTTTGTGCTCGGTTTTGCAAATTCGATCCGATCGGCTCGGATCGGTTGTAATTTAATCCGAGCATGAGTAGACCCTCGATCGGATCGGATCGGCTCATGAACACCCCTAATCGGTCCTAACGCATATTTTCCTTTGAACCAGGTCATACATGTCAAACGACTTTGAACCCGATTTCGACCTAAAATAGACCATCAGTGTTCCCATGTTATCAAGCTTTGACGAATTTACCTTGGGTTTTGTCACAAAACTAACATAACCGAAAACACATAGAAATTCCAAATCTGGGTTCTCTTGTAGTAACATCTCGTACGGTATCTTATCCATGACTGCTCTTGTGGGATTTTTATTTAACACACAAACAGCGTGTTTTGCTGTTTCACCTCGAAATCTTTGAGGGACATTCATTTGGTTTAGCACACATCCAAACATACCAACTACTGTCCTATTCCACCTTTCTACAACCCCATTTTGTTGTGCAGAATACGGGGGTTGTAAGATGTCTTTGTATTGCATTAACTTTACACCGAACATTGAACTCATTTAATGTAAATTATCCACAAGATCAATTCTAAAAACACCACTTTTTAAAACATGTATCTTTTTTAAGTAAACCCTAAAACCGTTTGAACACATCAAATGCCTAATCTTTAAAATTTAGTAAATATCACCACATATAGCGTGAAAATCATCTACAATCAAGAACATGTATTTATTTCTTGTCGGTAGTAGTTGTTATTGGACCAAAAGATCTCAATGTAATAACTTGAGTGGTTTTGTAGCCTAATATTTTGCTTGTTCAAACTATGGCTTTTGTGTTTGTTTACCTATCAAACACCAATCACAAATATTAGAAGGATGACTAATGTAAGGCATGTCACGTACCATATCTTGCAAGCTCATCTTCTTCATTGGCTTGAAGTCAGATGCATGTACGGGTGTGCCACAACCATGCAAGATCTTCAATCTTTGACAATAAGCATATCGGTGAACTGATTGTTAACTTTATATACAATGGATTGCTTGAGCGAAAAACAGACTTAATAAGCTTTCTAGTTTTATCGTAAACTAGCAAAACATTGTCCTCCATTACGACTTTGTACCTGGTTTCAGTAATCTGCCTTAAATTGATAATATTGCTTCGAAGACTCAGAATATAATAAACATTTGTTAAAATTCTATGCTCACCATTTTTACTTATGAACAAATTGAACCCTTCCAAGCAATATTTAACCGTGTGTCATTCCCAAAACATATCTTTCTATATATCCGTGCATTTAGCTTTGAAAATAAGATTTATTTCCAGTCATGTGGTTAGAAGCCTATCTAAATACCACACGTTCTCCTCCATTTGCTTGGATCCGAACCTCTTAGGAATTACCTTATTTTCATTTAAATAATCTATCTTGGATGAACACTCCAGCATAAACAAGTTCAGATCCAGCTTTTCTATATCTGCCATATTTGTTTCCTGGTTCTTCATTCTTTTTGGACAATTGGAAGCATGGTGCCCTATCTGATCACACATGAAACATTGAATTTCGAATTTATCTTTCTATGGTTTTTGTCGGTTCTCTGTATTCTTCTGACCCGATGATGTGTGTAAAATGCAACATATAAATTACATCAAATGAGGCATAAAACTAACCCTTTTTAAGTACTAATGTTGGAAAAAGAGTGTTTTTGTCTTCCTTTTGTATTTTCAGGATTAAATGAGCTCAAATTCACAAAAGAAGCAAAAAGACAGCTAAATCTAACATAAATACAAGAAAAGGAACAAAAGTGGATTGCCCGACCCCTCAACGGCATCTTCCCAAGCAAAATAGAGAATGCAGAAGACTGAACACGCCCCGTGCTCAGCCAGCACGGGGCAGTGCCCAAGAAGCAGCAGAAAAGACAAACCTATAGAAGCTTCTATTGCCCACCACGGGGCCGTGTCCAGTGAGCACGGGGGCGTGGCGAAAGTACAGCAGGCGAATTAATTGTAATTGCGAATTACAATTAATGAAGAGAGAGAGAGTGTCAGACGGGCACGGGGGCGTGTCCAGCGGACACGGGGCCGTGCCCAGCCTTCTGTTCAGCCTATAAATAGGAGTGCTTGGCTTCATTTAAACTCATCCCTTCTCACACCACCTCTCTCACACTTCATCCACCACCCACCACCATCACAACACCGTCATCCACCACCATCATCCATTGTCCATCATAGAGTGTGTGAGTTGTCTCGGGATCCAAGATTGATCGTAAGAGTTCTTGACAATCAAGGCCATGTTTGCCTAAGTCTCTTACATTACTTGGTGAAGACAAGTGTTTAGTATAATACTTTTTATTTTAATCTTTTGCACTTTTTATTTGGTTTTGTATTAATGACTTTAATAACTAGTTACTTATGTTGAAGGTGATCTTTCCTTATCGTTTGTCCGTGGTGTCTTGGCATTATTTTACTGTCTATATAAATAAAAGATTTTCACCATTCATATCTCCATGGTCTATATGGAGGTATGTTGGCTACCTGGTCGGGGGTTAAGGGAACGGTTTGGTAAGGGTCTTGCCCTTGTTCAGCGTTTAGAGGTCCTGCAAGGGACCTGGGTCAAATTTAGTAGGATCTCCTTCAATACCCATAGGTATTGGATGGCGGGGATCCAAACTCTTTCACCCCCTCATAAGTTAACTACTATTAATACTATAACCCGGCTATTTAGGACTGTATCCCTGCTGACTCAGACTACTTAGTCGAGAGTAACGTCACCGCCAAAAGCGGGGCCTACCATAATTTGCATTAATAACTTAATTCATTATCTTCCAATAATCCAACCCTTTAGGATTGTATCCTTGCTGACTCAAACTACTGGGTTGAGGGTAACGTCGCCTTCAAAAGAGAGGCCTACTACAATAACTAAGATAATCTCTTAAACAAGTGCAAAAGTGCGAAAATAATCAAACGTTATACTAATACACGAGTCGGATCCAAGTGATTCATCTTGTCTATCTGTTTTTATTTTTATTTTAATTTTCAGCATTTAGTTAGTTTTTATTTTCTTAGTTTAAAAACCTTTTCTAACTTTTTGATTTGATTAGACGTTAAGGATAAACCGGTACTAAAAGCTCTTGTGTCCTTGGACGACCTCGGTATCTTACCAACACTATACTACGTCCACGATGGGTGCACTTGCCCATATGTGTGTTTAGTGTTAGTAAATATCGTGTTTTATAAATTTAAAACTTGGCTAAAAGTGTAAAAAGGGCTTAAAATATACATCTAAAATATATTACACCTAACGCACATCACCCGACTCCCGAGCCCTTTAACCCACTGTTCTAACCATTATGTCAGTTTTGACATATTTCTCACCCTTGACCCAAACCACGTCCACGACTAACTCCGATTACCTAAACCGCCTCGCCCAGACCCCCTGAATTATCATAGGATTTGTGATTTGAGGACGTTTCACCACCAGCGAATAACAATTTTCTATGGTTTTCGCATGTAAATTCGATATCCTTGATTATGTCTTCGAAAGTTTTCAACCTTTCTATTGTCTCCTGGAAAGTCATGGCCTTCAAATTTGTGAACTGTTCAATTAATGCAACAATTGGAACATACTTTGCTGGAACAAGCTTTATAACTTTCTGGTAAGTGACGTGGGCGCGGCTATACACATTTATTTACAGCATCTACAACCGCGCCCAGCGAAGTGCGTTTTATATTTATAAAAATGGTTTATAACTTAACATTAAAACACACACAGCAAAGGATAAGTGTATCCCGTCATATATGCAGCAAAGTATTGGTAAGAGCCAGATATCGATCCATGGAACACGGGCGTTATAATGTACTAAATCTTTGTCATTAGATTACCAGATAAAAAGATAAGTGAATGGTTGTTTAACTAAATTATCTAAATTACATCTAAAACATAAATATACTATTTTCTTGTTTCACAAACAACCTAAACATGTTATCTATCAGATATGTCACAAAAGCACTTAATCAATTTTCCAATTTCGAGACAGCTAGTTACCGGGTCTGGATTTCTAGCATTATGATTCTTCGGAAAGTTAACGCGATGGTCACACGTTAACCACCTAAAATTATTCATTAGCGAGCTATTGATATTTATTCATGCAAACCTTTAAAGATAGGTTATTTACCGGGTCTGGATTCCTAACCTCACTTATCAAAGAAAGAAATACCGATGGTCACAATACAGCCACGAGGATAAGCAATTATGTAGATCTTATAACAAACAATTTCACCTTTACACGTCTTAAGCACAAATCTACCATGTCAGCAATTTCAGACCAAAACTACTAAACAAGGATCATAAACCGAATCTAAGAACATGCAATCAACACCATATAATTCGTGAGAACCCTTACGTGCAAGAAAGTATTCCTAATCAAAATAAGATATACCTTAGATAAAACCAATACCCTGGTCTGGTTTCATGATGTAAACAAAGTCTACAAATAAGTGATTAATCAAGAAATAGTTACCATCCCACTAACCACAGATTCATTATCCAAGGTAATCAAACATAATCAGGAACTCAACATCAATGAAACATTCATTATATAATCATGAAGATTCAACAAGAAAAAGTACTAAAACTTCATACAAATAAGATTACACTGTAACGATTATTCAAGAAACAAGTTTATAACTACTATTACATAAACTACATTAAACATAAACTAACATCAGCTCATAACTTGCAAAATGATTAGAATACATGTTCAAGAACAAGGAATCGAACCATAAACAAGCAAGGAATTGAAGGGTTGGATCGGTTATGATTCCAATCGATCTTTAAGCTTCAAATGGGTCTGATCAGGACTGCTTCGGAACCCAGAAATCACCCAGAAACATGGAGAAAAACCCAACATTTGAACCAGTAGCGAATGCTGCTATTTATAGGCGATTTCCAGAATGGCACGGCCGTGCGGATTTGGCACGGTCGTGTGGTCAGATGTTGTCGGGTGACGTCAGTTTCAGCGATCCCGAGTAAGCCAAGTGGACTAGTGGACAAGTTGCCTAAGTCAGCAGATCGGCACGGTAGTGCCGATTTGGCACGATGGTGCAACTCCTCGGAGATGTTGGTCAGAAGGCTTGGTTTGGTAATGGCACGGTAGTGCCTCTGGTGGCACGGTAGTGCGGTCCGATAAATAGTTGGCACTCCTGGTTGCACTAGCAGTGCTTCCGAGATCGTAGCTGCGGCACGGCAGTGCCGCCGATCGCACGGTCGTGCCACACCTGGCAGTCCATCAGATTTTTGCCATTTTCATCAGAAATGCATAAGATTTTGTCCGTTTTCACCAGATTTTTCCATTATACTCTGTTTAAGACCTGAAAGTATAAAAGTACCGATTTTGGTACCTAACCGTCGTGTTTTCGGTCAAAAATGCTTAAAACGGAAGTGTTTTGGGGTATAAAAATATGTATAATTTAACGTATATCAAACATCCCCACACTTGAACTTTGCATGTCCTCAAGCAAACTTTAAAATAAAATACGGAATCAAATCTGAATATTTACAAAATTACTAATTTGTTTGGTGGTCAAATTGGTTTTCAAAAAGTCATCATCAAAGATTTAAAACAAACAAGCTTTGTTAAATGTATGAAAGGATAATTATAAAGCAATAATTTTAACTTTCGAATGACTTTAGCATGCGAATCCTTATATTTCTCACAATGTTCACACACACACTCGGTTATTTTTCTGAATCATACATATAATGTGTATGTTAAACACTCGATGCCTAGTCAATGAATTATGCAATATCATAAGCTTGTCAAAAGATCTAATCTCCACCAATTAATATGTGAAAAGCATAAATCAAGAGGTCTTTGATGGGTTGTAATGATAGGCTAAGGTTAAGGGTATGGAATGGGTATTTGAAAGTAGCAAGAAAGGTTAAAACTTTGGCCATAAACTTGGTGCTTTATTTTCTATTACTCTGAACACGTTGCTAAGCTACTTGAGTAGGTCTTCAGAGTTTATTCTTTTTGTGTGCCAACTCTCTATTTTTCATTCTTGATAGTCTTTCCTTAGTTTCCTTAGAGAGTTCTGACAAACGATAAAATTATTTTTTTTTATTTTATTTATTTTTTTTAGATTAAACTTCTATCTTATGGCCAAATTTTTAACAAAAAATAAAGGTGAAAAAGAAAAGGTTTATATTTGGGTTTTAAATTTGGGTAAAGTTTAAGAAAAATACGGAAAATAGGCTCAACATGGCGAACTAATGGAATGTGTTGGGTGCGGGATATAAACAAAGAAAAAGGCTGACAAAGGGGTTATCCTAATTGCCTCTATCATTTCTATGTAATTTCACCTATTCATGGCTTTGAAAAGCATTCAAATGACAAGTTCTGAATTACATAAAACATCCGGCTCACTCATTTTTCCGAAAAAACAAAGAAGCATTTGACAAGAAAGCTTTTAAAGGCTCAAAAATATGCTCACGTAAACGGAAGGAATGGGTATAAATATAAAGATAAACATGCAAGTATTTCGTTTTTGTTTTATCACTGCTTTCTAGTTATCTTTTTCTAACATAAGTTTGACTTGTCGATTTTTATCAAATTCGATGCTTCCTAAAGAACACAAATTGACCATTTTTGTTTTATTTTTTGAAAATATTTACAGAAACGAGAACAATTAAGGACAAACAAAGTTTAAAATCTTTTAAACCCCTCCCCACACTTGAACTTCACATTGTCCCCAATGTGAAATATATATTAGTTAAGCAATTATGAAGAGCTAAACTAATAATGTGAAAAGGGAAAGATGTACTCCCTCAGAGTTGGAGTTGACTTGTTTGAGTAGACTTTTTATTTGAAGTCGTCTCAACTCCGTGTGCATTTCTTTACAAATCTGCCAATTATGTCACTCGCTAGAATAGCCAACATTACCATTGTTCAAAATGTTAGATAATTCAACCAGATCCGTTATTCAATCAAAGCAAACATACTAAAGTACTTAAAACAGACATAAAGTAAAACTATCCCAAACAAAGTACTAAATAAAAATAACATAAACATAAGTTCCTGAACTGTTTCACCCTACCTCCTCCTACTCCTCATCATCATCACCATCATGGTGGCGTGTTCCAGATGAACCCGCCCCATAGGTACCTGTGTCTCCAAATGGAAACTGTGGAGGGTTGCCGAAATGGCCTGGATAGACACTTTCTAGCCCTCCAAAGATGTAGGAAAATCCCGCATACACTTCCTCCCACATGGTCTGCTGAGATGCCTTTATAGCTAACTGGTCGGCTCTCATAGCGTCTTGAGTTGCCCTGATAGCATCTTGAGAAACCTGCATATGTTGGAACTGCTGGTACAACTCGGGGTAGGAAGGTATACCTGGAGGCCAGTTTTGTTGGTGCTGATACTGATGCTGGTGCTTATGCTCCTCATGTTGTGGCTGATCATGTGGTGGTGGCTCGATCTCTGCCATGTTGACGTCTTCATTCTGTGGTGGTAACGGTAGTGGATCCCATATTTCCCCATTTAGACCCCTCAGTCGCGGGCCATTATCTGTATCTACTACCAACCCCATCGCTCGTAGAGACCTAATATCCACATCTCCTCCTGCGTGAACCATGTGGAGTCCATTGACTACATCATCTGTCATAATACCCAAGTTGTGTGCCAACTGAGTCACATATTCACCACCATGGATTTCACTGCTTGTGGTTCTGCCCGCGCTGTGTATAAAGAATTCAGCCATTCTAGCTGCGAGATTTACATGTACTCTAGTTACTAAGGAATATATAAAAAGAAGATCTGGAGTGGGATAGTTTCCTGCACTGTCCATGCGTCCACAGATGGTGTGACTCATGACCTGATGAAGGACCCTCAGAAGCGGGTCTTATAGTCGTGATGCTTTAGCTTTCCTAGCTTCGTAGGGTGGTCCAACTGCCACTTGTGCCCAAAAGTTAGCCCACTGTTGATCATTAGAAAACTTGTAGATATTGGTGAAAAGTTCTGAATCGATATCTTCGGATGAGTATATCCCCAATCTTCTTCCAAGTTTAGCAACTGACCATTTGTGCCACTTTCTCCCCAACCTGAACTGTATTGTCTCTCTGTTTTTGAAGTCTGGATTCTCGCTTCTTGGCTTTTCATAAGTGTATGAAGCAAAGAATTCCAATGTTAGTTCAAGATAAATGGGTCGTGCAATGTTGAACAACCTTGACAACGGATGTGACATCATGTTAGATATCCTCTCTTCTTGGTTTAGTGCTGTCAGAGTATCCCAGTTGATTCTTCTTGGTTCACCGATTTGTCCCCGTCTATTCCATAATGCTTCGAGTCTGGCAATACACGGTTGTTCTCTCGCTTTGTTCTCGCTGAACTGGAGGAATCTGTGATTCATCTGCACACAGGAATACAATCAGATAAGAGCATAACATAAAAATTTCATCGCTGCCACCAGAACAGGCTGTTTTCAAGCTTCTGTTTCTGTTTCCTTAGTCGCACGGTCATGCCAATATGGCACTGCCGTGCCATCTCCTGATCGCTAAAACAGCTTGTTAGTGGTAATCGAAGTTGCACCACCGTGCCAAATTGGCACTGTCGTGCGACTCGGCGTCGCAGCTCTGAATCGGTGATTTGTGCTTGATTTTTAACCGGCACTGCCATGCCGTGACCGTGCGACAACAACTTTTACCCAAAAATAGTTTATTTTACTGATTTTGACATGTATTTTTCAAAAAATTGACTAGTAATCAGTTAACAAACTTCGAATCAAGCATCAGAACTACCGATTTAACATTAATCACCCAAGAACTAGGGTTTATTTGACATTTATGAAGAAAACCCCAAAATTTATGGGTTCAAGCGTCATATCTACATCAGAAACTAAATTTAATCCACAAAATAAGTAGGAAACATACCTTGGAGGATGATTGAAGCGAAATCTAGGCAAAAATTAGGTGTTTTTTTTCGGGTTTGGGCGACCAGGAACTCCCGTGCGGCGCTTAGGGTTTCGGAAAAATGAAGTATTTTTACTGCAGATTCGTTTAAATACCCTGGGTTTTACTATTCGGTTTTCGGGTGGCACGGTCGTGCGGATTTGGCACGGTCGTGCCAATCTGGATCGCTGGCCTGGGTCGTTCTGGGTTATCGGGCAACAAGGTAGTGCAACGGTCGCACGGTGGTGCGATCCGATGACTGTCCTATGTCCGAGTTACTAATCAGTTTTGACTAAGGGTTGCACTACCGTGCCGATTTGGCATGACCGTGCAACACCTGGGCCTTTTTGTGTAATCTTTCACAGTAAGCTTATAACTCCGAATTTTCACCAAAAAATTCCTTTTTTGCACTATTTCATATATTATAACAATTATTCAACTTCAAAAATCTAAAAATTATGGATCAAGGTCGTATGTACCTACGTTTAAAACCGAAAAATGAACGAATTACGAATTAAATATTAAAAACTAATATATACAGAATTACCTTTAGCGTGTGAAAACACGCTTGCTAAATTTGACAGCGAGTCGATAGCTAGACTCATTCTCCCCACACTTGTTTTAAGTGTGCGGGATGTGGAGTTCGAGAATTTCCTCCACCGGGTCAATCGGTCCGTTGATGTAGAATTTTAGACGATGACCGTTGACTTTGAAACTTGCCCCGTTTGGATCCTCGATAGTTACGGCCCCGTATGGAAATATTTCTTTAACTTTTTACGGACCCATCCATCGGGATTTTAGCTTCCCGGGGAATAAACGTAGTCTTGAGTTATATAACAAGACAAGATCCCCTATTCGGAGATCCTTATGGTCTCTCAACCTCTTGTCATGAAATCTCTTGACTCGCTCCTTGTACCTGCTAGAACTTTCATAGGCATGGTTTCTTAGCTCCTCAAGCTCATGGATTTGCAGAAAACGGGCTCCACCTCCGTTTTTAAATCCATATTTGCCGTTGTCAAGGCCCAGAATGCCCTGTGTTCTAGTTCGACAGGTAGATGACAGGCTTTCCCGTAAACCAACCTAAAGGGTGTGGTACCGATAGGTGTCTTGAATGATGTTCTAAAAGCCCACAGAGCGTCATCTAGCTTGTCTGACCAATCCTTGCGGTTATTATTAATGGACCGCTCAAGGATTCTTTTCAAACCCCGATTTGTGACTTCAACTTGCCCGCTCGTTTGAGGATGATATGGCGTAGCCAATCTGTGATGAACTCCATAACGGACAAGGCTCGTTCTAATTGTGCATTACAAAAATGCGTTCCTCGGTCACTGATTAGTGCTTTTGGAGCACCAAATTGGGCGAATAAACTTTTTAAGAACCTCACGACTACCCTAGCATCATTTGTGGGCAAAGCTTGAGCTTCGGCCCATTTTGAGACATAGTCTACAGCAACTAAGATGTATTTGTTACCTCATGAGGCTGGAAATGGTCCCATGAAGTCGATACCCCATATATCAAAGACTTCACAGACTTGCATTGGATGCTGAGGCATTTCATTGCGTGCGGAGATATTTGTTGCCCTCTGGCAAGCATCACACGCTCTAACCCATTCATGCGCATCACGAAAAATAGTGGGCCAGTAAAATCCAGAGTCTAACACTTTCTTCGCGGTGTAGTTTGCTCCATGATAACCTCCGGTTGGCCCCTCGTGACAGTGGTGCAAAATGCTAGCTGCCTCTTCTCCAAACACACATGTTCGGATCACCTGATCGGCTCTGATTCTAAACAAGTATGGTTCGTCCCAAATGTAATACTTCAAGTCTGCAAAGAACTTCCTCTTTTGCTGATATGATAATCCTTTGATAAGGATTCCACACGTGAGGTAGTTTGCAAAATCTGCGAACCAAGGTGACTCGTCATTCATCTCGATACTTAGAAGAAATTCGTGGGGGAAATTGTCATTTATTGGTTCCTCCAACGAATTTTCAGAACTTCCATGCTCAAGTCTCGAGAGATGGTCGGCTGCAACATTTAAAGCTCCCTTTTTATCTTGGATCTCAATATCAAATTCTTGTAATAAGAAGATCCATCTGATAAGGCGCGGTTTTGCGTCTTGTTTGCTAAAAAGGTATTTAATTGCTGCATGATCCGTATACACAATTGTTTTGGACAACAGAAGGTACGACCTAAATTTGTCAAATGCATATACTACTGCCAAAAGCTCTTTTTCCGTGGTCGTGTAATTTTCCTGAGCATCATGTAGAGTTTTGTTGGCATAGTAAAGAGGATGAAAATGCTTCTCCCTTCGTTGTCCTAAGACTGCTCCTATTGCGTAATCACTAGCATCGCACATTATCTCAAATGGCAACGCCCAGTCGGGTGCAACTAAAATAGGGGCTTCGATAAGCCTTTGCTTAAGTTGCTTGAATGCTTTCATGCATTCGTCAGAAAACGCAAATGGAGCATCTTTTTCTTACAAACGGGTCATAGGTCTTGCGATTTTTGAAAAGTCTTTTATGAATCGCCTATAGAACCCTGCATGACCCAGGAAACTTCTAATCGCTCTGACCGAGGTTGGGGGAGGAAGTTTAGAAATGATATCCACTTTTGCTGGATCAACTTCCAACCCGGCTTCAGAGATTTTGTGTCCGAGAACTACCCCTTCTTTCACCATGAAGTGGCATTTCTCCCTGTTAAGCACAAGATTAGTTTCCTCACATCTCATTAACATTCTTTTCAGATTTCCAAGACATTGATCGAAAGAACTCCCGAAAACAGAGAAATCATCCATGAATACTTCCATGGAGTCTTCAATCATGTCATGGAAAATAGCTACCATGCAGCGCTGAAATGTGGCTGGTGCATTATATAGCCCAAAAGGCATACGCCGGTAGGCGAATGTGCCGAAAGGACATGTGAAAGTAGTCTTCTCCTGGTCTTCAGGAGCGATAGGAATTTGAAAATATCCAAAGAACCCATCCAGAAAACAGAAAAATGACTTCCCCGACAGACGTTCCAACATCTGGTCGATGAATGGAAGCAGAAAGTGGTCCTTACGGGTGGCATCGTTGAGTTTGCGATAATCGATGCAAACTTGCCATCCGGTGACAGTACGGGTAGGAATAAGTTCATTCCTATCGTTTGGAACTACAGTAATACCACCTTTCTTGGGTACTACTTGCACTGGACTTACCCAAACCGAATCAGATATAGGATAAATCAGCCCTGCATCTAACAACTTAATTACTTCTTTCTTCACCACGTCTTGCATGTTAGGATTCAATCGCCTTTGATGTTGTGCACTAGGTTTGTAATTATCTTCCATGAGAATCTTATGCGTACAAAAAGAAGGATTAATGTCTTTGATATCCATGATTTTCCACGCCATGGCCTTTTTATGGAGCTTTAGAACTTCGAGAAGTTGTCTCTTTTCTTCTTTTTCTAAAGATGCTGAAATGATGACTGGTAAGTGACATTCCTCGTCTAGAAATGCATATTCGAGATGCGTTGGGAGTTCTTTTAATTCTAACGACGGTGGGTCTTCAACCGATGGTTTAGATTTTTCTTCAACTTCACGGTCAATCTCCACAAATTGATCTGAACTTTGGGAACCATCTTCATTGATTTCGCAGACTGGCTGCTCTTGTGAAATGTCGTCTTGGTTCCCACACAAAAGAGGTGTGTCCATATCAATTTCTTCTATCGTGCCTTTGAAATGAGAGCTTACACAAGTATCGACAATGTCGACATAGTAAAGCATGTCATCGTGACTTTGCGGATGCTGCATTGATCTTTTAATATCAAAGGTCACATGCTCGTCATTTACTCGGAGCGTGATTTGGCCAGCTGCCACATCAACGATCGTCCTCGCAGTACTGAGGAACGGACGTCCAAGTATTAATGGCACTTTTGAATCTTCGTCCATGTCTAAAATAACAAAATACACGGGAAAAACAAATTTATCGATTTTAACAAGCATGTTTACAACGAACCCACGCGGATATTTGATTGACCGATCTGCAAGTCGAATGCTCATTCTAGTGGGTGAAGGTTCACCCAGATCTAATTTAGCAAAGACCTTATACGGCATAAGGTTTATGCTAGCTCCTAAATCGGCTAATGCGTGACTGACAGATATGCTGCCAATGAGACAGGGAAGAGTAAAACTGCCCGGATCTCCCATCTTTTCAGGTAGACGATTTTGGAGAAGGGCTGAACAGTTTTCATTCATCAACACACAAGACAAGCTTTCAAGCTTTTGTTTGTTTGTGAGAATGTCTTTTAAGAACCTTGCGTATTTAGGCATTCGAGCCAACGCCTCAACAAATGGTATGTTTATGTGTAATTGTTTAAACATTTCTAAAAACTTACGATGTTGTTCATTGTTCTTTTGCTTCTTCAATCTGCTCGGATATGGGACAGGAAGAATGAAATCTTTAACTGGCTCCTGAAACTGTGTTGTACTTGCTGGGACTCGCCTAGCGTGCACCTCGTCTGAAGCTTCAGTTTGGACCGTATTAGTGATCGGTGGTGAGTCCGATTTGTTAGGTCCCGTTGTCTTACCACTCCTCGTCATTACTGCATTAACGTGCCCTCTAGGGTTTGGTTCTGTGTTACCTGGAAGACTACCTTGTGGTCTTTCAGACAACATTTTGGCCAATTGGCCGACTTGATTCTCTATGGTTTGTATTGAAGACTTCTGGCTCCGCATTTCCCCTTCTTGTGCCATGAAACGCTCCTCATGCTGCTGGTATTGCTTTTCAGATATTTGATTGGCATTGTTGGAGTTGTTTAACAGCTGCGCCATCATTTCCTCTAGTTTTGAGTTGGTTTGAGAGGTTTGAGGCTGGGAAGTGCTTCCTGAACCTAAATTATTGTAACGTGGTTGAAAAGTTTGCCCTGATGGCTGAAAAGATTGCCCTTGGGGCTGAAAGGATTGCCCATGAGACTGTTGTGGTGCGGGAGCGCATTGAGCATATCCGAGTGGGTTTTGGTTATTGGAATTAGCTTTCCACCCAAAGTTTGGATGATTCCTCCAACTCGGATTGTACATGTTGCTATAGGGGTTATTTTGGGGCCTAATTTGATTGCCTAAATAGTCCACCTCTTCTTGGACTATAATTATAACACCCTGCTCACATGTACCTGGCTCATGTGACACTCCACACAGCTCACATGATGATTGTACCTGCGAAACGTTCTGAGCTTGATCAAATCTTGCTGCCAAAGCTCCAATTTGTGCTGCTGGAGCCGTATATGTATCCACTTGATGAACTCCAGGAATAGATGATGCTTTGTTTCGCACTCCACCGTGACGAGAACTTGACTTCAAGGTAGCTTTCTCTATGATTACATAGGCTTCGTTGGGAGTTTTTGTTCCAAGATCGCCTCCTGCATATACATCTAAACGTTCTTGTGAGTCGTAGTTAAGCTCTTGGTAGAAGTTCAACACAAGCTGCCTTTTGGACAACCCATGATGTGGAACATCGATCAAAAGATCTTTGAACCTCTCCCAAGCTGCGTGCAGAGATTCTCCTTCGTCCTGTTTGAATGTCATGATACGGTTCTTAAGCTTAGCTGTCTTTTCCGGCGGAAAATATTTTTGCATAAAAAGATCGGCCATCTCGTTCCAAGTCGTGATGGACCCTGCTGGAAGTGACAAAAGCCAAGATCGGGCTTTGTCTCGCAAAGAGAATGGAAAGAGCCGCAAATGGATTGCGTCTTCAGAAACGTCTCTAATTTTGAAAGTCGAGCACACTTTGAGAAATGATGCGATGTTCCGACCTGGATCTTCGTGATCCTTCCCATCAAACTGCAAAGAATTTTGCAACATGTTAATAATACTAGATTTAATTTCAAAACTCGGTGCTGCTATAGTAGGTCGGGCAATGCTCGGTAGCAAGCCCTCTCCTCTTGGACGGCTGGTCTCATTCAGAGGCTGGTCGTCTTCTGCCATAATGCTTCCTGTGTCGTCCTCTAAACTCTCGCTATCAGAAAGAATTACCGGTTCGTCGATTGCGGCCGCAATCCTTTGTGCAACAACAAGTGATCTCTCGCGAAGCCGCCTACTTCTTCTTAAGTTATTTTCTGGTTCGTTGGCTAGCTCAGCGTTAGCGGGTGCAGGGGGCGTGGACATTAGCCTGCACATAAAAAGGAACGCATTATACAGAAAAAAGTACATAATATATGTATATATGAAATAAATAATAATGACAATACTAATATCTAATATACATAATATATATACCGATTATTATTAAACAAATTTAAACAAATATTTACTGGCTTATTTACATATTTACATCTGGGAGCTCCCCCCCCTTTATATATATATATATATATATATATATATATATATATATATATATATATATATATATATATATATATATATATATATTAGAAAATCTGATATATCTTATAAAATTCGGATAAGATCTGATGAAATTTTCGTTCCATCAGAATTCCTGATAAATCCATCAGAAATACTAGAAAATCTGGTAAATTCATCAGAATTGAAAACTATTGTTTTTAGAACATCTAATAGGTTTATCAGAATCCATCAGGAAATCGGATAAATTGATTGGAATTTATCAGAAAATCTGATGGTTTTATCAGAAAGTTATATTTTATTTTTATGAAGTAAATAAATAAACAAATGAGTACAATATTTTAAATGAATGATCAGAAATTTAAACGGACAGAAACAAATAAATAAATAAATAAAATACTGAATGTTAATAAATAAATACTGAATTAGAAATACTGAACTGAAATAAATAAATGAATGAAGTACAGAAATGAAATTACTGAAATGAAAATACTGAGTTAAATACTTGCCAGTACACGGTTCGATTCCGAACACATAACTGACTTAAAATAAATAAATAAATAAATAAATAAATAAATAAATAAATAAAATGTTAGTTGAACAATAAATAAAAAGTTAGTAAGTTAGCGAGTTAGTAAAGTTAGTTGGTTAGTAGTTAGTAAAACAGAAAAGAAAAGTTAGTTAAAAGTTAGTCCTAGTGGGCGTGCCAGGCTAGGTATTTACAAGTTAGTAAATTAAAGAAAACAAAAGTTAGTTAGACAGTTAAGTAAAAGAAAATAAATAAATACAATAATTTACAGACATTAACAGTTATTGACAGTTTGTACACTGGTAAAATAATGATTCAGATTGTTCCATTAATTTCGCTGTGTCCCCGGCAACGGCGCCAAAAACTTGACGTGGGCGCGGCTATACACATTTATTTACAGCATCTACAACCGCGCCCAGCGAAGTGCGTTTTATATTTATAAAAATGGTTTATACCTTAACATTAAAACACACACAACAAAGGACAAGTGTATCCCGTCATATATGCAGCAAAGTATTGGTAAGAGCCAGATATCGATCCATGGAACACGGGCGTTATAATGTACTAAATCTTTGTCATTAGATTACCAGATAAAAAGATAAGTGAATGGTTGTTTAACTAAATTATCTAAATTACATCTAAAACATAAATATACTACTATCTTGTTTCACAAACAACCTAAACATGTTATCTATTAGATATGTCACAAAAGCACTTAATCAAATTTCCAATTTCGAGACAGCTAGTTACCGGGTCTGGATTTCTAGCATTATGATTCTTCGGAAAGTTAACACGATGGTCACACGTTAACCACCTAAAATCATTCATTAGCAAGCTATTGATATTTATTCATGCGAACCTTTAAAGATAGGTTATTTACCGGTCTGGATTCCTAACCTCACTTATCAAAGAAAGCAATACTGATGGTCACAATACAGCCACGAGGATAAGTAATTATGTAGATCATATAACAAACAATTTTGTCACACCCCAACCAATGGCGGAATCATCGGGATGAGACGAAGTGTGAAGATTGCTCGAGACATCATAACGCTAATAATTGTGACAAGTATTTAAATAATCATTTCATTCCATTTCTAAAGAATCACTTACAAGGTTTGGAAACAAAATACAACAACATGAATAATAAAATAACACAGTATGAATACAATTCTTTTTAAGTGTGTATCTAAGCATCCTACTAGATTCCATGCATCGTCAACATCCACCTGTAACATGTCAAAATAAAGTTCAATGCAAAAGCAAAGGCGAGTATACAAGTTTGATACGTACATAGCAAAAGATAAGTTTGAACAATTCCTCATAGCAAGCATGTGATTCAAGATGAACATTTAAATATGATATGTGTCTAACATATCAAACCAAGGAAACGCAATATGCTCATGACATAACCGAAGATAAAGAGGTGGGTCGTTAATCCTATAGCGCTACATATGTCACGGTTTGGCTCGTACGAAGTTAATGATAAATTCAACACATAAGATTAATCCAAGTTTAAAGCATCAAGCCATCACGTATACAAGCATATTATAGGAATGTTCATGTGTTTAAGCAAAATGTTCATGTGTAGTTTGTTGATAGATAAAACATGTTACACCCCAAAAGTGATAAAAGTAAAAGGGGGAATACGAGTATACTCACAGAATTGCTAAGTCTTCCGATTATCCAAGTGTCGACGAGTGTATGAGATTAGGAGTATGGAACACCGAGGTCACCCTATAAGGGCAAACGAGGGTGCATGAGGATTTGAATTGGAATTTTAAGGAATGTCTCGATGATAAATAAGCGTATATGAATGTTTTATCCAGTTTATGAATTAATTCTAAATTAACCCATTAAGAGTATTATAGAAGGGTTACCCAAAATAAAGATACGTTTACATTTATTGTTATAAAAATTATTCGAATCCAATATGGTTTCATTTGTGGTTCGACTATATTGTTATAATATATATATATATATATATATATATTTTTAACGAAAATCGGGCAGAGTTTCCCCTGTCTTTGGACGATCCCGACAATACTAGTTGTCGATATAATGTCAAGATTCAACAATAAACGAACAATATCGTTATATGTATATCTTTCTACGAAAGTTTACAAATTATATAAAGTTCGGTTTTACGATAACAAAGGTAAATATGAAACAGTATAACTAGTGTTTTATGATTAAACCGTAATTAAAATATAACAATAATAATAAAATTCATGTCAAATGCTATAATATTTTTAGACGGCAAGCGTAACGGCTCGAGTTTGTTTAGTGTATAAAAAGAACATATAAACAGAATACTAAAAAGAAAAAAAAATAATAATAATATTGTCGTAAATGTTATACCGTATCTCGCGAGAAACCTGTGCGGACCAGTTGACTGGTTTGACCGAAGCCGACCCAGTTTGACCGTTTGATTTTCTTGACCAAAGCTGACTGACTCCAAAACGGACCGGACTTGAACCCGATTCGACTGAATTGAATATGAACCATAACGAAGCTGAAACCGGAACTTCAAGCTGAACCGAAACCGGCTGTGAACTCGAACCGAGATAGGATCCGTAGCGAACCCGAGCTGCAAATCGAGCCCAGTGGAATCGAACTGGCCAAAAAAAACAAAACAAAAACCCGAAATGAACCAAAATCTAAGCCAAAGAAACTTAAATATTTGAACTGCAGTGGAACCAAACACTAGCACTGTCACCGCCGGAAGTGTCGGAGAAGAACATGAAGAAAAGAAAAGGATAAACGGCACTTACCGGAACAATCTCAAGAAATTCGGGGCTGCCACCACTATTATCGTCGCCGCCGCCGCCGGCGACTCCGACGTTGGCACCTCGGATCATCATCATCTTCATCTGGTATCCTCATCATCGGTCACCGGCGCATGAATCATCATCATCAGTCACGGTTGTGGCTGGACGGACCCGAGAACGAGGGGGTGGGAGCGTTGTTGGCTGCGACACCATCGCCGACCGCCGGTTAATCGGCTCCGGCGCCGGTTAATCATAGAGAGGGAGTGGAGGTGAGGTAGATGGTGTGGTTTGTGGTTCATGGGTGTGACTGTGGAGGTGAACGATGGGGGGGGGGAAGGAGAGCAGCTGGTGTGCGGTTGTTATGTTTAGGGTTTTCTGAAAAAAGACAACTGATATGCATATAGGGTTTTAGTTCTCTTATGTAGGTGGGTTTAGTTAGAGAATTTGCACAAATGGTCCCCTTGGTTTAACTAACTAAGTTATTTTAAAAGTGGTTTAACTAACTAACTAAGTTATGATATATATATGGATATATATATAAAACTAACTTTATAATACAAACTAACTAGGTTAGTTTACTAACTTTAAAACCTTAACGAGTCTAACTAGATTATTATAAAAAAATAAACTTTTAAATAGCAAAATTAATTAATTTAATTAATTTAATTAATTTAAACAATGGGTAAATAACCACATTTATAACGAGTTAGAATAAGGATAAAGATTTTTCGACGATTATAACAAAACGACGAATATAAGGATACTAAGTTTCCGAAAATGGGAATATGAACAATGCTTTCTACATATGGGAAGTTATGAAAACACCGGAGCGTTACAAATTTCACCTTTACACGTCTTAAACACAAATCTACCATGTCAGCAATTTCAGACCAAAACTACTAAACAAGGATCATAAACCGAATCTAAGAACATGCAATCAACACCATATAATTCGTTAGAACCCTTACGTGCAAGAAAGTATTCCTAATCAAAATAAGATATACCTTAGATAAAACCAATACCCTGGTCTGGTTTCATGATGTAAACAAAGTTTACAAATAAGTGATTAATCAAGAAATAGTTACCATCCCACTAACCACAGATTCATTATCCAAGATAATCAAACATAATCAGGAACTCAACATCAATGAAACATTCATTATATAATCATGAAGATTCAACAAGAAAAAGTACTAAAACTTCATACAAATAAGATTACAATGTAACGATTATTCAAGAAACAAGTTTATAACTACTATTACATAAACTACATTAAACATAAACTAACATCAGCTCATAACTTGCAAAATGATCAGAATACATGTTTAAGAACAAGGAATCGAACCATAAACAAGCAAGGAATTGAAGGGTTGGATCGGTTATGCTTCCAATCGATCTTTAAGCTTCAAATGGGTCTGATCAGGACTGCTTCGGAACCCAGAAATCGCCCAGAAACATGGAGAAAAACCCAACATTTGAACCAGTAGCGAATGCTGCTATTTATAGGCGATTTCCAGAATGGCACGGCCATACGGATTTGGCACGGTCGTGCGGTCAGATGTTGTCGGGTGACGTCAGTTTCAGCGATCCCGAGTCAGCCAAGTGGACTAGTGGACAAGTTGCCTGAGTCAGCAGATCGGCACGGTAGTGACGATTTGGCACGGTGGTGCAACTCCTCGGAGATGTTGGTCAGAAGTCTTGGTTTGGTAATGGCACGGTAGTGCCTCTGGTGGCACGGTAGTGCGGTCCAAGAAATAGTTGGCACTCCTGGTTGCACTAGCAGTACTTCCGAGATCGTAGCTGTGGCACGGTAGTGCCGCCGGTGGCACGGTCGTGCCACAGCTGGCAGTCCATCAGATTTTTGCCATTTTCATCAGAAATGCATCAGATTTTGTCCGTTTTCACCAGATTTTTCCATTATACTCTGTTTAAGACCTGAAAGTATAAAAGTACCGATTTTGGTACCTAACCGTCATGTTCTCGGTCAAAAATGCTTAAAACAGAAGTGTATTGGGGTATAAAAATATGTATAATTTAACGTATATCAGTAAGCCTTTTATCTTCATAGGTAGTTCCTAAACTAGTTGCTTCGGTAACTAACTGACTTATTCTCCCTGCAAAAGAATCAGTCGTCTTTTTTTTTATCTTTAACGATTCGCTTTCCATTTCCAGTTGTTCAATCTTTGTATATCGAACCTGCTCAACCCCAACATATCGTGTCTTCAATGCTTCCCATATTTCCTTTGTAGTCTGAAGCGGAGCTACCTGAAACACGAGCTCTTCGGGTATTGCCTTAAATAGTAGAGCGCCTGCAATGTTGTCCTTTTTGGTTTCTACCACATGTTCACCTGGTTCTAAAGCTTGTAGTATCCCATGACCTCGAAAAATTGCTTTGATCCTGAATGCCCATATGCATGGTTGCAAAATTCATTAGGCGTTCCCTAGTCGGATTTAAGAGTACTCGGTAAGTACTCGGCCGAGACGGAGATTACTTGGGGGGTTATCGACCTAGGCGATCAATACTCCGACCTTGGCAACTTACCTTGTAGTGAGTACTCGATGAGTACTCGGGGGGTACTCGGAGCCTAGGCGGGAATTTTACAACCATGCCCATATGTTATAGGTATGTAGTTTATGTCAATATTGGACACTATAAGCTTGTAAAAGCCGGATCTTTAGCCACAATTGTTGGTGGTCTATCCCCTTCACCTCCAACCATGTTTCTCCTCTTTGTTCGTTTATACGAAAGAGGTGTTGATGAATCCTAATCCAGTCCTCCCGGTTTAACAACATAGTTGATTCCGAATAAACTCTCAGAACCAACCAATGAAAGAAAAAACTAAAAGGAATAACTTGACCCTAACCTGAACCTCGCTTTTATGGTTGTTGATACTTTTACTCCATTACCGCTTGCACAAAGGCAAATCACAAACCCACCTAGTCCATTGTTGCAGTCGAACAAAGAAAATGGAGTAATAGCTTTTGCGAGTTGCTAATCGATGTTGCTCCTTTAGCGAAAAACGAAACACTCCCGGTCTACTTGTTTTTTTCCAACTAGATAAATCACCAGCTTTGAAGATTGCTAATTGTGACACCCGGCTATTTTGAGTCTGTACCGTACTAGTGTGACACGTGTTATGAATAAATAAAGGTAGTATTTTATTAAATTTGGTGTTGATATATAGTATTTGATGTGTTGGTATATCCAAACCTTGTTATAAATTATGTTGGCAATAATAAGATAAACGTTTATCGTGTATCGAACAAAATGCGAAATGAACGTCGGTGACCGTCCGGTTAATGTTAAAATCCTAAAAATATCCCACTATGATTAAAATGCTATTTTTAATCATATCCATGAGAAAAAATCTAGTAAAACGTTTAAAAACACTGTTTTGTAAATTTAAGCGCATACAACGCAATACCGCGTGTATACTGCGAAATACAAACAACGCAGCCAGTCAAAGCAATTAAATTATTGTTCAAAAATATTATGGCAAGCTAATTTCTATAAATTAGTTGAAATAACGTTCAAACGCATAAAACCCATAGTGGGTAGTTTTTCAGTACGCGATGCATTAGATGTGTGTACATAAGCATGCATGATGATTAAATGATCGTAAGATGGTGAATTGGTCATGATATGATAAAAGTGAATAAAATCAATATATAATGTCACACCCCAACCGATGGCGGAAACATCGGGGCGTAGCACTGAGCGAAACAGATTGTTCACGAGTATCCAAAACAACTATTAATATCATTATATTTAACGTTAAAGTCCCATACCAATAACATATAAAGAAAAACAGTTGTTACAAATATCAGTCTCATAAACAAGCAAACTGTTCCGACAACTTAGATTTATTTAGTTTGTTTCTAGACTCCCTAGCTTGTTCATCATAGCACAGCATAGCATCCTAAAAATCTGTCACATACGTTAAAATAAAGTCAATACACAGAGTGTAAAGGTGAGTACACAAGGTTGATAGCATATAGTAGCGAAAGCGTTTACACATAACCAGCATGTAAAACGTAGAAATGTGAAGCAAGTAAGCTATTGACAATGACGTATGCAACCGACATAAATGCGAGTGTAGAATGCGCAACACATTATCACCACTGTGACCATGTGAAGTAAAACCCTTAACAACCCCTGTCCACGACAAGTGCTGAGTCCAAACTATAGTACTATTGTTGCTAAGGTGTCAGGCAACAATCACTGTGTAAACATAACATACAAGCATTTCTCGAGTCACTTATAACATGCGAGAGCGGTTAGCATTTAAAAGTGTTTGCGTTGTGTGTTGATGTGTTTTGATATAGAGAACGTATGTAACACCCAAAAGTGCGTTAAGCGAAAAGGGTTCGAGTATACTCACAGTGTGTGTTTAGCTAGTAAATACAGTACTTGGATTGAAGGGAGCGCGTTGGAGTTAGCCTGATCATAGAATGATAGTGTAAGCGTTGAACAGCGTGTAAACAGTGCGTTAGATGAGATGAGTGTTAGATGGTGAGTCGACCGGATGGTCATCCGGACGGATGAGCATTCGAACGGTTGATCATTCGAATGAGTGAGTGTGTTAGTAAATCATTTAAAAACTGACATCCCGCAGTTGTTGATTTAGCGTTAACTTTGCAGCATCCGAAATCGGAATCAGAATACCCTTCGAGCGTAAAGTCGCCTTCTTTTGGATACCACAACCCCAATGATGGAGTTCCTTTCAGGTAGTGTAATATCCGTTTCACAATCACCATATGCGAAGCTCTGGGGTTTGACTGAAACCTAGCTGCGAGGCTGGTTGGATACATGATATCGGGTCTTGAAGCAATCAAGTACATCAGCGATCTGATCATGGAACGATACATCGTTTCATATACCTTCTCTTCGGTGAGATCAGGGTTTATCCCATGGTTCGTCGCTAACGGGGTGGAAGCTGAAGTAGATCCTAACATCCCAAATTTCTCTAAGATATCATGAACATACTTCGTCTGATGTATGAATATTCCCTCAGGCAGTTGATCAACTTGAAGTCCCAAGAAGAATTTCATCTCAACCATCGATGACATTTCAAATTTTTTCTTCATAACTTTTTCAAACTCTTTACACAGATCTTCATTTGTTGATGTGACAACTCGAACTTTAGACTTACTTTGTGTAACGTATGTGAACGTGTTATGATTATATGAACGTTGACTTATTGAATATTATGACATTATGATATGTAATCATGTGAACCTTGTGAGTAATGAATGCTATGTGTAATATGTGTACATGATACGTGAACCGAGCGCACAAAATAGAGTCCGATCGCACAAGCCCTTTGGGCCGTGTTACTTGTAATCGGACTAGAGGGCAGCCCATGTTAGGGTTCGGCCCACCCACCTCACACGCATAACTCTTAGAGTGTAGTAACCATCTCTCACACTTTTACAAAAAAACACAATACACACAAGTCACGAAACCCTAGCTCTCCTCTCTCTCTCTTTCGCAAACCGAAGGCAGCCAAGAAATTCTCCTCCACCGAAAGTCCTTGTGCTCGGATAAATCCCATCTTCTCTTCAATCGGTTAGTGATTATATGATTGATGATATTATGATATGTGTGCTATTATGATATTGTATGATAAACTAGGGTTCTTTATAGCATGTTGGTTATGATGATAATTGATTGTGCTATGATATGAATCGGTTAGATTTAGATATCGATCCATTGTTTGTTTGAAGGATTGGTATTGTTAACTTGTTATTGAGCTAGTGATTCGGGTTATGATGGAGTAATCGGTTGCTTGTTCATGTGAATCATTAGATTGTTGTTCATGCCTTGATTAGAGTTCATATACTATGTTTTGATCAATCATGATGAAGATAGAAACTGTTGGTATTGTTGATTGATAATCATGAATATGGAAACTATCGAACTAGTCAAAAAGGAATTAATTGGAATTGTGTAACTCATTGCTTGATTTGCGAAAGTTGTTAGCCGGTCGCACAAGACATCTTGGTCGCACAAGATGTCCAATCGCACAAATGGATCAATCACACAAATCTGATCCGAGCGCACAAGAGGCCACTCGCACAAGGCTTCGTATCGCACAAGGTGCCCGGATCGCACAAGAGCTGTTCACTCGCACAAGGTTACTGGACCGCACCGGTTGTTGTTAGGTAGTTGGGCCG
Organism: Helianthus annuus; assembly: GCF_002127325.2. NCBI lineage: Eukaryota > Viridiplantae > Streptophyta > Magnoliopsida > Asterales > Asteraceae > Helianthus > Helianthus annuus. The sequence goes on along the minus strand of NC_035448.2, from coordinate 135,960,878 downwards.
CTCAGCCCAAATTAAACCACACAAGTCCAAATCCAGTCGCACAACCCAAGCAGATCGCACAAGTCTGCTTGGATCGCACAATGTCACTTATATGTTATTATTTGGGCCGCATATGTTGTTGAATCATTTACACTATTTGGGCCGGTACATGTCGGATCGCACAAGGCTTTTGCATGGGCCGAATACGTTTATGTTTTGGACTTCTCTTCTGTTGGGCTTAAGTATAGTTGGGCCGGGGATTCGTTGGAACGCACAACATGTTGTCCATCGCACAACATGTTGGGCCGATTACATTTGGGCTAATAAATTTAAACGCACAAGTATGATTGCATTGTAATATTGACTGTTACGTGCTATACGTGTTTGCTATGATTCATACGTGCATTACTTGGAGTCAAAACCTGACTTGTGTGGTAACCCTGTTAGGACGTGGTTGACCACCTTTAGTTCAAGAAACCCTTTGTGTGTATCTGCCGAGCAACCCAAGGTGAGTTCACACTCTTACCAAGGCATGGGATTCCCGGGGTGTTGGGAATGGGATTGAAAGGATAAGGTTGAATAGATTCGTACTGACACTATGACTAGACTACCATATTACTATCCTCGGATGTGAAGGATGCTTATACCTATTACTATCCTCGGTTGTGAAGGATACACAGACTGATCACTATCCTCGGTTGTGAAGGATACTTATACTGATCACTATCCTCGGTTGTGAAGGATACTTATACTGATCACTATCCTCAGTTGTGAAGGATACTTATACTCATTACTATCCTCGGATGTGAAGGATACTCACGTAAGACCTGCGTGAACTTATACCTACTACTGTTCTCGGATTGTGAAGAACACTTATGGTTATGAATAGTCTAGCCAATAGAACGTACTAACGGCCCAGTAGAGCCACCTGATATTCATGAACTTACTATTACGCATTTACTTTCTGTGAACTCGCTCAACTAGTTGTTGACTCTCTGCTGCATGCCTTGCAGGACCTTAGGTACTACTGGAGCTTGCACAAGGAGGAGCAGGTCGTTGTGGGCAGATGGATCGTGTTTACTTATTAAACACTTATGACGTTTCAAACATTAATACTTATGTTGGGTTTTACATAAATGCTTCCGCTACATTTACTTATGTTGGTTTTGATAAACACCTTTCGTATTGATGGATAACTTTTACTATTTAATTACATGATTCAATATGATTGGTGGCTTGATCCTGGTCATGTCACGCTCCCAAGCGGTGATACTCCGCGGGTGGATTTTGGGGGTGTGATAGATTGGTATCAGAGCCATTGGTTATAGAGAACTCGGTTTTAATATGGGAAAACGTTTTTATTAAAACCAGACTATAACCAGAATAGTGCTCTCAACGATCCACAACGACGCTTCGCTCCACGTGCAAGACTCGACATCTTAGGTAATAAGGTTTATGTTTATTACCTGCTTGCTAGAAACGTATAGAACTTTACTCGTAGTACACTTAGATACACATGACACTATCACATGAGAATACCTACGTGCTTACACTTTTCTGTCATCGCCCTACTCACGAACTATTCTTACTTACCCTACCTTTACTATGAAGATCATGTCCGGACGTGTGAACATGACTCAAGCCCAGTTGACGGCTCTCATTAACGAACAAGTTGCTGCGGCGCTTGCAGCCGCACAAGCAGGAGGTATAACTTGCTATTCCAAACCTATCCTAGGATGTTAGATCCTACTCTCGTGACCCAACTCTCGCGCTTAATCTTGACCTATCTTTCTCGCGCAACGGGTCAGAACGCACAGCAACCTGTCTGCACTTTCAAGAACTTCATGGACTGTCGTCCAAGCACATTCAGTGGCACAGAAGGAGCAGTGGGACTACTCCATTGGTTTGAGAAGCTCGAGTCAGTATTCGAGATGTGTGAATGCCCTGAGGCTCGCAGGGTCAAGTACGCCACTGGTACTTTGAAGGAATCGCGCTAACCTGGTGGAACACACAAGTACAGATACTAGGGTTGGCAGCTGCTAACGCCACCCCCTGGAACGGATTCAAAGAACGCATTAAAAGGGAATACTACACGCGTGATGACATCCACAAGTTGGAAGTGGAGCTTTACCATTTAAAAATGACGGGGTCAGAAATTGAAGCTTATACGAAACGGTCGAACGAACTGGCCATCCTGTGTCCAACCATGGTGGACCCTCCAAGCAAGCGTATCGAATTGTACCTCAAGGGTCTAGCCTCAGAGGTTCAGAGCCATGCTGCATCGGCTAACCTCGACAATAACCACGACATTCAACGTTTTGCTCATCACCTCGCGTATCAAGCAGCGGAACAGAACAGGCTGCCTAGTTGTATCAGCGCTATTACTACCGCTATCACTTCTGCTACTCCCGCTACTACTAGTGACAACAAGCGGAAATGGGATGGGTATTCCAGCAAGGGTTCCGCTACCGTTCAATCTCAAGCACAGCAGCAACGCAAGAATAATAATCACCAGAGCCGAGTCAGCCAACTTCTGGTGGATTGGGGCAGGGTGGATATCGGGGAATTCACCCAATGTGTAACCAATGCAACAGACACCACGGTGGTTAGTGCAACGAGGGACGTTGCCAGAGGTGTCTCAAGATGGACCATGAAGTTAAGGATTCAGGAGCCCACGGCCTGCAAAACAGAATCTCCAGCAGCAACATCAAGCAGAGATCCTATGCAAGGAAAAGATTATCCGTATTCCTCGTTCTGGTCAAGAACCTCTCGAAGTTCAAGGCGACAAGAGTGGTGTTGTGGTTGGCATCATCTCTTTCTTGAAAGGCTCAGAAATGTTTGCGGAAGGGTCACACCGCAATCTTGGCACTCGTTACAGACGCATCAGCAAAAGAAAAGAAGTTGGAAGACCATCCAGTTGTACGCGACTTTCCTCAGGTGTTTCCTGAAGATTTACCTGGTCCACCGCCTCATCGTCAGGTCGAACTTCAGATCGAGCTCGCTTCAGGAGCAGCACCCATAGCTCGAGCACCGTATCGTTTAGCTCCAAACGAACTGGAAGAACTGTCAAAGCAGCTACAAGAGCTCTTGGGAAAGGGCTTTATTCGTCCAAGCTCTTCGCCTTGGGGAGCTCCAGTGTTATTCGTGAGAAAGAAAGACGGTACGTTCGGAATGTGCATCGACTACCGTGAACTCAACAAGGTGACGGTGAAGAACCGTTATCCTCTTCCGCGCATTGATGACTTATTCGACCAGTTGCAAGGGTTGTGTTACTACTCCAAGATAGACCTACGGTCAGGGTATCATCAGCTGAGAGTCCGGGATGAGGACGTCACCAAAACCGCATTCAGAACTCGCTATGGCCACTACGAGTTCCTTGTCATGCTGTTCGGGTTAACGAACGCGCCTGCTGTATTTATGGATCTTATGAACAGGGTGTGCAAACCCTATCTTGACAAGTTCGTCATAGTATTCATCGACGACATTCTGATTTACTCCAAGAGTCAGGAGGATCACGAGCAGCAACTATGCCTTATTTTGGAACTCCTGCGGAAGGAACAGCTGTACGCTAAGTTTTCCAAATGCGACTTCTGGCTTCGTGAAGTCCACTTCTTAGGCCATGTGGTGAACAGGGATGGGATTCATGTCGATCCATCCAAGGTAGATTCGATCAGGAACTGGCCTGCACCGCGTACACCAACAGAAATACGCCAATTCTTGGGTTTGGCGGGTTACTACAGACGATTTATAAAAGACTTCTCCAAGATCGCACAGCCGCTTACGCTACTGACACAGAAGGGTGTCACCTATCGCTGGGGAGAACCCCAGGAGACTGCTTTTCAGCACCTAAAGGATAGGCTTTGCAGCGCACCTATTCTCTCATTGCCAGAGGGCACGGAAGATTTCGTAGTATATTGTGATGCATCCATCCAGGGTCTGGGATGTGTATTGATGCAACGGGACAAGGTTATTGCTTACGCTTCACGTCAACTCAAGATTCACGAACGGAACTACACGACGCACGATTTAGAGCTGGGAGCTGTTGTTTTCGCGCTTAAGATATGGCGACACTACCTGTACGGTACCATGTGCACGATTTACACCGATCACAGGAGTCTCGAGCATATTCTTAAGCAGAAGGATTTGAACATGTGTCAACGGCGATGGGTCGAGTTACTGAACGATTACGAATGCGCTATCAAGTACCATCCAGGCAAAGCCAATGTTGTGGCTGACGCCCTCAGTCGGAAAGACACTTTACCTCGGCGCGTGCGAGCGCTACAGCTTACGATTCAGTCTAGCCTTCCTGCACAGATACGAGATGCTCAGGTAGAAGCATTGAAACCAGAAAACGTCAGGGCTGAAGCCCTACGCGGCTCAAGGCAACGGTTAGAACAGAAGGCAGACGGCGCCTACTATGTAACGGGGCGTATTTGGGTCCCACTTTATGGCGGTCTACGCGAGCTGGTAATGGATGAAGCTCACAAGTCTCGCTACTCGGTACATCCAGGGTCGGATAAGATGTACCACGACATCAGAACTACTTATTGGTGGCCTAGCATGAAGGCCCACATCGCTACTTATGTCAGCAAGTGCTTGACCTGTGCGAGAGTCAAGGTTGAATACCAGAAACCAGCGGGTCTACTCCAGCAACCCACGATACCGCAATGGAAATGGGAAGAAATTTCCATGGATTTCGTTACATGCCTACCTAGATCTCAGCGTGGAAATGATACCATATGGGTGATCGTGGATCGACTCACCAAGTCTGCACACTTCCTAGCTATAAAGGAAACGGATAAGTTCTCCACTCTCGCAGACATCTATCTCAAAGAAGTTGTTTCGAGGCACGGGGTGCCCACCTCCATCATTCCGGATCGGGATGCACGATTCACGTCAGAGCTATGGCAAGCAATGCACAAATCTTTCGGCTCACGATTAGATATGAGCACAGCATATCATCCTCAGACGGATGGGCAGTCTGAGCGTACGATCCAAACTCTCGAAGACATGCTTCGAGCATGCGTTATAGACTTCGGAAACGGCTGGGAAAAGCACCTCCCTTTGGTGGAGTTCTCATATAATAACAATTATCACACCAGCATACAAGCCGCTCCATTCGAGGCATTGTACGGACGTAAATGCCGGTCACCTCTCTGTTGGGCAGAGGTGGGGGATAGTCAGATTACGGGTCCAGAGATTGTAGTGGACGCCACAGAAAAGATAGCACAGATACGACAACGCATGGCGGCAGCACGCGACCGTCAGAAAGCCTACGCGGACAAGCGTAGAAAGCCTTTGGAATTTCAGGTTGGGGACCGGGTATTACTTAAAGTCTCACCCTGGAAGGGTGTTGTAACACCTCGAAAATTCATGTCCAATATTATATCGACACGTGTCATGGACTTTAAACGTGTAAAGGACTGAATTAGAAGGGCTAAAGTTGACAAACAAGGAAACTGCATGAATATAAGGATCCAGAATGTCAACAATGGATAAATATATTTTTAAAATAGCCCTACAAGATGTTTATACCTTCAAACGAATAAGTCATGGATCATACAAAACTAATTGTGAAAGAAAGTGAGGAATTACAAACTACAGGGGCTAAATGTGTCAACGTGTTTAAGCTATACCTCTGAGTGATCTTTTAGCGGACCCAAAGCTTTGTAATGATAAATTATACTCACAAGAATGTGTGATAAAAATTTCACGAGGTTTCGATAAAGTATGAGAAAGTTATGACAGTATTCGTATACGAGGGGTTAAAAGCGTCAATGTTGAAATTTAAGGCCTTTTGGGGTGATCACAAAATTAACCGGGGACTTAACGATGTTTGGTTATGAGTTGGAGTCCTTAAAAATCAAGTTAGAGGGCCAAAAGTTCAAGAAACAAAGTTAAAACCACGTTTAAAAGGTGCAGGGACTGAAATTGCCAGCTTTAAAACTGGTTGAGCTGGTAACCTAGGCACTCGCGTAGCGCGAGCCTGAAGCCTTTTGCCGTCGCGCTACGCGACGGCCTTCGCTGAACAGAAAGAGCTGGACAGCTGCGGGTTTGGCTGTTCCACCGCCTTAATCTAGTTTGTAACGATGTTTGGAGCTATATGTCGGTTTAAACCTCTAGCTAGGACACTTGGGATGATCTCTTAACATCCTAAAACACCTGGAAGCCATCAAGAACCATAGAAATCACTATATAAGTGAACCTCCTCTAGTGATCATAACTCACACTTGCAACATTCCATTGTGGGACTTAATCTGGAGCTTCCAACAGTAAGGAGAAGACTTTCAAGTGTAGAAAAGATTGCTAGGACCATTAGTAAGTCTCTAACTACTTGTTTAGTTAATTAATTTAGCTTAATTGCTTAAAAGTCAAACTTAGTGCTTAATCAGTTTGACTTTCGTTTTAATTACATGTGGCTTAACCACTGACCAAATTGAAAGTGGTTATGAAACCACATTAGTATAGGTGATTAACCCCTGAAAGGGTGTCTCCTAATTATTTCGTTTGACTGGTTAATTGTCGGGTCAAAGTAGTTTGACAAAAAGTCAAACTGGACAGAAATGATAAAAAATGATTCTAATTAATAAACCAGAGGTTCTAAATTATATTATAACATTCTAATGACTTGGTAATGATTATATAAACATGTTTTATCAGTCCTAATCCGACAATTAATCATCTAAGGGCAGATTTTAACCGAAAGTCGCAAAAGCTTGACTATGCTTTGACTTTTCAGTTCTGACCCGATTAAGCTTGATTCTCCCATGTTTTAAGCTTCCATTAGGACCATATTATTCAGTAGTATAACCCTCTGGAGTTATATTGCATGGTTCCTTGTGGTTTGAATTATACGCTAGTTTCCGCTATTATGCTTATAAACGCCCATTTTGCCCTTTTGACATAGGAATGAGATTTTTTAGAAATATGAGAGGACAAAAACCTTTGTTATGGATATATAAGCTTGTCCCGAAAATTTGACATCAGTTCTTGGTCCCAAATAGGAGTTATGCCCGATATCGTAATTAGAAGCTTTTAACTAAGTAAATTACGATATCTTGCATAAAGCATGTTTAAACTTGGTTTTTGACCCAAAACTCATTACCTACTGTTAAGATATTATTTTTAGGGATTGTTGGAGTTATTGATCAGATTATAAACTGATCATATCATAGAGTTCTTGTATTAATTCGATAAATGACGATAATACCCTTTTCACGCATAAAATGAGATTTACAAATGATTTGAATGCCAAACCTTTTCCTACTGATTTTATACATTAAATAAATTATTTTTGAGCATTCAAAACTAATCAAAATCTCAGATTTCCATAAAACCCCTTAATGATCGTCAATTAGCGATTTTTACGCTATTTAGGTGCATAGTATGGTTTTAAACCATAATTAACACCTAAGACTTGTTACCTACCGAATTCTTAAACAAATTTTAATATTATTATAGTAGGTATAAGTCGAGAACTCAGACTTCCAAAATGCCCGTAAAAGCATATGTAAAATGACCAAAATGCCCTTTCGAGACATAGTTTGGCCATAAATGGTAAACCTCACATATGTATGATATCTTACTGTTGTAATGAGATAAAATAAATATTTTTACTGATTAGAAAGGACCAGAACTTCAGTTTGTTATAAAATCTCTTTTATAAATATTAAAATGACCAAAATGCCCTTACGGGACTTAAAATGGTTTTAAATACTTTTTGGGCATATATGTTGACATCCTACTGATGTATTGACATATTCTAAGCATAATAACATATGGAACTTGTATATGATTCATTTGGTTACCCGTTACGCATTTTACGCGTTCGGATCGGTTTATGTAACTAGTTTACGTAAAAATTGCCGAAACGGGTTTAACCTTATCGTTTTTGTCTCAAAATCCGGAATGTGTTTAGTTTACCCATATTATACAAGTATCCAAACTTGTTGGGTCTAAATAACGTTCTATTCTGGTCATCGCTTAATCTAGCGTGTCGTACCGCTTTAGATACTTCAAGCTAGCCGGTCTAAGTCTATGACTTAAATAAGACCATTAGCATTCTGAATTTGGTTATATATTACCATCACTCCAGACTAGAGCCACCCGGTAAAAGCTACCTGCATTTAGATAGATTGGATACGACTGAGTTATTTTGCTGTGAATCAAGTGTTAGCTCAGGTAAATACTTTTAACTTATTTTCCCCTATACGGGCTTGGGATACGGTAGATTAATACCGCTTGGTCGGGTGTGGATCAATCAAATGCCGGATTGTGGTTAGTAAATCCACAAAACCTGTTTTGATACTGTTCTGTTAATGACTTAAACATTGGGGGTTAACGACCGTGTCCTGGATATATCCTTGGCTCATTCATTTGTAAATGGCCACAACTTATGCGCAGGGTGTAGGCATACACCGAAAAGATGCCAATAATAAATTATTACCCACATGTTGGGGATAACTCCTTTATGGGTTTTAAAAGTGGTGTGTCGTTTAATCATGTCTCAGTCTCTGTACTGGGCCCCAGATGTACGGTAAACATGTAATTCAGTATACAAGATTTTTATTAAGAATTGTCCCAAGTTTTAAAAAGGTTTTGTGCCTTGTGCACTCAAATCAATTTTCATAAACTCTTTTCAAATGAGTCGGTTAAAACGTATTTACCAGTGAAAACTGACGTATTTTCAAAAGGCTAAGTGGCAGGTACTACTCGTAATAGGCTGGGAGTTGCTCGGTGTCGAAAAAGAGGATCTTGCAAATCCTTAAAGATGCCATAAAGTCTGTTAAGCTTCATTTTATACATTCCGTAATGATTCTCCTGTGGATTGATATTACAGACTCGTCTATAATAAATACTTTGATATTTTCAGTCGTTTGAGTTTGTAATAATATTTTTATTCCAAGACTTCCGCTGTGCTATTCTGTGTATGTTTGACCATGATGATATCAACTACGTCACTATACTCCCCACCGGGCCCACCGGTGATACGTGGAATATCGGGGTGTGACAGGTTGGTATCAGAGCCAACATTGAGTGAATTAAACACTAGTCTTTTGTGTTTAATCTCAATGACACAGTAGCATATTCCTTAGACCTTTAGAGTCTAGACTTAACATAGGAATGTTCTCATCCCTATTAAGTAAACATTGTTTTCGATTTTATGTATTTTGAATATGTCGCCAAGCAAGGAAGCTGTTGATAGAGATTTCCCTCGTCTGAAGCCAATGAATGCCAAGCTTCACCATACGGCTAGAATAAGCGTGCGACCGGTTTGGAGGAAGACCTTTATAGATTCATTTCCAAAAACCAAACCCATTTTTAATTGGAATCAGACTTCAGAGTCCATACCGGAGGTCCCTGAGGCTCAAATTTTAAAGTCTGTACCAGTGGAATCCATACCAGGTGGTCCCTGAGACTCCCGTTTGTGGCTGATAACCCGTGTTTCTTACCTTCAAGTTTGGAATCCCAGACTTGGATTATATCAGTCAAAACCCAATCCGTGATCCATATCATTCTTTAACCATTGAATCCTTGAATTCTATCTCCGTAACGGATCCTGATTGGATTATCTGCATTATTCACTAAGGTCTTTTGTACCTTCATCATGTATGGTACACACAGAAGAGAAACAATCGAATGGAGCAAGGAAGACGTTGGATAATCATTCCTTCATAATATTCTTTGTCTTTTAAGTCCTTATAAGGACCTATCTCATTTATTTAGTCCCTGTGTGGACATACCTTCGACTTAAGACCCTATATGGGCATTTACTATTCAGTCCTTTCATGGACTTGATATTTTGATATAATCCTTTCATGGACATTATATTCCTTCATAGTCCTTTTATGGACATAGTATTTCATTAAGAGTCTTTTCGTAGACATATTATTTTATCAAGTCCTCTGGCGGACATGATAATTCATTATAGTCCTTTCGTGGACATATTATTTCATCATAAAGTCCCTTCGAGGGCAATTGTTTAATAACGTCCTTTCATGGACATGTTATATCATAAAAGTCCTTATACGGATGTATTTTATAGTCCCTTTTCGGACTTATAATTCTTTTTGGTCCTTGCGTGGACTAGAGTTATTTAAAAGTCCCTGTGAGGACACTTGTACAGCAAAGCCCTTTTGTGTGCACACTGTACCAATATAGTCCTTTCATGGACATGTTATTTCATTAAGACCCTTTGGGGATACGCTATTTTGAATTAGTCCATTTTGAGGACATTGACGTTTGGATTTGTAATATTTTTATAGTCCTTATACGGACTTATATTTTTCTTTAAGTCCTCTGTGGAAAAATATATTACTAAAAGTCCTGTTTAAGGCACTATTATAAGTTCCTAATAATCTAGGAAAGTTTTGAAATTTTATGTAGGTATTCGTCTCGTCCCTTTATCCAACAATAGTTCTGAATTTACTCGAACTTTATCGATCAACTGATATATTTCAAAAAGATCCTCTTAATGGTATAACCTAGCCTATATGTCTATGAACATGGCTGTGATGGTAAAACCCTCTTAAGATAATTAATCCTTGTTAACATCTGAGAACATGTTAACATTCCTGGCTGTGTGACTTGAGAGACCACACTAGCTTCCAAAAGTACTTGGACTTTTCCAAGCCACCTTCATAGCCTATATGATCAATACGAATCACGGCTATCAAACAACGGTATGAAGAATGCATCAAAACATCCAATTTGGATGTATGCCATTGGGCGAAGATGTATTCATGACAATAATAGTTTTATTTTATAAACTTATTGTCAAAAGGCGATGAACTATGTTCGACCCTTAGAAATCACTGATCCAAGAGATCATTGATTATGTCCTTGTGACAAGGCCTTTTGCGCCATCTAACTGCCCTTCGAGACAAGCCTTATGCTATATATGGACGTCTCTATGATATTGACATTGTGATCTTTAAGATCCCCTGTCCAAGGTAATGAGCTGTGCTCAAGCCTAATAGTCTGCATGATCAATGCGATCACGACTATAATCATCAGTACGATGATTAAATCTGACATCCTTAATGATGTTTTGCTTAAGGGCTATAATATATTGTCCATCTGAGACTAGGAAATTGTAATCTTTTGTGATTCTTTGCCAAAGGGGGTGAGCCATGCTCGAATCCCAAAAGTCTATATGATCATTGCGATCCTGACTCCTATCATCAATATGATGACCATGATAATAACATCCCTTGTGATGAAATGCCTACGGGCAACACTTTACTCTATTGTCAAAGTTAGTGGTGATCTTCAAGATCCCCTGTACAAAGTGGTGGGTTATACCCAACCCTAACAGTCTATATGATCAGCGCGATCATGACTAATATCATCAAATGCAATGATGATGTATAAAAATCAATGAGTGATGTTTAAACTCATCAATGACAAGCCAATGTGCAATAATTTGTCATTCGTGACAAGTTAACATATTAAGTGTTCACATCCCTAGTCACAGGCCTTTTGTGCCAGCATTGACAAATGTCCTCCGTGACAGGCCTTGGTGCCATATCTTATAACGTCATTGTGACAAGGCCGCTTTGAGCCATATCTAATCGTCCTTTGCGACAAGGCCCTCGTGCCATATAATCATCCATGTCTTTCATGACTAGGCTTTATGCCATATATCTCTACGTCCTTCGAGACGGGCATTTATGCCATATATGTATATAATTATAATAGAAGTCATGTAAGGCTAGCCTTTGAGCTATTCGTAATCGTCCTTGTGACAAAGACAGTTGTGACATTATGATCCTCTGTCAAACAGATAATGGACTCGTTCCAAACCTTAAGCGCCGTTAATGGTCCTTTTGTGACCTAGGCTAAATGTAATGGATATACGTTCAAATAACATTCATTAGGAATGTTTGGAAAATAATAGCCTATACGGTTTATGGATGCCGTGGCTGATCTATACCTGGTCATCAGGACGATGACTAGAAATTGCTTAACATGGTGGTTAATACCAAGTTTCGAGTATGGAAAACTTGAATGAGGTGAATAGCAGTCGCGATACTATTAAGGCGACAAAAGCTAATAATGCTACAGACATAAACCTCAATATTAATGGAGTTAATCTCCAAGCTGTAATTGACACAGCAGTTTGAAAGACCATGGAAAAGGTCATGAAGCAATTCAAAGAGCCGAATGCTTCTCGCTCTGAATTTCATTCAAAACCTCAATCAATTGCTCGTGAAAAGAGTTTTGTTCGCGCTTCGAATGTGAAGGATGAACAAGGGAGGAGGATAACTCCCAGAAATCGAAGAGTAAGAGCAAATTACGGGCTTAGTAAGAACCATCATAAGTTCAGTAAGAAGCCTGTATGTAAGAATTGCTATAAAAGACACTGGGAACGGTGTCGAATAAATCAAAGACCAAAGAAGTGTGACATCTGCAAAGGAACTGGTCATCAGTCCCATGAATATAGGGACATGTGGAATACAGTCTGTTATGACTATAGTGAGTAAGGCCACATCAGAATTTGATGCCATAAAGCTGCCAAAGAAGGTGCAGCTAAGTCTGGAAAGGCTAAGAAAGAAAATGCCTGAACTCACCTGATGAATGCCAAGAGGAAGTACATGATGTCATCCGGTACTTTTCTTATCATTTGGACAATGATAATTTCTGCCAAGTATCCTGTTTCAAATATAGGCAATAATAAGTCTTTCATAGACCATAAGCTCAACAAACTCATGATGGTATTCATAAGGGCTCTAGATTCTTAATCAGGAAGAACTTACCAAAGAAACCTGAGAGACTGATTCTCCTAATTGTCGGCGATGATCTCTCTGTATAATCTAAAAGTACTCTTTCTTTGAATAAGAGTACGACAATATATGTTATTTTAATTATTTTTCTTATTTTCTCATTGATTTTATCAACTGCGAGTGCCAACTAGGATTGACAAAAGCACCATATGAGGATTGCGTATCCCAGTGCGTCCCATAAATTATGTCCATGCCTGATCAATATGGAAGTTTAACGCATGGGGCCACCAAGATATTCCAATAGTCATATTGTACTAAAGTCAGCTAGTGGCGTTCAAAGAAGATATCCATAATAGAAATGCCTAAGTAGGCGTCTCTACTTAAGGCATCCGTGCACTCGTAAAACTGATGTGTCATTTATATGGCACAATCGACGGTAAGTGGACCAAGGCCGAAGATTGAAGCTACATCTATCATATTTGGAAAACTTGATTATCATCTCTATAGAGATACTCCGTTTTACCTCCTGAAAGGCAAAATAAGATTTTGATTGACATCCTGTTAGGAGCTGCATCTGTTACAGCAACCCTATATTGGTAAGCATTAACAGAAATGGAAGAACTGAGAATTAACCAGATGAGTTTTTGGAGAAAGGCTTGGACAGCCTAGCTCATCATTTTAAGAGCACTGATTATGGTTGACAAAAGAAAGCGTAAGGTAATGCGCTTGTGCATTGGCTGTTGCAACCTAACTAGGAAACGATTAAAAATCATTATTAGCTGCCCAGGATCGTCGATTCGTTCGAC